>NW_016812977.1:406596-413414 GCF_001698545.2 Rhinopithecus bieti | reverse complement strand
ACACACATGTCATTCAGCAGTCCTGAAAATGATAACTGAGATTTGGACTGGTTTTCCAGGGAATAAAATTGAGTGACTTTTTAAAAAGTTCTACTCCTAGAATCTGGGATCTAATCAATCCAATGTCAACTTTGTGGAAATAGGTCAACAACCAGTGATGAAATTAGAAGAAAAATAATTAGAATAGCAAAGCATAGGTTGGTTTTCCGTGCTATGATTCTGCAGCAAAGGTGGTAATTTGGGAATACTGATTTGGGGAATTTCTTGTCATGGGAATAAGCTGTGTTTTATCAGCTTTGCTGAGTGTCTCTGGTGAGCTAAAACTGTTAAAACAGAGTGCTGGCCCTGGTATGTAAACTCTAATCTACACTCCATACCTACCACTAGCCATTTTAAAGCAGGAGAGTTACCTGATCCACCTCACAGGATGTGCAACAGGCCTGTGGCTCACCCGCTCAGTCGCTCAAATGCCTGATGGGAGATGGAGCACACCGACGGGCAGGTGCAGGGGCTGGGGTGAGTGCTTTGGGCTCCAGCCCCGCAGTAGTGTCTGGAGAGGGTTGGGGGGAGTGCCTGCAGCCCAAGTGTTACAATGCTCTTTTAGTCTTGCTGTCTGCAAATGGTTTAAGTGTTAACCCCCTCAATAGACCCTCTGCCTTTTCACAAGGGCAGAGGGCCAGTGTGACAGCTTTCTGTATCCCGAGCTTTTGCCCAGTGTTCCAGAAGAATTGGGTCACACACACAGGCTTGAAGGATAAATGTGGGGTTTTACTGAATGGTGGAGGTGGCTTTCAGCAGGATGGATGGAGTGAGAAGATGATCTTCCCTTGGAGTTTGGTCATCCAGCAGCCAAACTTCCCTCTGACCATCCCCAGTTTAACTCCTGGCATTCACACATTCCTTCCCTTCTCTTTCTCTGCCGTGTCATCTGCCATTTGTCTGCTTGTCTCCTCATCTCCTCATCTGCTTCTGGAGCCTGGGGTTTGGGGTTTATATGGGTACAGGATAGGGGGACATGGCAGGCAAAAAGGCAACTTTTCCCACTTAGGGCTGCGGGTCTCCAGGTTTGAGGGTGGGGCCTTTGCCGGAGAACCACCTTCTTTACCCAGTATTTCTCTGTCTCCTGTCCATATCAATTTCATGAACGTGTGGTCACAACATGAACTTGGAATTTGGAGGTTGGAAAGTAGGAGTGAATGCACTCAATCTACTAGGGTGCCAATCCGTAGCATCTAATTTGGTAAGGATGAATTAGCATTAGAGTCTTTTGGTAGCGGCAGACTTGGCGAATCTTCAAATGTAGCAGGATTTTAGAATGAATCGAATACTATTGAATAAAATGAGTCAATACAATTACCTCCACCACTCCCCAGTTCCTAATTGAAGGGTTATATTTTCAGTAACTTTATGTATTCAAAACTGTATTAGATGCTAGAAATACAAAGAGGAGCAAGACATAATTAATCTTTGTCCCCAAAAAGATGAAAACTAGTGTGGAAGACAGCCAAAAAATTAAAGATTAATCTTAACCAGAAAATTCTAGAAACAGGATGAAGCACAACAGAAGAGTATTTTAGGCAACCTCAAGGCATTTAACCCAACCTGGAGCCTTTAGTTAGATTAGAATATGGCCAGGAACAGGAAGTCAAAATTCAACAAACTGCAACACTTCAATAACTAACATCACTTTTTAATAGTGTTTTCTAATATGAAATCAAAATCTGCCTTTGGATAACTTTTACTCACTCCCGGGTCTTGTGTCTGTCCTCTGGGATGACACAGAATATATCTAATTCACACCTACTCTGTTTAGTACCGAGGAGGCAAAAATTAAATAAGGCATTCCAAATTCTTGTCTGTATAGGGGCCAAGGGAAAGCTTCCCCTTCACCCTCTGAAAGTTTGCTGATAACCAACTGACAAAAGGAAGATTCACAGGAGAAAAAGCTTAAATATTTGTTTGATCATAGTTGTATATGAAATGAGAGCCTTTAGAATGAAGACCCAAAGGTACAGGGGAAACTGTCCATTTTTATGCCTAGGTTCAACAAAGTATGGACAAGTGTGTAGAAATAGGGTTGGACTAAAAGGGCCTGATCTAAAGCTGGTAGACTGAGTGTGGAAACCCAGCCAGGCCTGTGTGTCTAGATTCTTCTTGGCCTCTCTGAGCAGCGCTTCTTCCTTCTGGGTGTGGGAATAATTCACCATATTCCTTAGGTCCCCTCAAAGTCCCCTCTATTCACTCTATTTCGGGAAGGGTGAGGGGACAGTGAATAACCAGCTTTCTGGAATGGCGGTCTTAGGATCTACAGTCAAACACAGTAGCTCAGATCATTTCTTCTTTTGTTTTCTCTTTTCAAGAGGCAGGCTCTGGTTCTGTCCATGGTTCACCACAGCCTCAAACTCCTGGACTCAAGCAATCTGCCAGTCTCAGCCTCTCAAGTAGGCAGGACTACAGGTGCGTGCCACCATACCAGACTAATTTTTAAAAATTTTTGCAAAGATGGAGTCTTGCAACGTTACCCAGGCTGGTCTTGAACTCCTGGGCTCAAGTAATCCTCTTGCTTTGGCCTCCCAAAGTGTTGAAATTACAAGTTTGAGCCACCACACCCAATCCAGATAATTTCTTTATGGCCAGTTTTTACACAGAAAGGTAGAGGGAAAATTAGAGTCCGATTTTTAGGTTTTATGGCTGACTTTGGGGAAAAGGGGTTCTGGTTTCTAGGACCTGTCATGGGAAAGAGGGATTCTAGGTTCTAAGGTGCCTCCAGGGAGAATGGGACTGAGAGACAGGAGTGCAGAAGAAGTTCAGCGAGCAAGTTTTGCTTCTGAGGCTCCTTCAGAAGAAGGACTGCTTGAGCCCAGGAGTTCAAGACCAGCCTGGGTAACACTGCAAGACTCCATCTCTGCAAAAAATTATTTAAAAATAGCCTGGTATGGTGGCATGCACCTGCAGTCCTAGCTACTTGAGAGGCTGAGGCAGGAGAATTGCTTGAGGCCAGGAGTTTGAGGTGCGGTGAACTTTCTGAGGCCTTGATTTTGGGGTACTGCTTTCTAAGCCTTAGACCTGGAGTCAGTATTGAGGTCATGGGGGAAGTTCATATCAGAATCTCTATTTTTTAACTATCAAATTGTGACTCCCACATGGGCCACTTGGGGATGCTCTCACCCATAGGCCTGTCGTACACTTTTGGTGGGTAGGGACGGGAAAAGAGATTGAGCAGCATAAGATAAAGTCCTCCCCACCCCACCCATTTCAATAATGGAATCCACATTTATCATATGCCAATCTGAGACCCTTCCTGAACTTCACGCTTCATACAGTGTTAGAGAGTGGTCTACCCCCTTCTCCGTGACCTCCAGCCCACAGGAGCTTCAGTGACCCTAATGCCACGGAGGCCAGGATGCTGTGATTGAGATGAGAGCAGGGGTAAGGAGGGTCTTTTCTGTTGTCATGGAGTACTGGAAGGAAGTATCTTTTTGGGTGCTGGACAGTGGGAGGTCAAGACTGTGGGCAGAGGAACACTGGAGCCAATGTTGGGAATAATTATCATGCAAGCAAAGATGTGGTGTTTGGCTGGCCACAACCCCAGACCTTGAGACTCCAGTTCCACAAGGGTCCAGGATATTGTTTCCATATACAATATCCATCTGTGAGAATCCAGCACTTTACACCACCTGCTGTGGTATGGTTCTGGTCCCATGCACCATCACCTTGGGCTTCAACTTCTGCAATGACTCCCTAATTGATAACCTGGCTCTTGAGTTGACCTTACAGTAAACATTCTTTTCGAAGAAAAGTCACAGGGCTTCGTTCCACTGCCCGAAACCCTCCACTATTAGCTGCCACTGCACACAGAGTCGAAATCTAAGGCATTGCACTTACACATTTTCATGTTATATTATTGCATACATGTTATTAGTTTTTGAGTGGCCAGGAGAGCATTTTTTCTGAAATTAAACATATCGAATGCACCACATTCTTTAGGTCCCCTCAAAGGCCCCTCTATTCACTCTATTTCGGGAAGGGTGAGGGGCCCAGTGAATAAACAAAGGTCCTTGCTTTAAAGGCTGTTATGACCATAAAGTCTGTGTATTTCACAGCCCATGACAGCAGCATCCTGAGATATTATTTATTGCCAAACTTCTCTTCTCAGGCCATACATCCCACTGCAATGGGGAATGGGACTGAGCAAATTGCAAGTTCTTGGTTCTATGTTCCAGTTGCAATCTTGCTTTCAGTTTTCCTGCCGTTTAAACAGCCTTTGCTGGTAGGACTGCGGGAAGTGAGAATAGATTTCATTTTACCTGCTGTGCATCAGCAGAAAAAACAAGTCTTTCTTTTCTCCTGGCAGCTGAGATTTCTCAGAGTTCTTCCCAGAATTGGATGTTATATATGGTCTATTTTACTCATGCCCACCCGCACACACACCAAAGCCTGACGAGCTCTTGGGGTACAAAGCCACCCAATGTTTTCCCCCAAAACAGAAGTAACATGAGCACATGTGGAACTGTCAGAGGTGTTTGAACCAGAGCACCTCCATCTTGAATAAGAGCAGGGTAAAATGAGGCTGAGACCTACTGGGCTGCATTCCCCAACGGTTAAGGCATTCTAAGTCACAGGATGAGATAGGAGGTTGGCACAAGATACATGTCATAAAGAGCTTACTGATAAAACAGGTTGCAGTAAAGAAGCTGGCTAAAACCCACCAAAGCCAAGATGGCCACAAGAGTGACCTCTGGTCGTCCTCACTGCTACACTCCCACCAGCGCCATGACAGTTTACGAATGCCATGGTAACACCAGGAAGTTTCCTTATTATGGTTCTAAAAAGAGTGAGGCGATGGAATAACCACCCCTTGTTTAGCATATTGTCAAGAAATAACCATAAAAATGGGCAACCAGCAGCCTCGGGGCTGCTCTGTCTATGGAGTAGCCATTCTTTTATTCTCTACTTTCTTAATAAACCTTGCTTTCACTTTTGTGGACTCGACCTGAACTCTTTCTTGGCGAGATCCAAGAACCCTCTCTTGGGGTCTGGATCTGGACCCCTTTCCAGTAAAAGAACTATTCAGTTTATACTTTGGTCATCATCAAGCATACACAATTATAAATAAGGAAAATAATATATGATTGTAACTTTACTCATAATCCCAAATGTCTTTCATGACAAGCACACCTTTGGTGTATTAGGTCTAAATCAAAGAAAAATTTGAGGAGTTGAATGAATGAGGTTTTGATATGTTAATGCACTTTGGAGAAAACCAACTGTTGCCAAAAGCTAAAGAAAACAAAAATTCATTGTTTATAGATCAGGCCATGTGTTTTTCATTTCTGCAATGGCAATGCGGTTGATTCCCATGGAACACAATGAGAGTGTGGTCTTCTTTGAGATTGTGTTTATTGATAAATGCAAAAATGCTAATGAATGCTAACTTGCTGGTTCTCCATGGCCTGCCTTCCTCCCTCCCTTTCCAAGAAGGGTGTTGTATCTGTCAGAGGCATTTGAACCAGAGTGGCTCCATCTTGAGTGAGGGCTAGGAAAATGAGGCTGGAACTTGCTGGGCGGCATTCCCAGAAAGTTAGGTCTTCCTAGCCTCTAGATGTTTACGGTTAAGGGAATAGATTGATAACGTTCACTAAACAGACCCAGAATTGGGAGTGTCCTGATATCTCGATATCTTGAGAATAGAAGCATTCCTAATTTTGCTTTATAGATAATAATGTTGATTCTTGCAAAATACAGTAATTAAGAAAATTAATCCTTTACCACAAACTCTTGTAGCAGAGCACATCTCCCCATGATCTTTTTTAATTCTCTGTATAAACAAGCACTGTACCTAGGGGTGGGTGTGTTCCTTCTCTTACTTTCTGGAATGCCCTACTCTGTCTAAGGAGTAGCTGTACTTTCACCACTTTACTCTCTTAATAAACTTGCTTTCACTTTGCTCTGTGGACTCGCCCTGAATTCTTTCTCGCGCAAGACTCTAAGAACCCTCTTTTGGGGTCTCGATCGGGACCTCTTTCCTGTAACATATCCACCTGGTCAATTTAGGAGGCAGCTGTTATGTTTATCAGGATGAAGAAAATAAAACTTGTTTACTTCAAAATGTATTTCTTTGATATAGTTTGAGATGGCTCTTCAGAAAGCCAGCAAACAGGAGGAGGCCCTGCATAGCTGTCTTGTATGGGGTGATTTGCATCTGCAGATAAATTCTGCATGGATGCAGCCAGGCTTTCTTGGAGACCCTCCTTCCTCGTCCTACTGTAGGAAAGATGGACAGAGAGTCTGACATCTTTAAAGGTCTGAAAGAAATATTCGCCGTCTATTCTCTCTGAGGCCTACTACCCAGGAGGTTTCATCTATATGACAAGACCACCTTTATTAGCTTGGCCTCCTCTTCTCCTCCTCCCATAGCCTGTGTTGCCACAATGCAAGCCTCCATTCTTCAACCTCAAGATGGTGTGAAAGCTTCTGCACTCCATCGGGGGCTTGGGGTTGGGTAATCACCCTATTAGTCACCCTATGATGCTCCCTGTGTGCAGGATAGTATATTTGTTTGACTTTTCTCCAATTAATTTTGCCTTTCATGAGTTGATTTTCCAGCAAAACTTCAGAGCAAAAAGGAATGTTTTCCCTTGGTTTCTTCAAGGATAATGAATTCAGATGTAACATGAAAATTTCTGAAAGATTAGGAGATTTTTTTAAAAGATCCAGGAATTTATCTTAGGGGAAAAAAAGAAATAGTATTGGAAGGAAGATGCAGGAAGAATGAGAGAGAGAGAGAGAGAGAGAGAGAGAGAGAGAGAGAGAGAGAG
>NW_016812977.1:399026-406479 GCF_001698545.2 Rhinopithecus bieti | reverse complement strand
GGAAGAGGGAGAGAGAGAGAGAGAGAGAGAGAGAGAGAGAGAGAGAGAGAGAGAGATTGGGGAAAGTGAAGTGGAAGGAGGGTTTGTGGACATCTGACATGCTGGAGAGATAGTGAGGAGAGCAATTGGGGGAATATGAGCTTAAGCGGTTCTAGTGTGTGCCCATTAGAGACACTGGTGAAACAATGGAATTATTTTTTAGAGCTTCTCTGGATATAGGAGATGGTTTCCATTTGAATGGGATGCTGCCATGTCGAGCCAGGAAATAAGGCTTTCCTTAAAGGGGCCTCATGGTTCATCAGCCTTTTGAAAAATTTGCCACTCAGGTGACCATGCTGGGTCTCCATTCAACTATTTAGGTTGTTCCACAAGTAATTGCAGTTTTGCCATTACTTTCAATGGCAAAAACCGCAATTACTTGTCCAACAACCTAACCTTCAGCTCTTTCTCTCCCAAATTGCAATTATTTGTCCATGAGTCAGAGCTGTCCTCAGTACCTCACCTTCGTCCCCTGACTCCCATCCCAGGCAGTTCGGCTGCTCAAACTTATTATCACTGATGCCAAAAGGTGAAGACTTCCCATGTCTTCAGCACCCAGGGTAGCAAACTGCAGGACCAGTTTAAATGTTAATAGCGTGTCTGTAATACACACACAACCACGTATAGCATCATCTTTATGAAGGCTTAAGATGATGTATTCATTTTCCCTGTCATTTCCATAGGAAGCTGCTCTTTGTCACTTGGGGACGACCCCAGTTCCCTATCCAAAGTGGCATTAAGGAGATGCTCTAACAAAAAATGAAATGCAATTAGGGACCTGCTGTTCCCGTTTGAATGCTTAATATCAGCCTCATGGCTGGCACTATCCATCCCAAATGCTGCCCAATGTAGCAAAGTGTGTGGGTGATCCCAGTGTCTGAACCCATCCCAGAGTTGGCTAGCTCATGCCCCCTGTGTATTAGCAATTGGATGTGGGATTACATCACCACCTGGGACTGGCCACTGAGAGGTGGCCCGGAGCCATTGTGAGAGGCAGCCTGAGGGGTTTTGAGAACGGCGCAGCCAATTCATGAACATGTCTGCTGGAATCGCCAGGGCAGGTGCTTTCTGGCTCTTCTCCTGACCTTCAGCATGTGTAGAGAGGTCGTGAAGACAGAGGAGTGCTCGATGAAGCTCTCAGGGTCTTTTTCTTCCACCATGGCCAGTATTTTATCTTTTCTAGCTGCAAATGATATTCCCGCTCAAACACATGTCCTTTTATTATATAAAAAAAGTAATGTGCTGCCTTTTATTGAAATGGCTAGTGTATGGGAAAGTTATTTTGCTTTGGAACAAACTGATAGGGAAGAAAATCATCCCAATCGGCCGCCTCAACTGGTATCTAACTCCTTTGCAACCTGAAAATAATTGGAAGAAAGGGCCTCTGCTATAGACTAGAGACCCTTAGAAACCAAAATGCATATAGTGTTCACCCCACAAATGCCTTTAATGCACCTCCCCTGAGTTTCTATCACATTGCCATCCAATTACTCAACACTGCCAGAGAAGATGTGTTCTGTAGAATTGTCATGAACTGTTGGTTAAACCGTGATGCTTTGAGGTGTCAATGGCAAAAGTTTGTTGTTGCAAATTTGCTCAAAACTATGCACATGAAACTTGTGGTTGGGCTCTCCGGTTTATCATTAATCATGTCTTAGTGATTTATTATCATGGATATGAGTATGTCATATCCATATGCATATGTCAAAACTATAGCTATAAATGCAGATGTGCATATTGGTGTTGAGGATGGAACCAGCAATGGCTGGGTATGACTTTTGAGGACATTCACTGGAATGCTGCATTCACAAAATGCCTGTAATCCTACCTCAATTTCTGAGACTTGCTGCAAACTCATAAAAGCAAGTGAAGGATAGACTACTACCTAATTTTCAGGACAATATAGTATGGCTGATTTTACGCAAAATTAATTACAGCATTACAGACTGAATTGTTCTTTGCCCAAGTGGTTTTCTCGTCCACCTGCAAAATCATTTCATCCCTTGCGGTTGTCAGCATTCTCGGGCATCAGTATCATTCAAACCATTTCATTCTCATCATTAACAAACTGGACTGTGGGCACCATCTTGGGCATGTCAGTACTTTCCTCTACCTTCCTTCTGCTGGTACTGAGATAAAGGAGGAATTCTATCTTCTACTTTAAGAATCCATGCTGAAGGAAGGGCATGGTCCGAAGTCCACAGCTGTTTTATCCATGCCAAGAGAAGTCCTGAGGGCAAAGGTGACGCAGCACATGATGATCTCAGACCTCTCCTGTATGTGTTTGAGATGTCGGTGCTTACCAATATTGCATGAAGTACATCCTGCTTCTCAGGCTCTGGATTCATGAAACAGAGCTGGGAAAATGGAGCTCTGGAAATGACTAAGACTTGATTTAAAGGTTAAATTAAAACTAGGAGTACAGCAAGGGTAAGATTTCCCGTGGTAGCTACATGATGGGCTAAATGTATCCTCAAGTTTTCTCTGTAGAGGTTGGTCCCATTCTTAATCACAAAGTGATTCACAGGTCCAGGCAATAAGGCAATGGGAGCAGTTCAGACCAGACCAAAGTGTATTAGGACGTGAGAATCACGATGCAGCATATGCGTATGATTCTGGCCTCCACTGCCAGAATCCCTGGGTTCAAAATTTGACACTGCCAGGGACTGCTCATTTGAAGAATTACAGTAATGCCCTGGGCTTCCATTGCTTTCTCTCTGAAATTAGGGTATTTAGAGCATGCTATTGTTTCTGGAACATTACATATAAAAAAAGGAGGGATTTCCTCTTCTGGCCAAGAAGGAATAACATAGACTGGCTTAACTCTCGTACCTGAAACAACCAGAAAAACAAACAAAATAGATCAAAGAGTGGTTTCATGACTCTGGAAACAAGGCAATGAAGGACAGTGCTCCCTGAGCGCCAGGAAACTAACAAGGTGAGCACCACGTTTGACACAGCTGACTGCCTTGACAGGGTTGTAGGGCACACAAACCACTCTGGGGAAAGAACCATCTGAAATAGAGAAAATAGTGTCTAGTGCTCACACAGGCCTGGAAAGAGTGCCTGTTTTCAACAGCCAGACTGAAGAAAACCTTGTAATTCATGAGCCATTTGGCTACACTACTCAGAAAGGTCTTCTGTGAATAGTGGGGAATATTTAGCTCCAGGCTGAGTCCTGCTCTGAATCTCCCTAATGATTCATAATAGCAACGCTCCAACGTTGCCAATTGTCTCCAAGTAACTTAACCCAAACTGAGCAGATTGCTCAAAAATATTTGCAGGAATATAAAAATATCTGGCATCCTAAAAGAAGATTCACGCTGTTTGGCATCCAATCAAAAATGTCGAGGCATGCAAAGAAGCAGGAAAAAATGATACATAATATAAAAAACTCATCATCAGACACTGACTCAGAATGGATGCATATGTGAGATCATATTTTTGGTCTCAAGATTTTGCCGTTTGTTTGCTTCTTGAAGTCTCGTGGTTTTAGGTTTTATATACCGGTCTATGATCTATCTTGAGCAACATTAGGATGCATGTATGTTTATTTGTATGTATTATTTGTAGGCATAAACCAAAGTTCATTTTTTTTGCATATGAATATCCAGTTGTTCCAGCACCATTTGTTGAAAAGACTATCCTTTTTTCACTGAATTGCTTTGTAGCTTTGCCAAAATCAGTTGTGCATATATATGTGAATCTATGCTGTTCCATTGATCTACTTGTCTATCTTTATGCCAATATCGCACTCTCTTGATTACTGCAGCTTTCTAACACAGCCTGAAATCAAATAGCATTAGTTTTTCAACTTTGTTCCATTTTTCAGAGTTAAACATCTTAACATTATTAAGTCTTCCAACGTATGACCAGTGTATATCTCCCCATTTATTTATGTCTCCTTTTATTTCTCTCAAGAATTTTTTGTAGTTCTCAGAGCACAGGTCTTATACATATCTTCTCAAATTTATTCCAGAATATTTCATATTTCTGATGCTATTGAAAATAGTATTGATTACTTTATATTTTTGATTCTTCATTGCTAGTATATAAAATAGTACATGATTTTGTATATTGAGCTTGTGTCCTGTCACTTTGCTAAACTCAATTAATAATAGTTCTAGGAGCTTTTTTGTGTATTCAATTGGATTTTTGATTATGTTGTCTATCCACAAAGATGGCTTTACCATCTCCTTTCTAATCTGAGTGTCTTCCATTTATTTTTATTTTCTTACTGCACTGGTTCCGATCTCTTGTAAAATATTGAGTACAATGGGGAGAGTGGGCATTTCTGTTTTGTTCCTAAACTTAAAGAAAAGTATTAAGTTTTTTCCATTAACAAGAATTTTAGATTTTTAGTAGATGCCCTTTATCAGGTTGGTTGAAGGAGTTCCTTTCTATTCTTAGTCTGCTGCAGGGTTTTAATCAGGGCTGGAGTTCGGGTTTTTTAAAATTATTTTCTACATCTACTGAGATGATCACATCGTTTTTTTTGTTTTGTTTTTTCTTCTTTTTTAGTTTGACAATATTGTGAGTAACATTGATTGGTGTTCAAATGTTTTGAAACAATATTATGTTTCAAATTACTTCTTACTTCTGTGACATAACCTAGCCTTCTTTGGCTGAGTGTGTGTGCATGATTAAATAGATCACAGTATCACATTCTGCCATGACCCACGTAGTTGCAATGTATTCTTTTACTAGCAGAGTAGCACCTGAATCTGAGCAACGCCTCAGAGGTGATGGAACTGAACAGGAGTGAATCTGTCCAGGCATGAAGGGCTCCCTTACAAAACAGTGTGATTCCAGTTTGTGTTCTCGGGTGTAATTACCTAGGAGGATTTCTTCAGTCTTCTGGAAGGAGGAAGACAGTGTTCCCCACTACTCAGAGAACTGTTGTAGGTGTTCTTCCTGCTTTTTTAAAAACTGAGAGCTGTGGCCAGCCTGTCAGAGCACGTCTTCTTCTTTCGGTCATATTCAGGATTTGCTTACTGGTCTGTTCACCTTGAGAGAAGTTACTCTTCTCTGTCTGCTATATAGATTAACGCCATTCACTGGAACTTCCATTTCCCAAAATTCCACTTCTGTCTTAAAGTCTTTTCTAAGCATGGCTTCTCTCTACATATTTGGTGCACCCTTCAGTGATTACAAAGATACTCCAAGGTCCTGCCATGATACTGAATGAAATTCAGATGTAGCAAAAGTGATCAAGGAAGGCAGCAAAGGGTTATCATTGTGGGGATGCAGTAAAAACTCCCAGCTGTGAATCCTTGCACACATCACTGCATATATCTGTGCTTGACTTTTCTGAACCTGAATTACTTGAACAGAGTACCTTGCAGTTTGAATGACCCTCAAGCTCTCAGAACTTCTCCAACTTTAAAGTGCCGTATTCTAAGAGAGAACTGTATTTGTTAACCCCAGGGGAGACAAGCTTGTCACTTCAGCCTTCCCCTTATTTAAAAAGGTAATTTGTGCTAATTCTCCAGTACATAGCACTTAAGTCAATTCATCATAGAAAGACCGTTAGCTGTAAAGTGATAAATATACTATGTCAAATTTGAACATATATTTAGCACTTTTCACTGTAAAAACTTCAGATTTCTCATATCAGCAAAGAGAGGCTTTTGTTTAATCGTTTTGCATCATCAGATATCAATCTGCAGGGAAGGGGACATATCACTTAGGGAAACATGAAAGGGAAGGGAGGCACACCTCACTTTACAGAAATCTCTACTGAAGCCCTAAATTAGTGTGTTGGTCTCCCCCATAAGCCTTCTGGCTTTTAGAGAACAGAGACCGCTTATTCTTATATTAAACTGGGGAAGGTGTTCTTACATATTGAGAGGTATATTGCATAACCTCTCAGAACTATAAATGTGTATTGTTTCTCTTTAACTCGACCTTACAAGGGCCCCAGCAGCCTGCCCAAGGCTTCACTATCTTTGCAAAAATCATGGCACGGTAGTGATGGGAAGAAAAGCTGCAGACTCAGTGCTCCTTGCCTACAGGGAATGGTGCTGATTCCTGTTGCAAAGCAGACCCATTATCAGAGGCCCATGAAGTCACACTGTTCCCTTCCCTGCTGTCTCTTGGGGCTGTAATGACAAAGACATGGCAGAAACACCACTATCCCTGCTCCTCTGCTATGGTCAGATGTCACCGATGGATCGTTCAATTCTTCCCCGCAGAATCGTGCCCTCAGATCCTTCTGACAGTGTGCCAGATATCCAGCATCACCTTTGTAGTTTGGGAAGTGGCACCCAACATCCACCCAGCACGCCTTTCTTGATCTTGTCCATGGTGCTGAGATTCTGTGTGGCCCCCATGCTGTTGGTCTCGTTCCGTGGGTCTCCATCCCGGGTGACGCCCACCCTCCTACCACCTGTGAACATTTGGTAATATCTAGAGACATGGTTGATTTCCACCATTGGGAGCGGGTGCAACTGGCATCTAGTGAGAAGAGGCCAGGGACAATACTGCACATCCCACATTGCATAGACCCCCTCCCACAGCAAAGAATCTTGTTAAATGTCAGTAGTGCTGATGGTACACAGACAATGTCCCACAGCAAAGAATGATCTTCTTAAATGTCAGTAGCACCGAGGCTGGGGAACCCTGGTGTGTCTGACAGGGAAACCTGGGATTCTCTCTCCTCTAGGATTGGACTCTGTCCCATGGTGCTGTCTACAATGACTGGGATTTTGATACCTAAATCTTCCCTTAGGAAGAAATCTTTCCTCAGGAAACTTAATTATCCTGCCAATGCTCACCAGCTGGAGTTTGACTTCATATTTTTATTGGTTTCCTGGAAACCTCTCATTGAATTCCCTCAGGCATCCATGATACCCAAACCATGCACGCATGTGACATGCTGTGTTTAGCTTGCACAGTGTCTCAAGCCAGAACCATTCCGGGCAGATTCAGCTCATTCTCCCATCGCAGCCCTGCTCCCCTATGCCTGGTTACCAGCAGGTCTCCCAGCTGAGCCTCCTGCACCGGGATAAAACTGTGGCGACGAGCCAACACTGAATACTGCCACCTGCAGAAGTTGGCTCAAGTGCTGCCTGCTAACAACCGAATAAGTAAACCTTTGCTGCAGAACCAACCATGTATGCAGGTGTCTTCTAATATTTCTCTGATTTTTCGGAGCTTATCCTAAGAGAACTTTTTCACACTTCATTTTCAAAGCAGGAAGACATATATATATACACACACACACACACGTATATATGAGAATATAGAGAGAATATATGTAAAGGAGAATATATATAAATATATAATATACACAGAATATATCCTATATATTTAGAATATATAGAATACATTATTATTCTATATATAGACTATAGACTACATTATAGTCTATATATAGACTATAGAATACATTTTCTCTATATAGATTATTATA
>NW_016812977.1:395959-397555 GCF_001698545.2 Rhinopithecus bieti | reverse complement strand
ATAGACTATATGTAGGCTATATTATTCTATATATAGTTTATATATTTTTACATAAAGTTTATATACTGTCTATATATATTGTCTCTATATAGACTATATTACTCTACATATAGTTTATATATAGAATGATACAGTCTATATATTGCCCTAGCAAACTCGTACAGCTAGACTTTACTATTGTTTGATATATAGTCTAGTACAGGTAGACTATATTATCATTCAATAAAAAATATAGATATATATAATAGATATATAGTCTAGACTATATATTGAATGATAATACAGTCTTTCTATACTACTATAGTCTATACATATAATAATATAGTCTATATACTGTAAGGAGGAAGATAATGGCTCATTTTTTATCCAGGGTGAAACTCATAAACACGTATTACTGAGTACAGATATTGCAATAGAGACAAGAAAATTCAAATTATTGGCAAGGTACTGTACATAATTGTACCGAAAAAAATCTGGGTGTTTTGCATCCTAGCCAAGTTACTCTGCCCAGTCACAAGATCACACAGGCCAAGTCACGTGATCACTAAAGCTGGCATGAGAGGCCCCGACTCATCCAGGGAGTAAGAGAGTGAAGTCAGCAGTGGGAATGTGGGAGCAGCTGGTGTGTGTAAAGATGTTCTGGGGAAAAAACTGGGTCAGGCATGGAAGACAAGGGAAGTGGTACCAGAGAAATAAGCTTGACTGGAGTGAGGCAGCAACAGAGGCATTGATGGAGCTCAGTTCTAGAGTTATGGGAATTAAAAGGTACTCCGCTCGGCCCAGCCACTAAATGAAATGGGTAAAAGGGCTGCTTGAAATGTACAAACCACGTGACTGGGAAGATTTCATAAGCATCTGTCTGTACGGGTTTGCCCAGACTGACATAACAAAGCACCACACACAGGGCCGCTTACCATAGACACTGATTCTCTTGCAGTCCTGGAGGCTGGAAGTCTCAGACAAGCTGTGAGCGGGGCTGGTTCCTCCTGAGGCCTCTCTCCTGGGCTTGGAGATGCTGTCTTCTCCCTGTGTCCTCTCTGTGTAGGTCTATGTCCTCATCTCCTCTTCTTATAAGGACACCAGTCCTGTTGGATGAGGGCCCACTCTAGTGACCTTGTTTTACCTTAATCCAATCTTGTCCATTCTGCAGCCCTAGGGCCACATGCAGCCCAGGACAGCTTTGAATGTTGCCCAACACAAATTTGTACTTTCTTAAATCATTATGAGATTTATACATGGACCTGTTTTTTCGCTCATCAGCTATCGTTAGTGTATTTTATGTTTGGCCCACAACAATTCTTCTTTTCCAGTGTGGCCCAGGGAAGCCAAAAGATTGGACTCCTTTGCCTTAATCATTTCTTTAAAGGCCCTACCTACAAATACAGTCACATTCTGAGGTCCTGGGGCTAGGACTTCAATGCATGGATTGCGTGAGGGGCCTTGACTCAGCTCATAACAGCATACTTCTAATGGTGGTTCTCAGTCTTTATTTTGAGGAAAGTGGCCACTTAAATAACGACATATGGAAAAGATACAATTTAAGTAATAGAGACTTCCCAGGCAAACCCCAAGGAGGGGAGGAATAGAATGTATCAC
>NW_016812977.1:392247-395721 GCF_001698545.2 Rhinopithecus bieti | reverse complement strand
TAGATATATAGTCTAGACTATATATTGAATGATAATACAGTCTTTCTATACTACTATAGTCTATACATATAATAATATAGTCTATATACTGTAAGGAGGAAGATAATGGCTCATTTTTTATCCAGGGTGAAACTCATAAACACGTATTACTGAGTACAGATATTGCAATAGAGACAAGAAAATTCAAATTATTGGCAAGGTACTGTACATAATTGTACCGAAAAAAATCTGGGTGTTTTGCATCCTAGCCAAGTTACTCTGCCCAGTCACAAGATCACACAGGCCAAGTCACGTGATCACTAAAGCTGGCATGAGAGGCCCCGACTCATCCAGGGAGTAAGAGAGTGAAGTCAGCAGTGGGAATGTGGGAGCAGCTGGTGTGTGTAAAGATGTTCTGGGGAAAAAACTGGGTCAGGCATGGAAGACAAGGGAAGTGGTACCAGAGAAATAAGCTTGACTGGAGTGAGGCAGCAACAGAGGCATTGATGGAGCTCAGTTCTAGAGTTATGGGAATTAAAAGGTACTCCGCTCGGCCCAGCCACTAAATGAAATGGGTAAAAAGGGCTGCTTGAAATGTACAAACCACGTGACTGGGAAGATTTCATAAGCATCTGTCTGTACGGGTTTGCCCAGACTGACATAACAAAGCACCACACACAGGGCCGCTTACCATAGACACTGATTCTCTTGCAGTCCTGGAGGCTGGAAGTCTCAGACAAGCTGTGAGCGGGGCTGGTTCCTCCTGAGGCCTCTCTCCTGGGCTTGGAGATGCTGTCTTCTCCCTGTGTCCTCTCTGTGTAGGTCTATGTCCTCATCTCCTCTTCTTATAAGGACACCAGTCCTGTTGGATGAGGGCCCACTCTAGTGACCTTGTTTTACCTTAATCCAATCTTGTCCATTCTGCAGCCCTAGGGCCACATGCAGCCCAGGACAGCTTTGAATGTTGCCCAACACAAATTTGTACTTTCTTAAATCATTATGAGATTTATACATGGACCTGTTTTTTCGCTCATCAGCTATCGTTAGTGTATTTTATGTTTGGCCCACAACAATTCTTCTTTTTCCAGTGTGGCCCAGGGAAGCCAAAAGATTGGACTCCTTTGCCTTAATCATTTCTTTAAAGGCCCTACCTACAAATACAGTCACATTCTGAGGTCCTGGGGGCTAGGACTTCAATGCATGGATTGCGTGAGGGGGCCTTGACTCAGCTCATAACAGCATACTTCTAATGGTGGTTCTCAGTCTTTATTTTGAGGAAAGTGGCCACTTAAATAACGACATATGGAAAAGATACAATTTAAGTAATAGAGACTTCCCAGGCAAACCCCAAGGAGGGGGAGGAATAGAATGTATCAAGGGCATTCCCCAAGCCCAAGGTGATAGGGGTGAGAAATGCTCACTTATCAGTGCCAATTTCAATCTCCTGATAGATTTTCATTTAGTATGCTGTAAAAGAAAATATCCCTGCAGACACTGGCACTTGAGGGATTACAGTGGTGGGGAGAAATTCCCATATTTATTTGTGGAATTCAATGAAGCATTTCACAGGCTACCTTCTGGGGATAACCTGTTCATTGCCATGGAGTAAATCAATGGCCTTCCTTTAGATTCTTAATTGGCAATTTGATCTCATTCACTTTACGCAACACTCATTGGCTGGAGGGATGATGGAGATTGGGAGCAGGCTCCTAAAAATGGTCTTGAACATGTTATTTCAACAAAGATTAATTTTGAGGCATTGAGAGTTTCAGAAAGGTTCACGTTTTTTTTTTTCTAAAGCTCTTCTAAGCCAATCTTAAATGAATCCTCAGAGGACTATTTCTTTGTGTATGTGTGTGTGTGTGTGCGTATGCATGTGTGTGTCTTGCCCCACCCCAATTCTTCATCCCCATGCTGAGGAGGCTGGAGGATTCAGAATGCAGAATCAGGTGTGTTTTATAAAAATAATTATGTCAGTCCTCACCAAAACACTTGCTATTTCTATCTTTCCTTCTCATTTTACTCTGCTATAGGAATCTAAGTAAATCATCTTTAGGAAATACCAAGACCTACCAGGGGTTTTAGATTCATGGCGGCCAACACAACCTAGTATTGATAGCCCATGTAAATGTTTGCCATCCAGATGACAAGAATAACGACAAGAGAAAACTAACATGACCTGCCCCATCGTGTGCTAGATCCACATCTCTTGGGGAATATATTGAAGCAAGTTAATACAAGCTAGTTGATAAAAGGCTTCCGTGATGAAATGAGATTGGGGAAGCTGAGTTAAACAAAATCAAAGAGTGTTCTGTGTTGGACGCTTCTCAAATCCTTCCCCATGCTGAAAAGCTTAGAGTATTTCCAGGAGAATGGCATAGCACCCTGCATCTCAGACCTGCACAGCCCCTGCTCAGGCCATCTTGTGGGACGAACAGTATGCAAAACACACATTCTGGAACATGCTTGAAGAGAGGGGAGGCCGCTCTCTAGCTTGGGCACAGTTCTGGCTCTGGCACACACTGACAAGGTGACACTGGGTGACTCATTTTGTCCCTCTGTAAACTGCCCTTCCTCATATGCAAGAGACCATGGAACATTGGCCTCTCAGATATTACTGGATCTAACATTATTTTGCCAAAAATAAAATAATTAGGGTGGATGTGTTATAGAAAAGGGGTCCGGATCCAGACCCTAAGAGAGGGTTCTTGGATCTCACAAAGAAAGAATTCAGGTCGAGAACATAAAGTGAAAGCAAGTTTATTTAAAAAGTAGAGGAATAAAAGAATGGCTACTCCATAGCCCCAAGGGCTGCTGGTTGCCCATTTTTATGGTTATTTATTGACGATATACTAAACAAGGGGTAGATTATTCATACCTCCCCATTTTAGTCTGTATAGGGTAACTTCCTGACATTGCCAACGCATTTGTAAACTGCCATGGCGCTGGTGGGAATGTAGCAGTGAGGATGACCAGAGGTCACTCTCGTTGTCATCTTGATTTTGGTGGGGTTTCACTGGCTTCTGTGCAACCTGTTTTATCAGTAAGGTCTTTATGACCTGTATCTTGTGCCAACCTCCTGTCTCATCCTGTGCCTTAGAATGCCTTAACCATCTAGGAATGCAGCCCAGTAGGTCTCAGCCTCATTTTATCCAGCCTTTATTCAAGATGCAGTTGCTCTGGTTCAAATGTCTCTCACAGATGTAATAGGTAATGCCCAGACACTGGCACCAGAGGCAATGCAACCTGAAGAGAATTGGCTGACATATATCTCTGGGTATAAAGAAAGTCTCAGCTTTCCCCTGAGACATAATGTTGAGGGTCCCTAAAGCTTGCTCCACCCTTCTATGCTAAACTTGCTCCATTGCTCCATCATCTGCTTTAAAGCCACAAGGACAGCCAGTAAGGCCTTTGTCATCATCACTTTTAACTTTTAACTTTTAACAAAGATTGGCCTTTTCAAAGGTTCAATTATATTAAAAAAAAAAAAAAAAA
>NW_016812977.1:371521-391649 GCF_001698545.2 Rhinopithecus bieti | reverse complement strand
CTTCAAGATAGATGAAAAGGCAATTCACTGACTTTGAGACCAAGTATTTGTGTTCAGAATATGTAAAGGAATTCTAAAACTCAACATAGAAAGACAAAATTAAACAAAAATACATGCAAAAAATAAAAAAAATAGAAAATGAGCAAATTATTTGGACAAAAGTTCCCAAAAAAGAAAATGTAAATGGCTAGCAATCACATGAAAAGATGCTCAATGTTATTCGTTATCAAGGAAATAAAAAGTAAAACCATGAGATACTCATCTCATACCCATTAGAATGGCTAGAGTTAAAAACCACTGACAATACTAAGTTTTGATGAGGATGTGGAGCAATTGGAATGCTCATGTATTGAGGTGAGAATATAAAATGGTGCAACCACTTTTAATAACTACCCTATGGCTCAACAATTCCACTTATAGATATATACCAAAGAGATATGAAGGCATATATTCATCCACACAAAGACCTGTACACAAGATATTCATTGTACCATTATTCATGATAACTTCAAATGGAGCGGAACCCACATGCTTATCAAAAGATGAATGGATAAACATACTGTTACATATTCATACAATGACATACTACTAATAGATTTAAAAAAAGAATAACTATTGTTACATGCAACAGAAACACATATAAATCTCAGAAAGAGTATGTTGTTAAATAGGCCAGATACAAAATAGAATATGTCACATGATTCTATTTATATAAAGTTCTAGAAGAGGCAACATGAAAGCCATGGTAATAAGAACAGCAGTTGCCTGAAGTTTTGGGGGTGGGTGATATGAGGAAATTTTCAGGAGTGATGGAAATATTCTGTATCTTCATTAGGATGATGTTTTCACAGGTGAATATATTTGTGTAAACTCATCAGAATATATAAAAAGATCCTATAACTTGAAATAAAATTTAAAAAAAACACAAAAAGTTATTGTGATAGTTAATATTGAGTGCCAACTTGATTGGACTGAAAGGATACAAGTATCATTCTTGGGTGTGTCTATGAGGGTGTTGCCAAAGGACATTAATATTTGAGTCAGTGGACTGGGAGAGGCAGACCCATCCTCAATTTGGGTGTGCACCATCTAATCAGCTGCCAGCATGGTAGGATAAGAGCAGGCAGAGGAACATGAAAGGACTAGACTGGCTTAGTCTTCCAGCCTACATCTTTCTCCCAGCTGGATGCTTCCTGCCCTCGAACATCAGATTCCAAGTTCTTCAACTTTGGGACTCGGACCTTTGAACACAGACTGAAGGCTGCACTGTCGGCTTCCCTAGTTTTGAGGCTTTGGGACTTGGACTGACTTCCTTGATCCTCTGCTTGCAGACGGTCTATTGTGGGACCTCACCTTGTGATCATGTGAGTCAATGCTCCTTAATAAACTCCCCTTTATATATACATCTATCCTATTACTTCTGTCCCTCTAGAGAACCTTGAGGAATACAGTTACGCATTTTATTAAATGTAAATTATGCCTTAATTAAAATAAATATCTTCTCAACCTCCAAAAGAGACTTTCTGTCTGAAACTTGAGAATAAGTCTAAAGTTTTCATTTAATAATGAATTCGTATAAGACAGGAAAATGGATTTTGGCATTAATTTGTTCAACAAATACCTGTTGAGCATGTCCTATGTGGCAGGGGCTGAGTGTGGGGTGTGGAGTAGGTGAATGTAAGGAACATACAGTCCCTGGTTCCCTGGAGCTCATGGTCTAGGGGTTGGAGAGAATTGGTACATTGGGATTTTAAAGGGGGTGCCAAAGGTGGTGATGACAAAGCTCAGGGAAGAACAATTGGAGTGGAGGGAGGGCATCAACATGGATGCTGAACCGAGCCAATGCACTGCTAAGAGTGAGGTGGAAAGTATCATGCAAACCCCAGGGCTTCAATTGTCAATACATATTGGGGTGTGACCAGCAGATTGACAGAGGACAACAAAGAGAGAGGGGTAAATGCCAACAGAGCAGAATAGCATGAGTTGTCAAGAGACAGGACTTTTCAAGGTGAAAGGAAGGGAGATGGTCCTGAAGCAGCAGTCATGTCTGTGACCCACCCAATCGCTAAGCAATGACAGATAGGAGCAGAGTCAGGGTCCTCAGAGGACAACCTAGTTTTAATTAAGGCAAGAAGTTGAGAAGAATATTTTAAGAAACATTTGAGGACATATTACAGTTTGCTGGCTATGGGGTAGGGTAGGGTGGAAGAGAGAGATTTGGAATAAAGAGTATGGACGGGACAAGACAAAGCAGGGCACCAGCCCTACCTTGGACTGTTCCCTAACTTGAGAAAGCCATGTCCGTATTGATTCAGCCAATCTGACTCAGGTATTATGTAACTTGAAGTTGAACCATCCCAACTGATATAAGTGGTGATACTGAGTAACACAAATGTGGTTTCTGGATTCATGCATGCACATTTTTTACATGAAAAGTTCAAACTTCTATGTGGAGACTTTTTCAACAGTATCCTCAAGAGGTATTCATCATGCAACTGTTTCTAGGAAAGGTATTTAAAAGAGAAGAAAAACGTCATTTCTGGCCCAGAATGTCAAGACATAGATCTCTTAGAGATTTAGTTCTAATTATTATTGTAGAGTCTTGTGGGTGTTTCTTATAATTTTAATTTTTACAAAAAACAAATCTGTCCATCCATCCATTTATGTATGTATGCATCTATCTATCTTCATCATCATCATAATTATCCATCTATGATCTATCTATTGTGTATCTAGCTAATAATTTATCTATGCAGAACTGCAAAATTTATGGGACTGGCCTATACCACCCTCCACTCCCCACTTTGTCTAATCTTCAAAATCAAGTTTCTGGACACAGGGCTATGAAATGCAAAATGAAACAGCTCATGTCCAATGGTCTGACACTCTGCTGCTCATGAAAACCTGCAACATCCAACTGAGTTTTTCATTTTTAAAATCAGTAGGTTTAGTTCTCTATCTTCAGAGAGTTATTTTAATTTTATTAGAGAATAAATTCTTTTTTCATAAAGAAATTATTAGGTATCAAAATACCACAATCTCTTTATGAATTCAACTAGATTATGTGTATGGGCAAAGTATTTTCAATTTAAGAATCATAACATTCCTGTTCCTTGAACACTATTTTGAAAGTTTGGATTAAGGGATATTAACCTCCTTAAGACAACATACTCACAGTTGAAAACTACTCACCTTCCATATAGAAGTTGCTTAATTAATATCAATGCTTTTATTGTATTAGAACAAAATAGACTATAACTTTTTATAAGATATATATGGGTATACTACTAAATATTCTTAAAATGAGTATAATGCTATAATATTCTTATTTTGAGGTTATATATATAGTCTGCAAAAATTAGGTTTCCTGATGTCATTAACCACTTATGCAATTATTTTTCTGAAATGAATACACATGCTGTACATGCAGTTTTGCCTGATATGAGTTTTAAAACAATGCATATTGGAATATTGGAACTAAAAATGAGAAAATCAGTGTCCCCTTGATGTCAATTTCAGTTTCAACTGCACTTGCTATTTTATTTTTAATTGGTTACATTATCTCTACATTGTCACAGTTGCTGGTATTTATTTTCTTCTCTGTGACCATAATTTCCACAGATTTAACCGTAATGCATTCTTAAAGATTACAAGAAATCTTTTAGACACAGTTCCTCTCAGTTGCTGAGGATCCAACCTTTACTCATTTGTTTTCTTCATGAATATATATTTCCTGAGTTGTATGTTTGTACATAGCTATTTGTAGCCTTTGAAGTTTATGGAAGTTTGGTTGCATTCTTGGGGCACGTTTTCTTTCCCTGAGGACTGTTAAGGTTTGGATATTTGACCCTTCCAAAGCTCATGTTGAAATTTGGTCCCCAACATTGGAGGCTGGGCCTAATAGGTGTTTGGGTCATGGGGACAGATCCCTCCCCTTGAATAGATGAACGTCCTCTCCTGAGGGTGAACGAATTCTTCCTCTATTAGTTCCTGCAAGACCTGGTTGTTAAAAGAGTGGGCCACCTCCCTGGTTTCTCTCTTGCTTCCTTGCTCATCATGTAATCTCTGCACATGCTGGCTTCCCTTCCCCTTCTGCCATGAGTGGGAGCAGGCTGTGGCCATCATCAGATGCAGAAGCCCGATTTTGAACTTTCCAGCTAACAGAATCATAAGCCAAATCATCCCTTTTCCTTTATAAATTATCCAGCCTCAGGTATTCTTTACAGCAACAAAAGGGGACAAGGACTTTTATATCTTGCCCCACTGTCTTCTAGCATTTCATGTGTCACATAAAGAAATCTTGGCCTCCTAGGTTTTTTTTTTTTCTCCCTGAATATCCACATAATTCTTTCCATAACTTCAAATACCAGTAATTTATTGGGATATTTGTTATTTAATATAAACACAGCCTTGGAATTCTTGGGCTATTTCTGTCTGCAGATTCAAATTTCCTCATATTTCAGGAACTTCACCTTGAATTATATCTTTGAAAATTTGTTTTCATGTTCTATTCATTTTTTAACCCATGCAAGGCATTTAGTGTTATAGATATTTGATCCCTTCCCTACCACCCTCCCATCCCCCTCTTTTTCTCTATCTCTGTCTTCCATCTTTTACTTTTTGTTCTTTTCAGTCTCACATGCTCATTTTTTCTTCTCAAAACCATCCTTCAAATTTCTTCAGTGGTGTCTCATCTCCTTTTCGCTGCTTCTATCATGACCTTTGATTTTGGTCTCTTTTTGTGTCTCTCGCTCCGAGACTCTGAGGCTCTGCCTACTTCGTTTTTATTCTCATTTATTTCTAATTTGTTTCCAAGACTCTGCCTACTCCCTTTTCATTCTCATTTATTACTAATTTATTTCTGAGGCTTTACCCACTTTTCATTCCCGTCTAACCTAATGTATTATCAGTTCTTCCTTAAAACTTTATATTGCTTCTTTAAATTCTCATTTCAGAGAAACAGTATTGTCTTTAATTGATTCCTTAGAGATAACTTTGTTCAAGGTTTTTGGCTGCGTTGTGGTATATAATCTTTCCGGTTCTCATCTTCATAAATCATGTTCTATTCTTCTTTTTTCATTTCAGCATCATTTTAAAGGCCCCAGCTGGCTCCACCCTTTTCGGTAGCATTGTTCCTCATCTTTTGGACTAGGATTTTGGGCAAAGTTCTGGGGAAAGGGGAAGAAGAATGTGCTAAACAAATGGGAAGATTGGGTTTCAGGCTGCTATCTCTAGGATTCTTCTCAGCTCGACTTGGCCTGTGGGTTATCTGGTCCAGCATAGCAGGACATCTTCCAGGCTCACAAGGAGGCTGTGCATTTTACAGAACATTTTAATGTGATTATTTTACCTTGACTTATCTTCACCAGGCAGCTTTGGGCAATGATGGCCAGGTGGCTTTTATCTTATTGACTCTTCCTTCTGTCCTACACCATGACTGAAACATGATGTAGGCTTCCAAAACCAGGCCATGAACCTTGATCTTAACTTTCTACACATGGGATAAACACATTTCCTTTCAATGTGTGCCACCCATCCACTTTGGATAGCTATGAGCTAGGTCCACTCTGCCTGAGTCACACATAAAAAGACACCTCTTGGAGTTCCCAAATACCTCCATCCACTTCTCATGCACTTGGCTATCTTCCTGCATCTACTGTGATCCAGGGTTATAGGGGATCTGTAGTTTCACCAAAGATAACATTTGTTTGTTTCTTATTCTCTTGGTTGCTTTGGATTGGTTTCATAAAGAAAATGAGACAAAAATACATTTATACTACCATTTGAAATGAAAAGATAAATTCCTTCTTTGAAATTCATTCCTTTTTTTTCTTTCCAATGAATCTCATGGGGTAAGTGGAGGACTGAAGAGAATGTCTAATCTACTGAAATCCAAAAAGTCACAGGTATAAGGCACAGAAAATTCTACCAACATAATGATGGCACTTTTAATGCTATATAAGGACAGACTATGCAAAAATGCTATTAATGAGGATGAGAAGCTACAGGAACAAATCTGATGAGGAACTGTAATTCTATTAGAGGGATGTATATAGCCATCATATTTTTTCTTTAATCCAAAACGATTAGATTGCTTATATAGACAGCCACATTCAATTCTAAGCCATTTGATTGAAATGCAACAGAGGATGCAGATATATATTTTTACCTTAATTTCCATTTTATCCTTTCCCTCCCATTTTATCTGTGCTATAGAGTACATTTTTCCCACTCGACATGTGGGAGCTCGACATGCTGTTGTGCAGAAAGCTTTCTCTCGTGAGTTCCCAAAATGTTGGCCCAGATGAGTGCAGCAGACATTTGGCCCAGGTGAGCAGAGCAGATATTTACATGAAATATTAGGGAGCATCCATCTGGGCTAGGTGACTTAGGTTGGCAATACACAAAAGAGGATTCCAATTTGTTGTATAAATCACCCTCAGAGCCCCCAACAGTGAACACATAGGGGGTTCTTTTAATTTTCATGATGCTTAATATAATCTTTTAAAATAATTAAAATTAGGTGAACTGTGTATATTTCTGAGATTACAGAAAGACACTAGTTTTGATACCTCTTGCTTGTAGCATTTGACTGATGTAAACAAACTAAAAGGTTTAAAAAGAACGGGGATTCTTCCCAGTAGTATAGTGCAATGGGTAGGGAAAAAAGTTAAAAATTGATAGACCAGTATTATTCTCAAAACTCATACCATTGTGATTGGGAAGAAATGAATACATATTACTTAGTCACTTCATGTTACTATATACTTACATTAAAACAACAAAAAGGAAATTATAGAAAAAAAGTCATACATTTAAAGGGTGGGAAAAAATCCTAGGTTTACTCAGAGCTCAAGATCACATTGGGATGAATGTTGTTCTTTCCTCGGATTGTTCCTTCATTTCATTCAGTCACTTATGTATGCATTTATTTATTTAGAGATGGCGTCTATTTCTGTATGTATGTATGTATGTATTTGTAGATGGAGTATTGCTCTGTTGCCCAGGCTGGAGTATAGTGGCACCATCATAGCTCACTGCAGCCTTGAACTCCTGGGCTCAAGTGATGCTCCTGCATCAGCCTCCTGAGTAGCTGGGACTACAGGTGTTCGCCACCATGACCCGCTAATTTTTTAGTTTTTTTTTTTTGTATTGATCGGATATCCCTATGTTGCCCAGGCTGGCCTTAAACTTTTCAGCTCAGCGATCTTCTGCCCTGGCCTCCCAAAGTGCTGGGATTACAGGTGTGTCCCTTCATTTCTAATGCAGGAATGTTTCCCTTTGAATATCTCACAACAGATATTTTTAAAAGAAAGGCAGATTTGAAGCAACCATCAACAAGGTTTATTTGAAAATTAATCTGATACTTACAAGTGCATTATATAACAGAAATGTTACAGACTGAATTGTGCCGGCCCTACCCCAAAACTCTTACATTGAAATCCTACCACCCAGTACCTGGAATGTGATTGTATTTGGAGATGGGTCATTAAGTAGGAAATTAAAGTAAAATGAGGTCACATGGGTGGGTCCTAATCCAACAGGACTGGTGTCCTTATAAGAGAGGAGGACACAGACACATACACAGAGACGACCCTGTGAGGACGCAGGGAGAAGACACCATCTACAAGCCCAGGAGAGAGGCCTCAGGAGGCACCATCCCTGCTGACACCTTGATCTCAGACCTCTAGCTTCTCGAATTGTAAGAACAATTTCTGCTGTTTAAGCATTCCCATACGTGGGACTTTGTTATGGCTGCCTGAGCAGCCTAATGTGAGTGCAAAGACTTTCTTAAAATAATGTATAACAATGTTGGTTTGGAAATGACTATCCAGTGTTGAGTTCAAAACTTTATCTTTATGGGTGCTGCTATGAGTAAGTGTCTAATTTGAGGGCATAATATTGACAGTCTTCGGGAGAAATGCAGACTCCAATCAATGCAGAAAATGGCACAGAATAATGTTTAAAAATGTCCTCCAGGCCATAACATGGTTGGGTTAGGAGGAGGAATACTAACCATTCCAATCTTAAAACACGGAATTTTGAGTTTCTTTCTGTGAGTTCACCACCTCTGACCTTCACAGGTAAGGGACCATCACACAGACATCTGCCATTTTCATATAACCCTCTATCCAAACAAAGGCTGAAAATTCAGCATGGAGGAACTCTCCCAGCACCTGTGATCAGCCCCCTGGCCTGCATCCCCACCCTGGGCATTGTTGTGGGGGTGGGATTCTTTATGAACTTGGGCCTCAATTCTGCTTTCCTTGGAAAGCTGGACCCACACAACATCACCCTCATATGCAGACCCTCATATCTGGGCACCTGTGCCTCCTCAGAGCTGGGGGTCTGCTCTAGGAGCTGGCTCAGGACAGGATACTCCCATCTAATGTGTGCCCACCACAGAAAAGAGCCAGCCAAGTGCCTGCTACTGCAGGGCTCTTCACATATGGGAAAGCTGCCCTGGGGAAGTGTCCCAGGAAAGGTCAGGGGGACAAAAAAAGGTCGCAGTGATTTGCCTCCAGACACTGGACACTCTTTCCTGGAGAGTACAGGGAATGCTCCTCTCCAAAACTCATCTTGCTACATTTGTGCTGCCCACAGTGGGGGCGCCACTGAGTTTTCAAAGAAGACAGCAGGCCCTGAATTGTGCAAGGAAAATAAGTGCTTGAATTTTGTAGCATGCATGCACTGTTATACTTTTAAGAATGATACTGGGCTCCTCTGATATTCAAGGAAGGCCCCTGACAGCTCAGATGGTAGTTTTCTAATCCTGTCTTCCCACATACACATTTACCTCCTCCACCCAAGAACTAAATAACAGACATGAGTGCTTGGGACATCATGCTGTCTACTGTCATCCCCTTCCTAAGACCCCCTCTCCCCATCTCTTGACACCCCTCCTCTTAGCTCCCTCTTTCTTTCTGGCCTATTACTCTCAACCTCTCCAGCGTCCTAACAAGTACCCACTCAAACCTACTTCCTCTCCTGCTGTGCTGCTTCTTCAAAAGTGCTTTGCTTCTCATCCTCCCCTTCTTTCTTTGCCCTCTTCCCTGCTTCCCTCTTCAAATCACTTCTCGGCTACAAATGAGAAGGAAGTGATCTGATTAAAACAGGCGATGAGCAGAGTCACATTCTGAGGGGATTTGCATTTTTAAAAGAAGATTAATGAACACATCTGACAATGTCACCCTGGAATCTTATGCAGAGTGACAGGGGAGTGGAGATGAGCTCCGTTCAGGGCAGGAAGCGAGAGTTTGGATCTGAAGTACTTTTCAGATGTTGAAGTTATAGGAGCTTGCAGTTGCTTCCTGGGTGGAGCCATAAACATCTCTTCTGCTGAGTGGGGTCTGAGAAGATAGAGGGAACGGTGACCCAAGAGCTCTGGAATTATCTGTCTGTGTTAGACTTGCAGGACTACACAAATTTAAGTGAAAAAAACATGCTGTTTGTCCACCTGGCTGGCCTCTCAGCCTGCTCTCCTCTTATTATTCCCTCGAAGGCATCATTTTTTGAAAGAGAAATTTAAACTCTGTCCATCTCATCCCCTTTGGAAGAAAGTTAAGATTCCTTTCTGAGCTCTTTCATCATCTGGAGTTTAAAAGCTTCCCCTCTTCTGTCAACTCTCTTTGAATCCCTCATGTCACACCAAACTTCAAGAGACAAATACTTTTGCATGGCTCCCTGCAGGCTCCGTTTTGCCCTGTAGTGACAGCCCCATGTCTTGGCTTTCCTGATTGGAAAAATTTCTCAAGCTTTCTACATTCATGATCTCTGCGTCTTCAGTGCAATCTTCTCCAGTTTGTCTCTGATCTCCAATGGTCCCTGCATTAATCCTGTCCAAGTCACAGGTGACCCTCATATTGTCTCAGCTTCTACTTCCCAGTCTCTCTCTTTTTTTTTTTTTTTTTTTTTTTTGGAGAAGGGGGGCGGCAGGAGTCTCACTCTGTTGCCCAGGTTGGTCTCAAACTGTTGGGCTGAAAAGATCCCCCGGTCTCATCTTCCTGAGTAGCTGGTAGGAGTGTGAGCCCTTCTGCTTGGTCTCCAGTGCTTTTCTTTTCTTTCTTGACCTATACAACATTTGGTGGTTGACGTCCATGTTCATGTAATTGTCTTCCCTGGCTTCTCGGGGCCACCATGCATTCCCTTCTCCCTCTTTTCACTTATTATCTTTTCATTGAGTAAGACCCATCTTCCCCTAAAGATGCATATTTTCCTCAAAGCAAGGATTGGCTTACCTTTACAAACTGAGTCTCCAGTGACAACATAAACTGAAATGCAATATAAACCATGGACAGATATGAGCTCATCTTCTACTTCCTGTGTCCTCTGCTGGTTCTTCTCACCGTCACGTATTGCTAAGTAAGCGAGTGATGTTAAGTTAGAAAATGGACTGAGTCCATTAGTTCATTTGGCATGCTCCAAAGCCCTCACCTGAGATCTCTCTATTCTCCAAATTACACTTGGAGATACAGGAAGATCCTTTTCACATTAGGCTAATTAGGGCGAATATATGTAAGTGTTGGTAAGAAGTACCAGAAACACTGGAATTTGTGAGATTTCACTGAAGAACCAACTTCCTTCCACCCAGCCCTTCACATTGTTCTCTTTTGGTGGTTTCTTGTCATTTCCTCCTTTTATTACCAATAGAGCTGCTGTGAACATGCATGTACAAGTTCCTGGGTGGACACATGTTTTCATTTTTTTTTGGTGGGGGTAGACATCAAAGAGTAGAATTGCTGGGTTATATGATGAATCTGTGTTCTAACTTTTCAGAAACCGGACTTCTACTGCTTCCTGATTTCACCTTCCACGCCATTTCTGTAGTGAGACCCACTCCTTGGCCTTACAAGACCTGAATTAAGTTAGGTGCCCAGAGCAGTTCTGTCATTGACTCTTCTTTCCCTTGGTAGCCTGTGTAATAACTGGCAATCAGACCTTTATGTGAGCAATGGTTTCATGTGTCTCCCCAACTGTATTACAAGTTCCACGGGGGCAAGGCTGTGTCTATCTCCTTGACCTCTGTATCTGTGATGCCTGGCAGAGGGCTGTGACCACCGGTCACCCTCCATAAACACTGGGAGACAAACAAGGGAGTCAGTAGAGTTAGTTTTTTGCTTTTTTACCCCCAGAACTCTTAGAATATGATTTGAGCTATTCCTTCAAGGAAGTCCTGGGGCAGGTGATCATTCATAGATGACATGAGGGCATGCACAGCACATGAGTTTGCAGGAAAATGCAAATCCCACGTTGAAATTTGATCCCCAATGTTGGAGGTGGGGTTACAGGGGGGTGTTTGGGTCATGGGGGCGGATCCCTCATGAATGGCTTGGTGTTGCCTTCATGGTAATGAATGGGTTCTCTATTCAATCCTGCAAGAGCTGATTGTTAGAGCCTGGCACCTTCCTCTCCTCTTTCTCTTGCTTCTTCTCTCACCATGTCATCTGTGCACACAGCAGCTTCCCTTCCCATTCCACCATGAGTGGAAGCTCCCTGAGGCCTCACCAGAAGCAGATGCTGGTGCCACGCTTCTTGTACAGCCTGTAGAACTGTGAGCCAAATAAACCTCTTTTCTTTATAAATTATCCAGCCTCACTCAGGTATTCCTTTACAGCAATGCAAGACTGACTAACACAGGGTTTCAGGAGACCTAGCTCTGTCTGTCTCTGAGAACTTCATCAGGACTCTGGAAACAATTTAGCCCACAGGTCCAAGGCTGATTTTTGTCACAGTGAAGTTCAGGTAGTAAGAATTCTCACTGGTGGCTGTTGAGGGTGGTGGTGGTGGGAATGGGTCATAAGGAGAATTAGCAGTGGGAGACTAGAAATTAAAACGGAGAAAGGGAAGAATTAAAAGTCAAAAACAGTGTGAGGGAGGAAAGCAATGGATATAACACCTGGATCTTTATCCTTGAGAGGCCTTTAAAAATCTACTTAACAGTCAGATGCTATTCTATAAGAACTCTGAGACATGTGATGACTTTTAGGAACTTGCACTGTGGCTGAAAATGCATGCCAATCTGGCTGACTCAGATCCAGTCTTAACTGGCTCATAACTTGCTTCATAAACACGACTGTAAGCAAGGAAATGAGAGAGAATAACAGCACATCACATAGGCCTGAAAAGTATTTGCAAAGCAGTAGTTCTCAAAAATGACATTTTGCAGTGTTTTCCAGAGGCAGATTCAGAAAACTGAAGACCAAAGTAACGAGGGAGCCATCTCATGCCTAGCTGAGCAGAAGCATACCAAAGGCTTAGTATTTCCCCAATTAGTAGGCACCTCAAACTTGTTTAAGGAAAATACTCTTCTTGATGAAACAGATACTGCAGTTGAAGCAGGAACGTGTTTGGTGTACTGCCTTAAATAGCATAGGTAGATGTTCAAACATGTTAGGACTCACTGGCCCTAGGAAAGACCCGCAAGAATCTGGTCTACACCAGGAAAGTGACAATGAAACACCAAACACCTTTTCTCCTCTAATTACCAAGAAAATTATTTCTTTCCCAATGGTTGAAGACAATAATGTTGGGAATGATGAAGTTTCCTGGAGTGTGAAGTGGATATACCTTATAAGTTTAATCCACAGCTTCACCACTTCATAAGTGGATAATCGAATTGTGCCTCAGTTTCCTCAGACTTGGGGATATTAAGAGTACCCTCAGTCACCACCAGGTGGGTACCAACGTAAGAAGAGTGTAGCAAAAGCCCAGGGGCACATGTTCTTAAAGTGCCTAGTGTGGGATTAGAATGACAAGTGGTAGATAACCTACTTGTGCAGAAATTTAGAGTTATTTTGTGATTTTCAAATGATCAATATATGTGAATACTTTATTGTTTCCTGTGAGTTTTCCCTATTTCAGCAACTATCTTGTCTGTGCCATTCTTTGCTAGGTAAGCACTTTTCTATTGGTTGGTGGGCTTAGCAGCTCTTGGTTTTGTCTTCCTGGAAGACAAATAGCATGCACCTGTGAGTAGTGGTAAAGGAAAGGTACCCTTCAGGGTGTTCTGTCCTGGGCCTCTGGCAGATCCCCTGTGGTTTTGCTCTTTGTCCCCACCCAAATCTCATCTCAAACTGTAATCCCCACATGTCGAGGAAAGGGCCTGGTGGGAGGTGATTGGATCATGGGGCGGTTTCCCCATGCTGTTCTCATGATAGTGAGGGAGTTCTCACAAGAGCCCATAGTTTCAAGTCTGGCACTTCGCTGTTTCAGTCTCTCTCCTGCTGATTGTGAAGAAGGTACTTGCCTCTCCTTCCCCCATGATTTTAAGTTTCCTGAGGCCTCCCCAGCCACACAAAGCTGTGAGTCAATTAAACCTCTTTCCTTTATAAATTGCCCAGTCTTAGGCAGTATCTTTTTAGCAGTGTGAAAACAGACTAATACACGCTGGCTTTTGGTTCTCTGGGTTCCCTGGATTTCTGCCCTACTAACATACTTGATTCCTGGCAGTGAGGGGTTGGTCTCTGCCTGGCTGGTATCTGCATGCCAGGCTTCTGGTCTAGCTTGCAGTCTAACTCTTTCCAGGTGCATATGCTCAGATTCAAGCTCCCCAGTCCCCTTGTCCTCTCGGCTGGCGGCATAACCCATGCCTGAGCATGACTTCCTCATGTAACTGCTTGGGAGTTTACCTTTATTCTGTTCGGTTGTATGGAAGTGACCCTAAGAGATGAGCCTCGGCATATTCGAAGAGATAATGACTGAGAGGTTTAGCCACACATAAAACAAAGCAGAGCCCCAGGGAGATCTAAAAAGTCCAAACAAGATCAACACAAAGTAAACCACACCTCAACAGACCAAAGATCAAGAGCAAAACCTGAACGGTAGGTAGAGAAAAAGAGACTGCCTTAAAGGTATGACTGCAGGACCAAGAGCTGGTTTTTCAATGGAAAACAGGAGTCAGGCAAAAAGAAAGCCACATATTTAAAAGATGAAAAAATACTGCTTAAACTGGAATTGAATATGCAGTGAAATGCAGTGAAAACATCCTTGAAAAGAAAGTCAAATACAGACACTGTCAGACAAACAACTGAGATGATTTGCTATCGTCGGATCCATATATGTAAACACTAAATGATGTTATTCATTGACTGGAGTTTCCAGAAGAATGATAATTAAAATTGATAGTGAAAATCCTTTTTCGTTTGTATTACTAACTCAATTTGCTCCACCTCCCTCCAATTCCTACATTGAAGCTCATTAACCACCCTAATGTGTCTGTATTTGGAGCTAGGACCTGTAAGGAGGTAATTAAGGTTAAACAAGGTCATTACAGTGGACTCTGATCCAATAGGACTGAAGTCCTTGTAAGAAGAGGAGATGAGGACACAGATACATACACAGAAGGACAACCATGTGAGGACACAGGGAGAAGACAGTGTCTACAAGCCAAGGAGAGAGGCCCGAGGCGGAACCAGCCCTGCCCGCACCTTGATCTCAGACTTCCAGTTTTTGGAGTGTGAGACAATAAATGTCTGTTGGTTAAGTACTCTAGCCTGAGGTATTTTGTTATGGCAGCTGGAGAAGACTAAGACAGTTCATTTCTGACTTTTAAATGGAATGACTATTTTACCACTATGTACAGTATTAACTGTTGGTTTACAAAGAGATAGGTATTCTTTATATTTATCTATTTATTCTCAGTTTATTTTGACTCTGAATATGGAATACATGCCAATTATTTCCTAAAATGAATTTTGAAAATATATCATTTTAAGTGACTTTGCATAATATATGAATTCACCATCCCTTTCACACGGTTTTGAAAAAAGCAGTGAATGAATACGACTTCATGTTTCCCAAGCCTTCATCTTCGCTCAGAGATTAGGGAATATTAAAATTCTTAAGTAGTTTTTAAAATACATTTTGTCCCCTAGAGAAATAATTATTAACATTTTGGTAAATATTAGAAAATATTTTAATGAAAAAAATTCATTTCATATATCATGTTGTTGAAATTCATGTAGAACTTGAAAATTATGGGCATTTTGCAATGAAGAAAATCCAACGCTTTAATACGAGGGTGATAGTTTTACAGTTTCAAAATGACTTTGACAAGCCTCTGCCATACTGTTGGAAATCAAGGAAAGAGAGGCAATGACTTAATCCATCACAAACAACTTAGGTCAAAGGATGTACAGAAAAAAATGTAGTTAATTTGAGGAGCAATTAAATTGGAACAGGTAACACAATGATCTCACTGCGGATTCCAACACTTCTCTCTGTCCCTTGTGTTTTCCACGGTGCTGGAAAAAGATCTCGAAACCAACCCCAACATTTCATGACTAAAGTTTAACAGATAAAATACCCTAAGATATGTTCTTATTCAGTTTTGTACGTCTACAATGACTGTCATGTAAGTAAGGAGTATTTCCTGAATTAATTCAATCTGGATAACAGTTTTTCTGATGAAAACAGTTACAATCCATGGAAATACTGTGTGGCTAATGAAGGAGAAAAAAATAACAGTACTTATGTGTACAAAATATTATCTATTCAACAGACTCAAAAGAACCAGAATATTTTGAGCCATCCTGAAGATCTGCTTTCAGAGATAATGTGCACTCCTCAGTCAACAAATAATCCTCACCAACATCTTTGTAAAGCAAGTCTCTCCAACAAACAATAACTACCACAGAATACTACAGACTTTGAACTACTAATATCCCTTGCTCTTTAACACTTCATTTTCTCTTTTTAGAAGATAATAGTTCTAGAGATTGCTTTTGAGACAAAGAGCCTCATGTGAGACCAAGGAGCTTTAGCTGACTGCTTGTGGAGCAGAAGAGTACAGTGCAGACCACACAACAATGTTCTGTAGAGGCATTATTACAGATAGGTGAAAACTCATTATTTTTCATTATAAACCCTGTTATAATGTGCACTTTTTAAAAAATTTCGAAACACCATACAAAACGTGCCAAATTTAGCATAACTGCCAAATGTATTCAGAGAAACATAAACTGCAGTGTCTAGACACTGACTACTGTTGCACAGCAGACATCACTCCTATTCCTTAGAATGCCAATTCTTTCAAGTGTAAGACAGGTGTCTTCCAGATTATTTTTTTATACAAATCACCAAACTCCATCTGAGGATTTACGGGGTGGAAAAAAAGTCTAATAAGTAGTAATTAGTAAGTTCTTAAGTGTTGTATATGTTTCATTTAAGTGAAATTAAGATGACGCTGATAGTGCCATCTCTTGGATGATGTCAGCAGTATAAAAGATCCTTCCTAAGGGCATACAGTATATAAGCAAACATTAGCTGCTAGTTACAGCACACCTGTATACATTCTACTAATCACTGTGTGTCCCTAATACGACATACTTTCAATGAGCTTTAAAAGTATGTCCCTAATACGACACACTTTCAATGAGCTTTAAACTTCCTTGGCATGTACCACTCTGGTGTAAATTTGTATTACCATATCTCTGTGAAATCCATGAGCTATTCAGTGGAGTAACATCACTAAAATGTATTGAAGCAATTTGGCTGATGTGGAAGAATAAAAAAGAACGTACGTGCTTTGGCCAAGCACAGTCTGTGTCCTTTGTGTAAAAATATAAGAATCTGGCTGCAGCTTTGGTTAAAAAACAGTAACGGACATGAGATCAAATTTACCCTGTAGGAAATTCACCCAGATGTAGATGCACATCACTTAGATATGCATTACACCCATTTGTCTGATTCATACAAAATGGCTTAATGATTAGAAAACATCAACATAAATACTTTGGAAGGAGAAGATACTACATCAAAGAAGTGAGTGTTTCACTGAAAGCCTCTATTCACTGCTGCAGGAGCACGATGGCTCACTTAAAATATATAAATATCCGTTTACAGTTGGAATACTAATTGGAATTTTAAAAAATTTAATCAGTCACATATATATTTTACATTTCTTGGAAGACTATTTTTTTTTTTAAGGTAAAATCATGACTCCCATACAAATATCGACATGTGTCCAAATATTTTATTAAACTAATTCAATTTGTTAGGGAAATGGTAAGACGTTACAACTGGTTAAGAGGAGCAAAGTGCAGACATGTATTTAGGCCATCAAGAAGGAGGAAATGAATTTGCTAAATTGATGCAATATCAATCAATAGCCAGGGCCTGTCATCCACAGACAATCACTCCACCACACGCACACATGCATTCCTATGGTTTGTCCACAACTTCCAGAGCTGAAGAGTAGCTCAAGGACCTCAAAGCGCAGAGGCAAGCCACAACGGAGCAGCGCTCCTTCACTCCCGATTTCCATGGTTACCACCATTTTTCTCTGGCAAATCACAGATAAATTTTAAAGACTGAGTAAATCTATAAAGGTGATTAATCACAGAAGTTCAATGTCTAATAAATTATTCCAAAAGTGTTCCCGGGCACTCAGACTCACCAAGCATACATTCTGAAATCAAATTCTATTTCTATCCAAAAAGTGTAGGCCATCAGTGTTCTTAAAGGAGGCAAATGGTTCTTCTGAGGTAGAAAACATTCTCCAATGTAGATAAGGATGTAGATACCAGGTAAATGTTACAGTTGTGTTCATACTAACAATAAACTATAGATGATATGGCTCAGAGTCAGTCAATGAAGAAAGATCCAGAGACATTCTGAGGTCACAAAAAGAATTTAAACGTTAGCTAACAAGGAGTGCTCATCAAAAACAGGGCTTTCCACTCAGACTGCAAACCAGGCAGAACTACCATCTCGCTTTATCAGTTGTCATTGCATGTTGATATCATATACTGAGGAGAGTGATGCAGATGATAGATATAAACATATCTACATACATATGCATACATAAAGCATATACTTATATGCATACACTTTTTACATTTCCCAGCCAGTGTTCAGAAAAACTAGAATAAGAGAGAAGTGATATTCCATTTTGTCTTGGAAAAGTATATATTTTACATATACATGCATGCATATATCTACATACATATGCATGCAATGCCTACCTGCATATTACCAAACTGATACACATGTGTATATATGAAGGTGCGTGTGTGTATACGTGTACATTCACTTTATCACATACTCCATCAGCTTGATTTTTGAGATGGTAATTCAAGTTTCATTTTTGTTCTGGGCTTCATGTCTGTCTCTACTGTGTTTTTTGTCTCAACTGTCAAGTCACATTTTAACAACACATTAGACTGGGGTAAACCAACATGGGATGGAAACGCCAATCTCAGGAGGCTAAAATCACTGTGCAGGTTGGGTTTGAGAGTTGCTGATTTCCTTTCCCTTTCCCCCAGCAGTGTGGACCATGAGATGGGCTGGGGGGGCGGAATAGTGAGGCCCTCCCTCTCACTCATAGGGGGGCAAACCAAACAGCTCGGGCTGGAAGTCCTGCAGGGAATTCAGCACCAGGGTGGCCTTTGTCGTCAGGTCTCGGCTCAAGTTTCCGTCAGGAACCATGACCACCTGCATCCCAGCTGCCAGGGCCGCCTCCACCCCATTGGGAGCATCTTCAAAGACAAGGCACTGTAGGAAGAAAAAGAAAGTCGAGATGGCCTTTTATGGAACCAGACATGTGGATGAAGTGTTTATCATCGTCATCACCATTGGCTTTGCAACTGTGCAGAAAGAGACAGAATTACAGTGGGGGCTCCCCAGAGTACAGATTGTGGTGAGGACAGCATGCTGTTTCTTACTGGCTCTGGGGGTCTCTCTGCCATGGCTCCTTTAAAGGGGAGAGGTTTCTGTCGCAGCCAAAGCATTGCTGAAATGGAGCACAGCTGTGTGGTGAGGCAAGATTCTCAGCTTAAAACTTTATTTTATTGGGATCATAACAATCTGTTCAATCAATAATTGAACATTCAGAGTGTGAGAGGCAACTGCAAAACTAAAAATCATGCTCTTAAAATATAAAACCACTTCAGAGTTGCTCCTGTTTTATGTACTGTGGTTTGAAAATTAAATGGTTAGAATCTTTTAAGTTAAAATTCAGTTCCTGTGTGTGCTAGTGTGACGTGACAAATATGAGCACAAAATGTAGTGTGCGTGCATGCTCTCTTTTGGATAATTGCAAAATTCACTTTATTATTGGGATTATGGACACAACACCATCCAAAACTTGTGGTCTCTTCATTCAGACACCCACATTGAAAATGGGGTGTTTCCAACTGGCAACTTCAGAGATATGGAACCAACCTAAGTGCCCATCCACTGATGAGCAGATAAAGAAAATGTGGCATTTATACACCATGGAATACTACTCAGACATAAAAAAGAATGAAATAATGTCTTTTGAAGCAACATAGATGGAGCTGGAGGCCATTATTCTAAGTAACTCAGGAATGGAAATCCAAATATCATATGCTCTCACTTATAAGTGGAATCTAAGCTATCAGGATGGGAAGCCATAAGAATTATATATAAGGGACTTTGGGGACTAGCGGGGTGGGGAAGAAAAGACTACATACTGGATATAGTGTACACTGTTCGGGTGACGAGTGTGCTAAAATCTCAGAAATCACTGCTAAAGAACTCATCTGTGTAACCAAAAGCCATCTGTACCCTGTAGACTATTAAAATTAAAAAGGAAAAAAATAAAGTACTAAAAGAAAAGCCAATACATAAAATAAAAAGGGGTATTTGTACACTGCATTTATCAGTGAGCTCCTAAAGGTGCCACCACATTGACAATGTTACAGTAAGTTTCACATGAGGGCTCCCTCCAAAGGAGACACCCCAGAGCTTGCTCCGTAGTATAAACAAGCATAATCCACACGTGCTATCTTCATATCACCGACCCTCTCAGGAAGACATACACTTAGGAAGCTTCTTCCCTACATTCCTAGAATGGCACACACTTCTTGTGAAAACACATTTATTGAGGAATGGCCATACTGTTTTCCATAATGGTTGAACTAGTTTACAATCCCACCAACAGTGTAAAAGTGTTCCTATTTCTCCACATCCACTCCAGCACCTATTGTTTCCTGACTTTTTAATGATTGCCATTCTCACTGGTGTGAGATGGTATCTCATTGTGGTTTTGATTTGCATTTCTCTGATGGCCAGTGATGATGAGCATTTTTTCATGTGTCTGTTGGCTGTATGAATGTCTTCTTTTGAGAAATGTCTGTTCATATCCTTTGCCCACTTTTTGATGGGT
>NW_016812977.1:355731-370113 GCF_001698545.2 Rhinopithecus bieti | reverse complement strand
AAATAAATTAAAAAAAAAAGAAAACACATTTATTGATGCTTTTTAACTGAGACTCTGCAGGGGCCCAGACATCTGTAAGGGAAGAGAGGTCCTCATCATGGCAGCCTATGCTGAGGAGTCTCCCCTGTGGCCTAGTTCTACTCCACATGTGGCCTAGAACTCCACGAGCTGTTGAGGTGGGGCCTTTCAGCTCTCCACTCATCTCTTCTTTGTCTCCTTTGTCCCTCTGCCTTTTATTTATTTTTTATTATTTATTTATTTATTTTTATGAGAGAGTCTTGCTCTCTTGCCCAGGCTGAAGTGCAGTGGTGCGATCTTGGCTCACTGCAGCCTCTGCCTCCCAGGTTCAAGCAATTCTCATGCCTCAGCCTCCCAAGCAGCTGGGACTACAGGTGTACCACCAAGCCGGTTAATTTTTTTTGTATTTTTTAGTAAAGACAGGGTTTCACCATGTTGGCCAGGGTGGTCTCCATCCAACTCCTGGACTCAAGTGATCTGCCCACCTTGGCCTCCCAAAGTGCTGGGATTATAGGTGTGTGCCACCACACCTGGCCCCCTTTGCCTTTCATTATGAAAACATCCTCTTTGGCTCATCACCAGGTATACAGCAGTGACTCAATGCACTGGTGTCCTGGAAAGGGCTCATGGAAGCCTGATGCCAGGTCTGAAAGAGAAGCTCTGCATTCTTTGGCGTTTTCACTAGAAAACACTGAAACACACACACAGTCTTAACTATTAGTGGTCTGTGCTGTAGCCAGCACAATGACTGTTTTCTTTTCCCTACATCCCTTTTTCTTTCCATTACCCCATTCTTTCCTTCAATCTGGGGCTAAAATATCACCTTAGCCAACTTACCCCACAGGGCCGATCCCTGGATTAAGTGAGTTAATCCATGTGACAATGGAATGTGAATGCTACCGTACTTTCACAGAGGGAACTGGTTGGCCCAGCTGTTTTGGTTTGCTTGGAACTGAAGGGTCGGCTGCGGGGCAGGATGTCCCGTGCTACATCCTGGACAGTCCCAGATAAGCCACAGTAGTCCATCCCAACACCTCCCTTCTGACAGCCTCTGATGCTCCCTGGTTTCTTTCTCCTGTGAGACATTGGTCACCGTAGGACGCGGGAAGAAATGACTCCACTTAGACTGTCCAGGTTGGTTTTCTCTGTTATCTCATTCAGTGACTACCTGTTCATGATATTTCTGCCTTGCCTTTTTAAAAGTTATGACTTGATCATATTCTAAATGCCCTCCACTGTTTTTATCTGGGACCAGAGATAGGCACGTAAATGTCAAATGACATTTTCAAAATATCTGTCACCTTCTCCAGGGATTCTGAAGCTCTGTGCAGGGTCCACCTGTGAAATGTGGGCTGGGGTAGAGGAAGACATGGATTATCCCCTGGGATAATACTGCTTGGCTAAAGTTGTGAAAGCAGCTTTTATTCTCTATTTGCGTGAGGCTGCGTCCAAGGAGCAAGGAGCAAGGCAGGTGTGTGGGACGAGAAATCAGTGGCTGACTGTGGCAGTTCCCAAAGAGATAATGGAAGGCACCCAATACACCTGCACTCACCTAAAGGGGGTCATATGGTTTTGCTGTGTCCCTACCCAAGTCTCATCTTGAATTGTAGCTGCCAGAATCCCCACGTGTTGTGGGAGGGACCTGGTGGGAGATCATTTAATCACAGGGGCAGTTTTCCCTATACTGTTCTCATGGTAGTGAGTAAGTCTCACAAGATCTGATGGTTTTATAAGGGGAAACCCCTTTTGCTTGGCTTTTATTCTCTCTCTTGCCTGCTGCCATGTAAGACATGCCTTTCACCTTCTGCCATGACTGTGAGGCCTCCCCATCCATGTGGAACTGTGAGTCCATTAAACCTCTTTTTCTTTGTAATTTACCCAGTCTTGGGTATGTCTTTATTAGCAGCGTGAAAACGGACTAATACAAGGGATCTGCAGTGGAAGGAAATGCAGGCCCCATGGTGTCCCTTCACATCTGAGAGATCTTTCCAAAGGCAGCCCGTGTTTAAAGGCAACTAAGTGAGGGCTATGAGTGAAGAGGGAAACTTACAAGCGTCTGCAGCACTGACAGCGGGAGCAGCTGACACCAGCTCTTGGAGACCTCTTTACTGTTTCTCATGGCCTTCACGTTTTGCTGGTTCCTCTGTGTTCAATTAATCTGTCCTCACCTATTTTTAAGAATAATCCAAATACGGCACTGACATCTGGAATATCACACACAGCATATAAGATGAATGTCGTACATAAAGTAAGGGAGACTTGAATAAGTATGAAGAGTGGCGAAAAGTCAAGGTTGGTAACTGGTTGCTATCACAATCAATCACAATAAGGTGACATAGGCTGGACGCAGTGGCTCACACCTGTATTTTGGGAGGCCGAGGTGGGCAGATCACTTGAGGTCAGGAGTTCCAGACCAGTCTGGCCAACATGGTAAAATCACATCTCTACCAAAACAGTAAAAAAATTAGCCAAGCATGGTGGCACATGCCTGTAGTCCCAGCTACTCTGAAAGCTGAGGCAGGAGAATGGCTTGAACCCAGGAGGCAGAGGCTGCAGTGGGCCAAGATCGTGCCACTGCATTCCAGACTGGGCCACGGAGTGAGACTCCGTCTCAAAAAAAAAAAAAAAAAAAAAGAGAAGGTGACATAATAAGCTTATGCAACAGAAGGGCCATTTGAAATATGTCCATATGAGTAAGTAAAACCCTCAGTGTTCAAATGATTGAGGGGAAACCTAGGAAGAAAGGCCAGTTGGTTTGGGTTTTCCAGCACGAGACCCTTGCAAAGTTAACTATTCTAAAAGGTCACAAGTAAGTACAGCCTCTGATGTAAACAGCCATGGGTGACCTCAGCCCAAAACAAACAGCAATGGGATGCATGACGCCTCTGGCACCTGAAACCCTCTTCTTCCTCCTCTCATGTGGCCGTTTTGCTAACAGCTGTCAGGAGATACCTTTCCCCAACATTTGCCAGACTTTCACACTTCATGTCCACTAACGAGAATTCCATTTGATCAAGATGGAATTTGAAAACAGAATCTGAAGTTTCAAAAGCTGATAGAATAGTCAGCTGGAGGCGGTCGATGATGGAAACGTGTCAGGAAAACTCAACAGAACAGGAGTGGAGCAGAATTGAGTGGTTTATAGGAAAACAGTGAGGTCGGCCCTCTAACACCAGGCATTGTTTGCACACAAAATTTAAAGGAAGCCCCAGACACGGGACAAAGAGAAGATATCAAACATGAGTCCTGAGAAGAAACCCCCTGGTGCTGGGCCCAGATGGCACCTGCACCACACACACAGCCTGCACGCAGGAAATGATTCGGGGTCACACCACAGCATCTGAAAGTTTGGGTTTTGTTGGTCTGGGTTTTTTCCCGTAGAAGCAGTGGAATTATAAAGCAGAACAACTACTGTGTCCTGAAGCACCTATTAAAAATGTCCCAAAAGATTTATTTATTTTCTTTTTTTTTTGTTTTTTGTTTTTTGAGACATAGTCTGGCTCTGTCACCCAGGCTGGAAGTGCAATGGCAAGATCTCAGCTCACGGCAACCTCCACCTCCCGGGTTCAAGCAATTCTCCTGCCTCAGCCTCTCGAGTAGCTGGGATTACAGGCGTGTACCACCACACCCGGCTAATTTTTTTGTATTTTTAGTAGAGATGGGGTTTCGCCAATTGGCCAGGCTGGTTTTGAACTCTTGACCTCAACTGATCACCCAACCTTGGCCTCCCAGAGTGCTGGGATTACAGGCGTGACCCACCGTGCCCAGCCCCAAAAGATTTTTATGTCATCTTCAGACTTTGTTACACCCAAAGATCTAATGCACTTGTAAATAGGACCACTCCTACAAGAAAAGTACCTGGTATCTAAAAACCTAACCATTTAAAGAATTTTCACAGCATGGGTGTCTATCTACTGACACTTAAGGATTTAAGAATAAATCCTTAAAAGCTACCTGGAACAACTGTGTCTGGTAATCACAGGACTTAAGCGTCAAAAAAAGAAAGAAGAAAATAAGCTAAATACAGTTTATATCTTGCACAAATAAAATTGAGGAAGTATGTTTTTATTTTCGAAGACCGAAATACCTCAACACAGTTTCCGTCTGCCACACCCAGCTACAGCGAAAGGAGGTTCACCCTGACTGAATTTGGCTCTCATGCTTCTTTTTAAGCACCTCATTTTTTCACTTAGGGAGCAGCCCTTCCTGTCCCACCATGACTGACCGATTACACTTGACCTAAAACTCATTCATACCGCCACCCATACAGTGAATCATGGACTGTATGTTTGCATCTGTAGAAAGAAACCTTTCTCTCTAAGCCAAGGGCCTTCAGCCTCTGCAAGTGGGGAGTGGAGGCAGACTGACTTTTCTCTGCATGGACTTGGTGGGTTGCTCCTTTGAAGGTGGTGGCCAGGGACAGGGAAGGTGGAAGTGCCCACAGCTCCCTTCTCTTTTCTACCAGGGCTTCTGCACCTTCAGTGAAGCTGGAGAACTGGGCTTGGTCCAGGGGATGGCGCTGGCACCTGCACATGCTCCCGGCAGGCCTGCGGCCTCCTGAGATCTCCCTCCTTCACCCCACATATCATTTCTGTGTCAGGACATGCACATGGATGTATGCGTACACATGCATATTCTATATGATTTTAATTAATTTTGTGATTATTTTGTAGTGTATTTAGTGAACCTTCTAAGGCTGACTTCCATGACTTCAAGGAAGTATCTGCTCAAAAATATTCTTCACGCAGCTTGTACCGATGCCTACATATCAGCTGTAACTAGGCAGGGCCCAGTTTTCATGCACCTTCCCAGGATGCCATGGCAAATCATGAGCACTGATAAACATCTGCTAAATTAGCGAAGACGGTAAAGGTGTCCTGGTACAGGACTTAGAGCCACAAACGGGCCATGGAAAGTCAGTGCTAGGGAATAGACAGAGCAAATGCAGCATCTCCTCTACTTAGGGCAAGGGAAGTTCAGAGGCAAGCTGGAGGTCATGCAGTCACGCGGAAGACAGAACTCTTGAACAGAATCCAGGTCTGCAGAATCCAATGTTCTTTTCACTCTACCCAGCTGAAGGCTAAAATATATCTGATTTCCATCTCCAGGCGAGGAGATGAGCTTAATTAAACTGTAGCTTGAGGGATTTAATTTAGGGAGCATGACATTTCCAACTACAAGGGAGGTGAAGCACCTTGGCGGCTTATCACTTGGAGGTGATGAACTGACTTCTTCAACAATGTTGAAGCGCAGCAGCGACCTGAGGATGGTTTCTGTCCAGGGGACTTAAAAAGTTCTTGTACTTTAATTTCTTAAAGACAAATATCATATAGCTTAAAAGTTCCATTGTATAACTAGAAAGTTGCACGTAAGAGTATATTTGTCTGACAGCAGCAGGGTGTCTTAGTCCCTTCAGGCTACTGTAAGGAAACATCAGACTGGGTGGCTTAAACCCCAGACAGGGATTTCCCATAGGTCTGGGGTCAGGCGGTGTGAGATCAAGGAGCCAGCACGGTCCCTGGCTCCCTGGTCTCCTCCTAACAAATCACACTGGGGGTGAGGATTTCAGCTTCTGAATGGAGGGAGGGAAACAGTCCAAACACAAGGACAATGAATAAAAATGGATGGGATTAGAGGAAAACCTGAGAAGCAACAGGGAGCTGGATGATACCTGGTATGTTAAGCCTGATGGAGAAGCTGATTCTCACGTTTCTGATGTGGTGGGTCTTGGGGCCGCCATTTTGGTGGCAGGAAGGAGAGGTAGCTTTTGTGACAAGTTGGGTTTGAGGCCATCATGGGACACCCAAGTAGAAGGCTTGGGGTCTCCATGCGCTGTGGCTGTGAGCTGGAGGGTTGGTCAGGTGTCATCAGAGCAGAGAAGCAGGTGATTAGACAGAAGGAGGAGCGCTGAGAAGGGACCCCGGCAGCCCTGGCATTTCCGTGCGGTAAGCAGACGAGGTCTATGGATGGAGCTCTAGGTACAGTTTGGGCAGGAGGGGAACACAGTAGGAGGCAGTGTCAGGAGCCAGGTTAGGTTTTCAAGAGGGAAGGAGAAGGGCCTGTGGCTTGTGATGCTCTCGCGTTCCTCCCCAGCTCTCACTTCCCAGTGATGCTTCCACCTTTGGCTCCTCCCTGCTGCAAATCCCCGTCCTCATGGCACTTGCCCACCATTTCTTCTCAGCAGCTGGGATCAACAGCACGTCCCATCAGGAAGTAGACAGAACAGTCACAGCAGGGAAGGAGCCAGCCCCTTTCCAATCCTGCACACTGGGACCTCCTCTGGGCTGCAGGCAGAGCGCTGCCCATGCCTGCTTGGGATCACATTTTGTAACCAATTTTACCTTTTAAACTATGATGTGTCTACTTTAAATTATGTGCTTCATTGGAACTAGTGAGCTTTCCAAATATTACTATATCATCTCTAAGGAATAAAGCTTTCCCTTTTGCTTAATGAAATACAACATTTGGAAGGAAGTCACTGAAGGGTACTTTCAGGGCTCCCAGAAGCGGTCCTGGAATTACATGGAAGCACAGAAAGTACAGTAGCTGCCCACGACTATTCATCAAATATAAAGCCATGTATGATCTGAATCTCATCACCAAAACCAGGCTTTTTCCTAGGAGGTTTTTTCCAATGCATTAATTTTGTAATATCAAGTTCAATTTTCACATGGTGAGACATCAAAACTTCAAGGGGGCCTTAAACTTTGTTTTGATTTTTGATTGGCAGCGCTCATATCTAAGGTTTAAGTTTTGCTTGACTTCATGTTCCTTGTCAGATAATGATCTGTAAATAAGTACAATGTTGTCATGTTGGATACATATACACTATCAGATATTTGTTTAAACATGAAACTTTTAAGTAATGCTGTAAAAATGACTGCTGAGGTATGCATGTATTTTGTTATTAATTAGTACTTTTGTTTATATTATTCATGAATCCATCCATCTGTCCATCCATCCCTATTTACCAATCTATCCATCCCTCCCTTCCTCCTGCTCTCCCTTCCTTCATCCAAACATCCAGCTACCTACTAGTAAGTTAGATATGGTGCTGCATTCCTCTAAGTAATAGTGCTGAGGTGGAGGTCAGTATCCCTTGTGCACTGCAGAGCTACTGTTTTACTGAATCGATAGTGCTCTGAAAATCAAACTATAAAACCATTATTGATATAAACGTTTATAACAAAACCCCCTAGAGTTATAAGCTAGGTAAATGAATGAACTACACCCCTAAATTGATTCCTTCTCCTATAGAGAAAAGCCTTTGAAAAAGTTATTTAACGACTTGGTTGGGGGGTGGGCAGGAAAGCTTTCTAATGAATTCTCTGTCATTTTATCCAAAAAAAGTACATTACAGGCACTCTTAGCATGCATATTAAAGTGTATGTATGTAAATTAAGTGGTGAGCAAAAGACTTCAAAACAGCTCAAAAAACCTCCCCCAATTTCCTCTTTTAATGGTACAAATGCTGTGTCCATCAATCTGTCAGAAACCAGTGAAAAGCCCAGCAAGGCCCTGAAAGGTGCTGACTGTCTTAGAGTCAAAAACAAACCACAAGTTTCTAGATGGTCACTAGAATCATTTTCTTTTTCCACGTCCTCTGAGTAAAACATGTGAAATCAATTCATTTTCCGTAGCCTTCTGCATGAGACTCATGATCCGCAACTGTGACGGGAGGCCCCTATCAGTTTTGTGTGTTTAGAGGGACACTATGACTTCAGACAGACTAGGGAAGATTAGCCATGTACAGGATTAAAATGCTCTAACCTGTAGAGCAGCAAGTTGTGTTTACTTTCCACAGCACTTTCATTATGGAAAAACCACATTTAGGTGCCTTAGATGAGACCTGCTTGTGGTATGCTTGCTGTATAATATGACTCCACACATTGCCAGGAGAGCAAAAGCACAGCGATGTTTTCCCTGCTTTTGGAGAGGCTTCCCCAAACAGGATTATCACGGCACAAAGAGAGTGTCTTTGCTGGCCTGTGTGAGTGATTCATTGGACCTGGAGGGGATTAAAAGACTTCATGATTAAATGAGCTGGTGGATGAGCCAATGAGCTGTGTGGTGAGCACATGGCAGCCGGCAATGCAGAGGCCTCTCTTCAGTCCTCTCCTTGGTCCTTTCCATCCCCACACCCGTTGTGCATGGCCCAGCAACCTACTCAATAGGGGATGAGAGGCCTACAAAGCCAACGCCCTTCAGGATGGATTTATTTTCTGGTTTTCACAGGGATGCCCTCAATTCTCCTTCCTGCAAATGTATTAACTGCTGACTCCTAAAATAAAAGCCGTTGTCTACAGCTGTGGTTGCAAAGTAAGTGTTTCCAAAACAAACATGTGTTGCCGTCCCAGGTGAGGCTTATGCTGTTTTCACTGGCCTCCCATGCCCATATTAACATTCAATTCTAAATCATCTAGTAGTAAAACGTTCATGGGGTAAGGGGTTTCCAGAATGTTTTGTGACACAGCAGTCCAGAGAAATCTTCCAGAAAAAGAAGATTCCTCCCATTAAATGAGGAACTGGGGACCTGCCGTGTACAATCAGTACAGAAATGTTTCCAGAAGTGCTGCCATGGATAACTCTGTAGTTGAAACGTCACTGAGGCTTCTCAGGTATGGACACCTATCTTCAGAGCAAATCAATGAAGGTCCCACAAAGCAGCACTCCAAGGAATCTATTTTCGGGAAGTTTTCACAAAGAGTAGCCGAATGTGGCATGACTCCCGTTAATGCAAATGCAATTCATTTGCCTTGTTTTCTTGAACTATTCTGCATCTTACCTGTAAATAATGACAGATGAGGCAGATTTCACCTTAAATGCCTATCCTCTTACATGAATGGTTGCTTACAAGGCATTGAGGCTACTGCTTAATTCAGAACTTAAGGTACCAGCTCTGTGAGGGCACCCTCCCTAGGCCCCTCGGCAACGGGCTCTGCTGATCGCTCATGACAAAATGGCGCCTGAGGCACCTGTGAGAGCTACACAGGGCCTGGTCCATCCCTCTCTCCTTTCCTTTAGATAGAGAGGGGCGTGAGCATATTCTCAATCCTGGAAAACAGAGGTGGGAGGCATCTTGCCTTCCTTTCTCTAAACTGAGATGCCGATGGAGCATGGGCTAGAAGACTGACGTGGCCGTGGGGGCTAGAGAAGAGGAAGAATGTGCTGGATGTGGGGCCTGGCCTGAGGGTGGAAATTACTGGGGCTACTGACACAGTACTTGTCTGAAACTGTGTATGACTAACTCAGTGTTTCTCAACCATTTCATTCATCATCACCCCCAAAAAAGCTTTGCCAGTTATTTTCCCCCAACAGTCTATCTCCATAACATGTTATAATAACACAGATGCACTATATTTTTCTACATGGGTATTGGTGCTTGATATATTAAAAGAAGTAAGGTTTCATTTTCACCTCCCCAAAGCCAATTTTTATATCTTGGGACAAAATGCATGGACTATTCTATTCAATTTTACTCAGCTGAACAGTTTTTGGAGAACCTACCGAAACCATTCTCAAGGAAGGGTCCCACTGACCCAGGGAAGAAGGCTTCACAGAGTGGGGAAGTAGCCGAAGATTTCAGAGGAAAACACTTTCACTACAAAGAAGAATACCCCCACGCCAACCCCTGCTGCCTGGAAGATCACAAATGAACTGTAATCTTCCAAAGTCAACGCACAACGTTTCATAACTATGACGTACTTGGGGAGCTGCTCAATTGCATGGAATAATTTATATATTGAAGAATGTGGAGAACAAACAAATGAATCTCTGACAACACTATTCCAGGTAGCAGTCTTTAAATATGCCCTCCCACCAACTTCAAATTTTATAAATGAATGAATCAACGATACCCAGTGCTTGGCAGATGGGACATGCTCCGTCGCTATTAGCTATTATTATGATAATGGTGATCCATTCTGTAGACGTTACAAAAAATTCACTATGAAGTTTAAAATTACACAAACTCGTGTTGGGACTGGGACTAGCACCTTATATTCTAGTGACTATGCCACTAAATATCTCAATTACTAGCCAGGATATTGATAAACTGCAAATTAATGGCATTTGTTTCTTCCTGTTTTTTGGGGGGATTCATCAGAAATGCATATTTATCTTAGAAGCTGGGCTTTAATAAATAGCTATCAGCAATTCAAGCATGTTAGACATATTTTTAGGAAATTAACACCTACATAAAGTACTGTCTTGGGCAGGCAGAAGACAAAAAGCAGAGCAGACAGCTCTCTGGCCTCCCTGGAGTTCACGGTCTCCAACGCAGGAGACACGCACTGGGGAATCCCTGCTCATCCCAGCCAGCTGTGGGGAGCCCTGTTTGAGGCACATAGTACTCTGGAGCAGGGACAGCAGTCCATTCGCTAGGATTTGGAAGGTGGATTTGAAGGAGTGGGTTTAGGGAAGATGACTCAGGGATGTCTGCTCAGAGGCAGGTCATGGAAGACAGGCATAATTGCACATGATGTTTGTAGCCACTGGGAAATGGAAGGTGTGTGTGGGGTGAGAACTGCAGGCAGAGGGAAGAGCTTGGCAGAGACAGTTACTGGCTGCACTCCGGTGTGGAGAGGCTCCTTGGGATGAGATGGACACGCAGAAGAATAAACAATTGTGCATGTACTGGGGGCAGGAAGAAGACAAGGCCCCAAAAGGAAACCAGAAGTAACAAGTGAGGGAGGGAGCAAGGGGTCAGACTGAGAGGTCTGTGCTTACGAGGTGGGAGGGGAGGGAAGTTGGGGAGGGCGAGATGAGGTCAGAGCAGGGCAACTGGTCATATCAATGTTTTAGAAACATCAAAGAAGCAAAACCACTGATTTACCAAGAAACTCTTACCATTGTAAAAGGCAGTGCCCCCCTACCCTAGCAATATTGTTTATGTCTATTAAGATTATTCGAGAGCATGACTGCTTAATTTTTTTTTGGAAATCCAAGATACAACTCATTCACTGAAATACCTGGCTTAGTGTCCAATGTTTTATTCTGCAATGATGGCTTAATTCAGATCGGTTGGTTACATGCTACCTGCTATTAAGATGGCCTCATGCAAATTGTCATTCTTTGAAACTGCTGGTATGTGGAGATTGCACAACTTCATGTACAAATGCACACGGAACCGGAGAAACCACTCAGCAGTTACACTGGTACACCACCACCATACAAATGAATTACAAAGCAGTCCTGAAGAGATGTTACACACGTGGTAACAAGTAGTCACTGCTGGCCTGTCATTTCAGCAATTTATAGTTTGCTTGATATATATGTGTGTGTGTATGAATCTAAAGAATGAGAAAAATTAATTGTGTAGTGATCCATTTATCAGGAGTCATACTGAATTAAAATGGAACAAAAACATCACAAACAGGTACAGCATGGAGATTCTGTTGGGTTAATGGTCTTTATAATTGCAAAGGAAAATGATGTTACTATCACTTTTGGGTGTTCAATTCAGCTTATCTGAAGGGCCTGGAAAAAGATCAAGTAATTACTAACCATACTTGACTTTGAAATGCGTTCACACACCTATCCAGTTGATGTGGGGAGAAGGGAGTGTAGGAGGTACTGTGCTTCCTGTCTAGGGTGATAAAGTCTCCCCTTTCATTCCATTAGCTGTAGGAATACCGGATAATTATGTTTTTTAAATACTACAAGTATAATATTGTTTGTTTGTTTGTTTGTTTTTGAGACAGGGTCTCACTCTGTTGCCCAGGCTCGAGTGCAGTGGTGCAATCACAGCTCACTGCAGCCTTGACACCCCCAGGCTCAGGTGACCTTCCACCTCAGCCTCCCAAGTAGCTAGGACTACAGGCAAGCACCACCATGCCCGGCTAATTTCTTTTTCTAGTTTTGTAGAGATGGGGTTTCGCCCTTTGCCCGGGATAGTCTTGAACTCCTGGGCTCTAGCAATCAAGCTCCCTTGGCCTCGCTAAGTGCTGGGATTTCAGGCATGAGCCACTGCACCCAGCTAATATTGTTAGATATGTATTCATAAGCCTATGAACTATTGCATAGTCCACTTCTAAATGACAACTACAAATATCTATGAATGGCTGTGTAATTCGTCCCATAATCATGATGATTTACTATGGTAGTTATTTTGAGCATATATATAAGAGAAAAACAGTATGTATTCAATGTTTCTCTTTATGTTGGGACATGCACTGGCACTTCCTTCTCATAAAAAGAATAGAAGGTGAACAAAAGGCTCTTACAAGATGGAAGAGCTCACTCTATGGTCATGGGGTCACTTACGGGACAAATACAAAGATTAAAACCAGCACACACTGCCAAAAACTATCAGTCAAAGATAGGCAAGCTGTTGATCTGCATTTATTGGATATCTATTGATGAATAAATAATGACAGCATTCTATATTCCGAAGTCATAAGCAGCCCATATTCCCACTTGGGAACACAACCAGAAACAGTAGTTCCTAGTCATTTCATTGTTCAGGCATGGTTTCTCAGTATTAATACAGGGAGGTGGGGAAGAGGAAAGGAAGACGTGGGGGTGAAGGGAAAGATTGCCCCACTCCTTGCTCCTATTCAGGGATAAATCAGGTGGGAGATGTGCTTCTGTAACCAGCTGGACATCGAGGCTGTGTCCCTGAGAGGTGCCCAGAGAATCCCAGTTTGCACCAAACTCTCCTGAGTCATGCTGGAACCTTCTTTCTAGAGAGTTGTGTTTGGAGAATGGCACACAGAACCCCTTGACTCCTGGGCCTTCAGCATCTCCCAGGAAGACTTCCAACAGTATGTGATTAAACTATAGACATGCAGCTCAAATAATACTCTGGATGAGCCACAGAACATGTCTTCTTTTCTACAGAAAATGTATTTTCTTAACCCTTAGTCAGAATAAGTTAGGGCATTAGAATAAAAATGTACTTATTCAGTAAGCAATTTAATGGTTGGATGTTTTCAAGAAAACTAGTCCCTCCCTCACTTTTTTTCCCCCTTTTCAACAGAATCAAAGATGCTGTTCTGCTAGTGCAAACTTTTTAGGAAAAGATAAATGTGTGAATAACACCATACCCCTCACAGCACGTGGCACTGGTCTCTGGAGGCTGACATTCTGCAGAATCAAATTCTGAAGGGAGCAGCCTTGTCCACTTATGGTTCAACAAAGGTCCCTGTTGCTGTGCAACGCTCATCTCACAAAATGACCCCGCTTCCCCAGCCATCTAGCTCTCATTTCATCAAAGCACACACACCCTGCCTGATCCCTTGGACGCCGGCCTTTGGGCATTTCCCGGCCAGCTCCTAAATCCTTGCCTGGAAGCCTGGGAGGCTGGAGCCCATTTTCCAATGACCTTCCTAAATGAACTGCGAATCTGCTGTTGCTGAAGAAACGCACCCTTCTAAGGAGGCCAGAGGAAAGCAACTCTGGTGGCACCATTCTGCGAAAGGTCACCCTGAGCATGGGCGCACAGCTGTGCCACTGTGTAGTTACCAGGTCTCGCGATTCCCATACCAGGTCCAGCACTGCGGGGAGACTTCCTGAGGCCTGCCGGCATAACATGTACAGGTATTGAAGCCCGCACTGTCCCTTTCAAGGACTCTCCAGAAAATTCCGCTCGTAATGGAGGCTACTTTGCTGTTCTCATTCTCCAAGCCCGCTGTTTTTAGTGTGGGAGTCCTCGAGGCACGTTCAGGGGGCCCACACAGTCAAATCCACACCCACAGTAATACTAAAGCACCGGTGACCTTTCTATGCTGTGTCGACAGTGGTATCCACAGTACAAATGCAATGTCGGCATGAAAAACAGCCCACACAGCCAGGGCCCGCCTATGCAGGAGGGCCAGCGGCGGAGCCCTGCTGGCAAGCGCGGCGCTCTCCCCACAGCAGGCACTCGGGAAGGAAGATTAAAGCGCGGCTCCACCTGGGAATATCTGCGCTGAGTGGTACACACTCTACTTTTATGAAGCCTCAGCCCTTGAGTTGGCTGGTTTTTTAAAGATGCCGTGAGACGATGAAAAAGGCCCCTAAAGCACCTGTGCCACATGGGGAGGTGAGCCCCTGGTCTCCAAGGAAACCACGTGCTCACCCTGCTCCAAGATCCCCACTTTATCATGGTTTTTCTTTCCCGGAGCCTCATGTTTATTTGAAGGAATGACTGACAGGCAGTGAGTGATGATTACTAAGATTTGGGCATCTGGCAGAACTTTTCTAGAAAATTTTCTCAAGAGAGGGCCACTTCAAGGGAAATAACTCAGTTTGTTGACAAAAATAAAAGTCTGAGTTTTCTAGAGAAATTGAGAATTTTGGAAATCGTGCATCTACCACCACAAGCTTGACAGCTTGCCAGAACTGAGACTTACCTGATGAGATTGATGGCGACATGAACAGATG
>NW_016812977.1:339059-355090 GCF_001698545.2 Rhinopithecus bieti | reverse complement strand
AAAAAAAAAAAAAAAAAACAAACTCGCACTTCTCATTCTCATTAGCCACTTCTTCTGGGGACAGCTCTAGGGGTAAAGGGTCCCACTGTTCCCTACCTGCTGGGTAATCAGATCCCTTCAAAAAGACGCTTTCGAGTTTTGGTCCAGTTCTTCTCACTGTTCTTAAGGGGAGAGTTAGCACAGCTCGCTTAGGTCCTATCACCAGAAGGAGACTTGGTTCGAGTTTTACATGTTAATATTTGATTGGAGTAGGATTCACCTTAGTGTTGGAAGTAAGCCAGTACCTTGGGGTTTATGTCCCCCTCTCCACTGGCAAGACAGCTACCCTGGTATTATTTCCTGACTGATCCATCTGTTTCACAACAATCTGAAATGCCACCTTGATCCTCGAATAAATCCCCAAACATAACGAGGCTGAATTCACTGGTTATTCTCACTATTCTAGTTTGGGTGAGGGCAAGTCCAAAAATGTGTACACAAGCATTGTGAAGGCCAGATCGGGTGAGGAAGGTACAAGGTACAAGGAAGGTACACCATGTCCAGGGGTGGGAGAGTTCACGGGCTTTATTGCAAATTAGCCCAGGCCAAACACTTTTAAAAAGCAGATTCCTCAACTACGGCAATGTTATGCAATGCAGTGTGGGGAGCCATACATACAAATAGCACTAGCGCTACTTATGGGTCACATTTTCTCTGTATTCAATATACCATTCTCCTCCAACCGCAGTGAAGAGAAACAATGCTCAAATTTGCCAATAATCTGTGGTACTACATTAAATGAGATGCTAAACATTTAGCAAGGTTTAGCCCAAAACAGCCAATAATTATTAGTAATAATTACTAGTCAAAAGCTAAAAGGTATTTTGAAAATTGACACAACTGTAAAAGACAACTGGTAATGCAGGACCAAAGAACTTGATATGCACTAGGGTATGGCGGGATAGTGTCCGGATTCTATTTTTACTGGCTAGTTCTCAGAAACCTTGCTATCAAAAAGACTCAGTGAACACAGTATTATTACCAAAAATGCGCAGCGGGTCACCAGCCAACCTAACGAAATACCCCGAGTAGGGTAGTGGCATTTGTACTGACAGTGGCTACTAGTTCTTTTAAAAAGTGTTTCAAGGAACTACGAGGCATGGATTTTTTAAGGCATCTGAGTGACAGTCAAGAAATAAAAAAAAAAAAACATGTTTTAGAGCACTGGTCCCCAGCATTTCGGCACCAGGAACCAGTTTCATAGAAGACAATTTTTCCTAGATGGGTAAGGGGTGAAAGGGGCTGGTTTTGGGATGAAACTGTTCCACCTCAGATCATCAGGCATTAGATTCTCATAGGGAGCACACAACTCAGATCCCCTGCATGTACAGTTCACACTAGGGTTCATGCTCCTGTGGGAATCTAATGCTGCCTCTCATCAGACAGGAGGCGGAGCTAGGTGGCAATGCTGCCTCGCTCGCCGCTCACTTCCTGCTGTGCACCCTGCTTATCCTAACGGGCCATGGAGTACTGGTCTGTGGCTAGAGGATTGGGGACTCCTGTGTTAGAGGATGCAGTAAAACGTATATGGAGACTGCAATTTTTTAGTTTACAATATCAGGGAAGTTAAAGGGCCAAAACCTGCACTGCTATAAAGAGTAAGCTGTTAGATGTTTTTTGCTGGAAAGTATTTCCAGAGACATGAGCTTTTTCCATAACACATATCAATCACACACACACGTGTGTGCATGTGCACATGCATGAACACGTTTACACATACACACACGCACAGTGCTGATTAAATGAAGCCTTGTTACATTTTCCATTGTTATACAAGTATCTGCCTTTAAAAGGGAAATAGTGGTCCAGGGATTCATCCATCAGTATTTTCTCCACACAAAGCACAGGGCACAGTGCCATCCTGGAATTTCTCCAGTCAAGCATAAAGAAGATATCTGAAGGCAAGACATATGAAGAGTAATTACGAGAGGACAGAAGTTCATTCTGTTCTGAGATTTGCTGTTTTTCTCTAGCATTTAGTGAAATTATTTCTTCACTTCTCTGCATCTGACAGAGTGCAGAAGGGCCTCATGCCTCTAATTTGTGTTTTCCCAGAGACCCTTGTGCCCCAAGACTGGCTCAGCTCTGGTGTAATTCTGCAAAACAGTACAGGGACCCATGTGTATGCAACCTGTGTCGAGGTCTCTGCAGGGCTGTGAACCTGAAATCAACACTGCAATGCCCCAAGTTCCCCAAGAATGACGAGCAGCTCTCCATCAGAGGAGGACAGATTCTGCCTCAACTGTAAGCCTTGGAAACCAGTCTGGAGGAATGCAGGTGGCTATGGGTCTGCCAAGAAGCCAGAACACTCACTGTGCTGTGACCTGGCCAAAGCACAGCTCTACCTCCTATCAAAGCTGATGATGCACCCAAGGGGAGGAGGAGAGCCTGAAGGTGAAAAAGACAGCCTCCTCATTGACATTGCTGCAGCTGTAGTGGCAGGAGATGGAGACAAGGATCATGAGAATAGGTGTCAGTCAGGGTTTGTGAAATAACAATACAGAAGAGGAATGCCTTCTCTATTTGTGGGGAACACTACAGGAAAAGAAAAAGAAGGTGATATGGTTTGGCTGTGTCCCTACCCAAATCTCATCTTGAATTGTAGCTCCCGCAATTCCCACATGTTGTGGGAGGGACTCGGTGGAGGTAATTGAATCGGGGGGGCAGGTCTTTCCTGTGCTATTCTCGTGATAGTAAGTCTCATGAGATGTGATGGTTTTATAAGAGACAGATTCCCTGCATAAGCTCTCTTTTTGCCTGCTGCCATCCATGTAAGACATGACTTGCTGCTCCTTGCCTTCCGCCATGATGGTGAGGCTTCCCCAGTCATGTGGAATTGTGAGTCCGTTAAACCTCTTTCTTGTATAAACTACCCACTTTTGCGTATGTCTTCATTAGAAGCGTGAAAACAGACTAATATTGAAGGCCACACTATAGCTGGGAATGTAGGGTTTCTCTGCCAAGAGTTTATAAGAACGGAAAATCAAAGAGCAAGAAATAACTACTAAATTCTAGTTAAGTAAGAAATGACATTGGCTATTATTAAAACTAAATGACAGTGTGTGCTCCTAAATCACTCGGTATTCCTGGCATCTTGCAATCCGATAAAATGGCACATACATGAAAGGTTCAGTAAAAGTTTATGGAGGGGAATTGAGTCCCTTGATGTGAATCTGTTTCTTTACCTACAGAATCAGTGACTGGCTTCTGTGTCTGTTGGCTTCTGCTTCTGTATATCATGCGTTGACAGCCTCTTGATTTGGGTGTGGGGACCAGGGAGGAGTCTATGTTCTCAGGCTGGGAATGGATCTTAAAGTCAACACAGCAGCTGCTACCCACAGCCTCAATTCAGGAAGGGAAGAAATGTACAGATGAGGACAAGGGAGGTTTTCAGAAGAGAAGGCCTAAGAAGTGGATGGATAAAGGAGGTTGCTGGTTGCAGATGGCATGTGAGGAGAGAGAATCCTCATGCAATGAGAAGCTTCAAGGTTGGCTGAGGGACTCCAGGGTGCCTGGAGTGACAGGAGCAGGTTGAAGGAGAATGTGGGAAAATGCTGAGTGTTGTCGTGTTTTCAGAGGTGCTCATGACTTCAGGCAGTGCAGATTAATGAGCCTGGGGCTCAGACAAGCAGCAGGGTCCCCAAGAGTAGATTTAAGGTGGGAGAACCTCTATTGAGACTCCTAGTAAGTGTGGCCTGGCTGAACTTTTACATAAGATTTTCTCAAGGCCCTTTTCCAGACCACCGGGCCCACAGCTGTCCAGAAACCAAGATTTCAGTCAGGCATAGTGACGACAAGTAGCAGATGAGATCACCCAGGGGGATGGGACAGAGTGAGACGGACACCAAAACAACACCTGCACACACACAGACGCTGACATTTGGGGATTGCTGAACTTCCTGGGTGAGAGGAAGTGCAGAGAGAAACAGTGGGAGCAGTGGATGAGGGCGGATGGGCGTGATGCAGCCAGCAGAGGGAGACGCTGTGGAGGAGCATGGGAGACGGATGTCTGTGGTCTCAGCAGTCAGGAGCGGTAGACGCCAGGATGAAATGCCCCCCAAGGTGAAGGAAAGTGAGGAGGCGAGGATGTGGTCAGAAACAGGGACTGTGGCACCTGGCAGCTAACATGGGAACAAGACTGAGGGATACCGAGGTCATCTGGGACAGCAAGATGCCCCAAGGCTAGCGTTCTGGACATGGACGTAAGGCTGCTCGAGCTGGATAAAGGCAGGACCTGAGAACCAGGGGCTGGGCACCTCAGGGTCGTTTAGAAACAAGAATGCCATGTACGCTGGGCAGGCAGAGGGCCTCTCTTTGGTGCTTGGTGCTGGGCATTCAGAGAAGGGGCAGGGGAGTAACGATGGGGTGTTGGGGAAAAGCAGATGACTGCGGAACATGCCACAGTGGCATGAGGGTTATTAGAGCTGAAGACAGTAAGCATCAAGTACAGGAACAGAAGGCTTCTGCATTCCCTTCCCTTTCTAAGGAAAGCCTTCCAGAAGAATTCAGCCCTCTGCCCTCATACATCCAATGCTCAGGAGTTTCACAAACAGGGAAGTGTGAGTCTTATTACCAAAGATAAGAAGTCAGCACCTGTCGCACCTGGATGAGAAATCGCTCTAAAAGATGTTATAAAACTATCTCATCCCCCATCTAGTCTCCTAATGGCCCACTTAGTTTTCCTAAGTCATTTATTCTTCTGTGTGTCCTTCTGCCCCTCCCCCATCCACGTTAAGATGACATACAAATCCGAAATTCTAATTGCCTCCTTGATTCACATTTTTCTGTGAACTCCTTGGTTGTATGTAAATACAAATCTAACTTCACTCTTGACAGTCTGTCTTTTGTTAATTTGACTTACAGGCCCCCAATCACTGCACCTAAGAGGGTAGAGGAAACACATTTCCTCTGACGGTGTGATTTGGTTTAAGCAAGTGCCCTCATGCCGGGAAACTCAGGAGGGACACCAAGCCCAAAGGCAAGTTCAATGAAAGAAAAGAAGTGTAAGGATAGTATCCGTGAAGGTCCTTGTTATTATGTTTTTTAAATAACGAAAGAAGGGAGGAAGGGAAATGAAATAATGCCAAGGATAAGTGACTAGAGGCACGCGTATTTTGTTCAGTGATAATGGGTGACAGGAGGAGGTGGCCTTGAGGCTGGAGCAATGAGGACCCAGGCTGTGGGGCCCTGAGGCCCACAGAGGGTGGCAAACAATGGTAGGTGACGGTCCTCATCCTCTGGAGCAGCTCCAGTGTGGCTGTGCCCCTAACTCAGTGTTGCAGTGTAAGAAGTTGATTCAAGGAACATCTAATCTCCCAAAAACCAGAGGCCCAGCAAAGCTCAGTTGGTCACCAAATATAAACTTTTTTTTTTTTTTTTTTGAGACGGAGTCTTGCTTGTCACCCAGGCTGGAGTGCAATGGCACAATCTCAGCTCACTGTAACCTCTGCCTCCCAGGTTCAGGCGATTCTCCTGCCTCAGCCTCCCAAGTAGCTGGGATTACAGGCGTGGACCACCATGCCTAGTTCATTTTTGTATTTTTAGTAGAGATGAGGTTTCACCATGTTGGCTGGGCAGGTCTCAAACTCCTGACCTCAAGTGATCCACCCGCCTTGGCCTCCCAAAGTGCTGGGATTACAGGTGTGAGCCACTGAGCCTGGCCCAAATATTAACTTTAAATTGGACATAAGTAGTATATAGCTATTTGTTCTCTATTATTCTCGGAGGAAAAGAAGTTCCAGTTACAGAGGTCAGCTCACACTGACAGCCTGCCTGCTCCTGCCTGCATTCTTTTGGGACATATGCAATGTATGGTAAGGATAAGTTAAGATGAAACTTTGTGTGAGTTTCACATGTAGTTACAGGTATTAGAAAAATACATATATTTTAACTAGCTACATCTTTTTTTCATTTTTTTTTAAAAATCTACGAAAGAGTTGCAGAGATGCAAAAAGTTCTTCAAATTTGGTACAAGTTGATATGAATTATGCCCAGTGACAGTTTTCTTAATTTTGCTTTCTCCTAAGCCTCCTATAACTTGACATTACTAATTTTTTTCTAACTGAACTATAAGTTCCCTGAAGGAATCACATTGGAATCACACCTGGACTTCCTCCTCCCTTACTGCCTATTTCTAATCCGTCACCCAGTACTCCACTGAGCTCTAAAACACAGACATGGCCAAAGTGTCCTTCTAAGAATTTCCAGTAAGCTCAAATGCATATTGCACCATGTGTGAACTTTTCTGCTTGGTTTCCAAAGTCCTTACGATTGATTCTGTGTTGGCTGCACTCCTGTTGGACTTGTCCTGCTCAGCACTAATCCCACCCTCTGTTCTTCTCTGTAAAAATGCTGAGCATTTATCTCAGGCCCTGTGCCATCCCCAGTTCCCCTATGATGCTCCAATTTGTGCCTGAGTGAACTTTTGGTCTGCCTGTCACAGTAGGCAGAGCTGCCTCCCCCAACATTGCACTGTAGAGATGGTCCAGCCTACAGCACAGTTCAAAGAATTTCAAAGAACACCCGTATCCCTAAGCCACCACGCAGAATGTACTCTCTGTTTTTTTTTTTTTTTTTTTCCTTTGAGACAGAGTCTTGCTCTGTCACCCAGACTGGAGGGCAGTGGCATGATCTTGGCTCACTGCAACTTCCACCTCCTAGGCTCAGGTGATTCTCCCACCTCAGCCTCCTATGTAGCTGAGAGTACAGGCAGGTGCCACCACACCTGGCAAATTTATCATCATCATTCTTATTATTTTTTGTAGAGACAGGGTTTTGCTGTGTTTCCCAGGCTTGTCTTGAACTCCTGAGCTCAAGTGATCCTCCCAACTTGGACTCTCAAAGTGCTGGGATTACAGGCATGAACCACTACCTGTAAGACTGTATTCTTTTCTTTTCTTTTTTTTTTGAGGCAGAGTCTCGCTCTGTCGCCCAGGCTGGAGTGCAGTGGCAGCATCTCGACTCACTGCAAGCTCCGCCTCCCAGGTTCACGCCATTCTCCTGCCTCAGCGTCCCAAGTAGCTGGGACTAGAGGCGCCCGCCACCATGCCCAGCTAATTTTTTATATGTTTAGTAGAAACGGGGTTTCACCATGTTAGTCAGGATGGTCTCGATCTTCTGACCTCGTGATTCGCCCGCCTTGGCCTCCCAAAGTGCTGGGATTACAGGCGTGAGCCACCGTGCCTGGCAAGACTGTATTCTTAACAAGGTGATAGCATAATAGTTTGGGCTGTGAGTAGAAATGTCTAAAGGCTGGTGAAATGAGCCCAGTCTACCTATTTATGTGGACTTAGCGCTTATTCATTAAGAAATATGCAGGTTTCCAGGAAAAACAGTAGAATCTACCATGTCCCTTGTTTACCAATTGTGAATATTATCTCACAACTTCAACCCTGGTATTAAACAAAAAAAGACAGATACAGCATATACACAAAACTCGTGCTGGTAATATCAATCTACTCTACCTATTTATGCAGTTTAACATGTATTACTTCCTTGAAAATAGAACAGAAAACAAAACAAAATATATATTTTTTAAACCTGAAATTCAGCTCCTAAAACAACATTAAGAAGTAGAAGAAAACTAAAACATGCAAAGTAGTGATGGCTAGGCTGTAAAAAATTGACTTACAGCCAGGAACGGTGGCTCACTCCTGTAATCCCAGCACTTTGGGAGGCAGAGGTGGGCATCACCTGAAGTCAGGAGTTCAAGACCAGCCTGGCCAACATGGTGAAACCCCATCTCTACTAAAAATAAAAAAAAATTAGCTGGGTGTGGTGGCGCCTGCCTGTAATCCCAGCTACTTGGGAGCTGAGACAGGAGAATCACTTGAACCCAGGAGGCAGAGGTTGCAGTGAGCTGAGATCGTGCCACTGCACTCCAGCCTAGGCAACAGAGCAAGACTCTGTCTCAAAAAAAAAAGAAAAAAAAAATTGATTTCCGATTTCTGGTTTTGCTTGTAATAAACATCAACCCTAGAAGTGGTATGTAAGCAATGCCATCATTTTTGTTTCACAACAACGATGGCGTTTTTGTGGCTGGGAACAGAGAGCCCTGGGGTGCCTCCCAGCTTGGTCTCTCAAGTCCCCGCCAGTCAATGAGTGTGCTCACACTCGCAAGTCTCAGGACCTGGCGTTCGGCACATGGAGGCCCTCTACCCACTGAGTCTCTGGCCTTCAGGGGATATGTTGGCAGATGTCGCACCCTGCCTGGCACACAGCGGGCAGGTGCTTTCACTCAATGGGTGCTCATTAGCTTGAAGGTGGGTTCTGGGGGGGCTTCTGAAGGTGGCCTTATGTTTGCTTTATATTTTTTAGAACAAAATAATGATACATGAATAACTTAGAAAATATTCTCAGTGAAAACTTGATTCTTTAATGTCGGCTCTGTTGGACACTTTCTCCTAGTAAGATGGGAATTAATATTTAACATAATTAATAACCCTTTGATCCTACTTGTTTTTGACTAGTTTCCTATGACTACTACTACTGTGCCTAATTAACCTGGTGATACCTATGGCATGATCAATTCCCTAAGAGATTCAGAAATCTCTTCAGTGACTGCTGATTTAATGGAATGCCCTTGAACTCTGGAGGCATGCTGCCCCTGTGAGCTCACACCCCCACTGCGGCCAAGAGGAAGAGCAGGGCCTGACTGAGAGCTCCAGGATCATCCACACACCCCTTAGCCACTGCCTCCTGTATTCCTGACACAAACGCCAAGTACAAAACCAGGGCTGCTTCCCTGGCAGGAGTTTGGGAAAATCTTCCTTTAGTATTACAATATGCACATCACAGGAGGAAAACCAAAAATGTGTAACTGTCTTTAAGTAAGAAGTATGAGAGATATACACATCTGTAAGTAAATGTAGATTAATAATAAGGAAAATGTTTAGAACTTTCTAAGAGCTAAATGACTTTTAAAAAATGTAACTGCTCATTTTTCTTTGACAAGTCTAAAACAAACATTGTCAATGAGAACAACCGGATGTTAAAACAGTTCATTCCGTGGGCCTCTTTTTGAAGGGTACCTTATGAGAGAAAGTCCTGCTCGTGAGGGCCCTTGCTTTGTGGGTTTCACCATAACTGGTCCCATGCAATGGCAGCATGTGCTTTCCACATACACACTGCTTCTATAAACATTTTAAAACATGGCTAATTGCTTGTGGAGACAGGGTCTGGCTATGTTGACCTGGCTGGTCTCAAGCTACTGGGCTCAAGCATCCTCTTGCCTCAGCATCCCAAAGTGCTGGGATTACAGGTGTTAGCTGCCACGCCCGGCTGTGCATGGTGGTGTGTGCCTGTGCTCCCAGCTACTTGGGAGACAGAGGCAGAAGGATTGCTTAAGCCCAGGAAATGGAGGCTGCAGTGAGCTACGATTGTGCTACTGCTGCCAATGGCCTGGACAACAAAGGGGACCCTATCTGAAAAACAAAACAAAACCAAAACCAAAACACCCCACATGGAAACACCATGTTTCCATTAACAGAGTGCCTTGCAAAACAAGGACTGCCTGTACTTGAAATTCCGTTTAATTGCTTTAGCTACAGGAACAGCTCATGTTAACAAGGCAAATATTTTACCTTGTCTTTATCAGTTTGTAAATACAGAACTGAATGCAAGTGCCAACATACTCTGATCGATTCTGACACATGGTGTACGGAGTGCAGCACCTTCACTTTTCTAGTGAACAATAACTCAGGTTAAACAACAACAAAATGGTGTTTCTGGGAAGAAGACTTTATAGCCTGAAGCTATGGAATAATTCTTTCATAAGGGGAAATTCTGAGGAAAATGAACATGTTTCAGTGGAATTTGTAACAGGATGCCAAGCATGCAGACATACACATGTCCAGACATAAGAAGCAGATACATATTCCCACTGGGACCTGTTTCAGCTGCACCTGGAGGCTCAGCACTGACTCTCTGACTTACTAGCTGGGAGGTCTCAGGCACGTCCCATGTCAAGCAATTGCAGTCAAGTTGAATTCAGTAATGAGACTTAAATCAGGAATGAGATTTCAATCAGCCCAGGTATGTGTATTGCTAAGAATGCCCCACTGTCTTTCAATGACTGTTTATAGCTATGGCATCATAAAAACTACACACCCAGTTTTTGTCCCCAGTTCATGATATAGAGCTCCTAAAACACTTGGAATTTCTGAGTCATTAACAAGCCATTTTCAACCTAATGAGGTGCCTCTGGTGGACCCAGGATAGCTTTAGGACAGGGTCTGGACATCAGAAAGACCAAATAATGCGATTAGAAGACTGGGTCTGGGCACAGTGGCTCATGCCTGCAATCCCAACACTTTAGGAGGCTGAGGCAGGTGGATCACCTGAAACCAGGAGTTCGAGACCAGCCTGACCAACATGATGAGACCCTGTCTCTACTAAAAATACAAAAATTAGCCAGGCGTGATGGCACACGCCTGTAATCCTGAGTACTCGGGAGGGTGAGGCAGGAGAATTATTGGAACCCGGGAGGTAGAGGTTGCAGTGGGCCGAGATCATGCCACTGCACTCCAGCCTGGGCAACAGAATGAGACTCCATCTCAAAACAAACAAACAAACAAACAAACAAACAAACAAACAAGACTGGAACTTTCAGCCCTCCCCCTCATCTCCAGGGAGGGCACCTTGGCCTGGATTGAGTTCAATGAGCAATCGACAGTGATGTCATCATTCACAGCTACATAAGAAAGCTCCATAAAAACCTCTACATGAGGGGCCTGGGGAGCTTTCAGTTTGGTAAGCACATGGAGGTGATGGGAGGGTCACGTGCCCAGAGGAGGCAGGGGAGCGCTGCAACCACCTGCCGTACCTTGCCCAATGCCTTGCTTCCATTTGGCTGTCCCTGAGTTTTACCCTTCATAACAAAGCAGCAAGTGTATGAAAGTGTTTTCCTGAGCTCTGTCAGTCATGTTAGGGAATTATTAGACCTGAAAAGAGGATCGCAGGAACCCCCAATTTGTAGCCAATCAGAAGTACATGTGACCCCTGGAATGTGCGATGGGCGTCTTGTAGGACTGAGGCCTTAACCTTCGGGGTCTGGGCTAACCGTAGGAGTCAGTGTCAGAATTCAAGTGAATTGCTGGATGCCCAGTTAGCTTCAGAGAATCAGAGGCCTGTGTACTGAGGCACAGGTTCCAGCTGCCTCTATAGGTTCAAGGTAGTAAGTTGCACCCTGGGCAAAAAACAACATAAAACAAAACAAAACAACAACAACAAAAACCAGGTCTTTCAAGACTACTCCAGTAGCTCAGCTTTATTGGGAAGGAGGTTTCTGAGTAATTTCGCTGAGCTCGTGATTGGTGTCACTGGTTAGTGATGAGAGGTGAGGTCTGAAAAAGACCTCTCACTGAAAGGCTCTTCCCCACAAACCACACAAGTCCTCACATGCAGGAACCCAGGGGAAGCAGGCATTTGCAGGGACTCCCCAACGAATGCCCTCCCCAGCTGCTTACACTTACATCGCTAGCAGGAGCCCCCCTTTCAAGGGTGACTTGCTGTGATTCTGGAATCTGTATCTGCAGATCGTTCAGGCCAAGGACTCCATCTTGGCAGTCACAGAGCGGTCAGAGAAATCTGGAGCCAGGCCCAGCCACCACGAGCAGTCAGCTCCCTAAACGCTCTGCCCAGGTCACCTGGGAAGGAGCCTTGTATAACAAGAAGAGGGAGCCAGGGGCCGTCTCCACCGCATACCCTGCATGGTCAAGAAGCCGCGGTGCACGACAGGGGGTGCCACAGCGTACAAGCCCACCAGCTGCCATTTTCCAATGGAGAAATGGATGGAAGTCCAAAAACTTGGCGATAAGAACCCAACGTCACTACACAAGCAAAAACTCTGCAGTAACCAATGAGCCCTCTATAAGCAGTTGGGGAGGGGAAGTGAGTTTTAGTGATTTACATCTGAACTGCAGTGAATACTCACCTTAAAGCCTGCACCTAGACAAGAAGACTGTTTTAAGCCCCACATCAGTAGAACCGCCGCTTCCCTGGAAAATGTCTGAATAGGCCCTGTTCTGGCACTGTAAGCTTCTCAGACTGTCCCTGAGACCCACTGGATTCTGGCTGAGTCTCCCTGGCCTGGTGACTTAGGTGTGGCCACAATTCCTCACAAAATCTTCCAAGTCAGACCATCTCCCTGCCCACATACCTGTTCTAGGGAGCACTGCAAACTGGCCTTCAACAGCACAAACCACAACTTTTCACATTTAGCAAATACTACGTAGATATTATCTGGTGGAATGTGGTTGTGGAACATGGCTTGTGTCACCGGCATCCGCTTACCTTCTCCATAGCAGGAGCGGGAGAGAATCTCTTGGCACAAGCTAGGAAGATGTCGGGGTCTGGCTTGCCATGCTGCACTTCGGGGTCATCTCCCAGCACAATGTGGGAAAACAAGCTGAAGAACTCCTTGTGGCGGCTGGTCTTCATCTCGAACGACGCGGACCCTGAGCTGGTGGCCAGCGCAAAGGGGATGCCGTGTTTCCGCAGGTGGACGATGAGTTTCTCAGCCCCTGTGGAGGAGGAGGGAAGGACTGCGGTGAGGAGCGAGGCCTCCACCACAAGGCCTTCTTCCAGGGACGGTCCCTCCAGCTGTGTGGCAGCACACTCTCAGGCTGCCCCTTTTGAGGAATTTCTGACCTAGGACAGATTGTCTAAAAGGAGTTGTCAGCTCCAAAACATCCCTGCTCAAAATAAAACAAACCAAAAAATCAAAAAAGCTATTGGGGGTTGAGCGATGCATTTCCCAAAGGAACAGAAGAGGAGCGCACTGGGAGGCACTGCTGCTTTGTCTGCTGGGCCTCTTTATGAAACGCGGAGAAGGGCAGCGAGCAGGCCCAGGAGGTGACCGGACCTGGGATCTGGCCAGGGCACCGGGGAAGGCCCCACAGCAGGGCATCGCTGAACCATACTTTTATTCCAAAGCAGTAAATACACAAGGACTATGCCTTTGGTGTTTTCTGCAAAAGCGCTGTATTCTACAGAAAACACTTCAATCATTCCTCACCCTGCTAAGGAGAGGAAATTACACAAAGGCCTCCACCAGATGCTGAAGAAGGCTGCGGCTGAGGAACGGCTGCGGCGCTACTTAACAAGGGATCAGGGGACAAAAGAAAGCTGCTGAACACAGCTGATCAACAGCAACGTGCCATATGAAAAGACAATCTTCACACTGTCATTAGCCATACAGATTAACGACAGGGACCGCATGGGTTCATGGAGGTCGTCATGGAGCCAATTATGAGAGGACTAGTTATCAGAAAAAATAGAAAATACCAGGAGTCCTTCCCACCTTTAACTTATGCTGACGCACAACGGGAACATCTAAATCCACACAAGTGTGATGGTTTGTCTAAAATTTTATTTTATTTTTGAGACAGGGTCTCGCTCTGTTGCCCAGGCTGGAGTGCAATAGCTGATCTCGGCTCACTTCAACCTCGGCCTCCCAGGTTCAAGCAATTCTCCTGCCTCAGCCTCCCGAGTAGCTGGGACTATAAGCACGTGCCACCACGCCCAGCTAATTTTTGTATTTTTAGTAGAGATGGAGTTTCACCATGTTGTCCAGGCTGGTCTCGAACTCCTGACCTCAGGTGCTTCGCCTGCCTCGGCCTCTCAAAGTACTGGGATTAAAGGCATGAGCCACCATGCCTGGCCTAAGATTGTATTTTAAATAATTGTGTAATCATGCCTATTTTAATAATATCATGATTTAATGGCCCTACTTTGTCAATTGTTACACAAAAGAATCAACATAGTCATTTTTTTCCAAATACCTAAAGTTACTCAGGGTAAGGTAACAGATATCTGGAGCACCTGACCCTCTAGAGATTTTTAAAAGGAAGGCATGGACAGATCATAATGTAGTTCCGGGACAAAGTTAAATAGAGCAAATGAAATAGAGCAAAATCTAGCACTCCACTGGGTGTAGAATTCATAGTGTCTAACATTCAATCAAAAATTAGCATGCCTGCAAAGAAGCAAATACCACCCACAAGCAGGAGAGGGGGGAAAAAAAGCAATCAGGAGAAACAGACACAGAAATGATAGATGACAGAGACAGATGGAATTAGCAGATCATGACCTTATATAACGGCTTTATAAGTATTATAAACACACCTAAGACACCTAAGACAGACACTACCAGAATAAAAAAGAAAAACAAAAGACCCAACTACATGTTGTCTACAGTAACCTACTTGAAATATAACTACACAGACAGATTGAAAATAAAAGGAGAGAAAACTACATAACACATAACTATTGCTCAAAAGAGCGCCAGGTTACTTACATAAATAACAAACAAGCCTTTAGAATAATGAATGACTATCATCAGGGATAAATAGGAACATTTCATAATGACAAATAGGTCAGAGTTCATCAATAAGACATAATTCTAAACGTGTAAACATCAAATAGCAGAGCTTCAGAATGCATAAAGAAAAAACCAATAGAACTGAATGGAGAAACACAAACGTAGAAGGAAGTTTAAAACTCTTCTATCAGTAATTGATAGAACAAGTAGACAGAAAAGAAGTAAGGATACAGCAGACTTCAGAATCACTGTCAAGCAACCTGACCTAGTTGACGTTTATGTAATACTTCTCCCAACAACAGCAGAAACCACATTATTTTTAAGTGCACATGGAACATTCAACAAGATCCTATTATAAGCGATAAAACTATTCTCAAAAATTATAAATACTTAAAACCATACAGAATACCTTATCTAACGATGACAGAATTAAAATAGACATTAATAACAGAAAGGAATGTAGAAAATCACAAATATTTGGATGTTACACTTCTATGTAAGACACAGGTCAAAGATGAAACCACAAAGGGAAACTAGGTAATATTTTGTAGAGAACTAAAAACTATCAAAATTTCTGGGATGTGGCTAAAACATTGCTTAGAGGAAAACTGATGGCTTTGAGTGATATGTTAAATAATAAGGTCTCAAATAAGTGATCTAAGTTGTCACACTGAAAACCTGAAAGAAAAGTTCAATGATTTAAGCTTTTACCTTAAGAAAGTGAAGGAAAAGAGCAAATTAAACTCAAAACAAATAAAAGGAAGGAAATAATAAGCACGAGAGAGAAAATCAATGAAACAGAAAGTAGAATACAGAAAACCAACTAAATCAAAAGTGAGTTGTTTGAGAAGAGCAATTAAATTAGTAGACTCCTAGCTAAACTGATCAAAAAAATAAAGAAGATCCAAATGTACCAACATTAGCAGGGAAAGAGGGGACATCACTACAGATCCTAACATCAATAAAATGATAAAAACTTAATTACTATAGGATTAATGCCAACACATTTGACCATTTAGATGAAATGAGATAATTCTTTGAAAGATATAAAACTCCCTCAAGAAGACACAAAAAACCTGAATAGCCTTCTGCCTATGAAAGGAATTGAATTTGTAGTTAAAAACCTCCTTCCCACATCTAGGATCAAATGGCCTCACTGGTAAATTTACCAACTTCTCAAGAAAAAAAAGAATGCCAATTCTAAACAGACTTTTCAGGAAATTGGAGGGAATACCTCTCAAGTCATTTTACATCAGGACTTCCTTGATCCCAAAACCAGACAAAAGCCAGACAAGAAAATGACAGATCTCATGAACACATAGACACACTTCCACACATAAAAACAATATTCAATCAGTGTAGAAGTACTCCACCTGAAGAGCTTCTACAGAACTTGAATCCATTAGTTAAAAATACTAAAATGCCACACTATTTCATTAGTTTGCAACAACTACTGATTAGTATCACAGAGGACTACATTTATTAGCTAAATTTCAATTTAAACCTTAACCTAACTGATGGATGAGATAAAAGAAAGGCTCTAATTTTATTTTTTAAAGAGACAGTCGCACGTGGCAGTGCGTCCTGTAATCCCAGTTACTTGGGAGGCTGAGGCAGGAGAATCGCTTGAACCTAGGAAGTGGAGGTTGCAGTGAGCCGACATAGCGCCACT
>NW_016812977.1:323208-339027 GCF_001698545.2 Rhinopithecus bieti | reverse complement strand
GAACTTCTGTCTGGATATAAACAGTGATTAAAGCTGAGTATCAAAACTATCTGAATTTAAAACAAGATTTTTAAATTGCTGGATTACACAATTTTAAACCAATATTTTTTAAAAATGGAGCACATTTAAACACATGGCTCTGTAAAACAAACTGTATAAAGAAAATTTTCTTAAAGTACTTTGGTGCTATTAATTTTAAAACTTAAACAGATTATTTTATTATTATTGTTTTGAGACAGGATCTTGCTCTGTGACCCAGGCTGGAGTAGAGTTGAACAATCATAGCAGCCTTGACCTCCTGGGCTCAAACAATCCTCCAGCCTCAGTCACCCAAATAGCTGGGACTACAGGTGCATGTCACCATGCCTGGTAAATTTTTTTATGTTTTGTAGAGACAGGGTCTCCCTATGTTAGCTAAGCTAGTCTTGACGTTCTGCTTCAAGTAATCCTCTTGCCTCAGCCTCTCAAAGCCCTGGGCTTAGAGATGTGAGCCACTGTGCCCAGCCGATTATTTTATTTTAGCTTATCCTTCTTGCATTTCTGTTGCTGTGAATTCTTTCTAAGGTACCAGCTATAACGGTGGAGTAGATAAACAAACGCACACCAATGTGTCTAGACTAGAATGCAGCTCAACACTTATTGATGGACAATGAATCAAAAATGGTTTTGGATGACTGCTTTACACCACCACAGCATACTGACATCTTCAAAATGCTTGCGACTCCTATGAAGATGAAAGCCAAGACAAGACTATGACCATAGTCAATTATATGCCCTCTTTGGGCCTCAATTTTGTCATCTGTCAAAGAGCAATGATTAATGTTCCTCACGAAATTAATTCACAAGAACAATGCCTAGAAAGTGACATGAGTGAGGAAGCCCCAGATAAACGTTAGCCAGTGTCGTTATCATCAGATAAAGCTCCAGTGTATTGCCAGGAACGAACAATCCTAATCACCTGATTCAAAACTGCCTGATGCCTTCACAAAGTTTTGCATCTTTTAAAGATTGCGCACAAACTTTGTCTTACTCAGTGGCTTTCCCTGAGAAGTAAAAGACTAAAAAGTGTAAATGGAGTTCTGTTCTAGGGAGAAGCTGGTTAATTATGTGTATAAATGAACTCCAGTTCCCAGCTCCTAGCACTTGGTGTGCTTCCCTGGGTTTACAGGAAGGGCAGAGAGACAGATATCTAGTTATCTGTTGCTTCAAACAATCAGCTCACGGGACACATCTCCAGGGCAAGAACTGGGGAATGTGGAGAATCAGCACTGTGGGTGGGAAGAAATGCTCCTGCTTTCCTCCATCCTAGAGACCCAAGGTGGGTGAGAACAGGGATGTGCAATTAAAGAGGATTAAACAAAGGAAAGAGGCAGAAGGCAGGCAGCTGCCGCGGTCTCAGGTGTTCTTGGCATTCTTCTGTTGGGTGATCTGGCCATCAGAACCCTACGAGCCTGAACAGTCTCTGTACTACCTGAGACGTGCAGTGAGCAACAGAAGCAAGTGGGGGGTACCCGGAGTTGACAATGCAAAGCGGGAGAGGGAACCGCTTAGAGGGCCATGCATGTCATTAATGCTGTGTGCTGAGACCCATGTCCTGGGCCTCAGTCTAGAAGAGCTCTATAAAGTGAGACATGGAAGACAGCCCATGCCACTGGGGCAGACGATGTGGTCAGCTGATGGATGCCACCTGGCTACCTGTGAGAAGACACTGACGCTATCCCAGGACCAGACACACCTGTGGGATTCTGCTTAGCCTCCACCTCCCGCATGGGCATCCTAAGGGTGCCTGGCCTCTGTCACCCCACCCCACCATAGGGAAGGTGCTTTAGCATGCCGTCTTTCTTAGGGGCTACTTTCGCAACTGCCTGAACAGCAGGTGTTATGCTTCAAAAGCTATGTGTGACTGAGAGCAGTGGGTTGAATGGTGGCCCCCAAACAGAAGTCCTCACCCATGGTACTTCTGCCTTGTTTAGAAAAAGGGTCTTTGGAGATGTAATTAAGCTAAAAATCTTGAGATGAGCTCACTCTGCCACGTGGAAACGGAGGCAGAGACTGGAGCGATGCGGCCACAAGCCCAGGGACGCCTAGAGCCCTCAGGAGCTGCGAGAGGCAGGAAGGATCCTCCCCTAGAGCCTCCAGAGGGAGTGTGGCCCTGAGACACCTTGATTTCAGACTTCCGGTCTCCAGAACTGGGACAGAGACAATTTCTGTTATTAGAAGTTGTTGAGTTTTCGGTATCTTGTGGCAGCAGCCCCAGGAAATGAATACATAAGTGCTCTCTTCTGGAATGTGAATGAGCAGAACAGACACTGCCACGTGTTTGTGGAAGAAGACTCAAACAGGCAGAAGACAGGAATCTGCCAGAAAAAAATGACAATCCAGAGAAAAGTGGGCGAGGAAGCAACAGTCATGATAATAATTAGTATTCACAGAGACATATAAGTTACTGAGTCCTTAAAACAAAAACAGAATGCTAGAAAAGAACAACACCCAGAAGAAGAAAGAGTATATGAGGATTAAAATAAATCAGGAGAGGAGGGCCGACACAGGCAATATCAGCTATAACACCAAGCTGCCTGGGATGCGGTTCAAGGAGGTTGGGGGGCAGGTGGTGGACAGACAGCTGCTCTTTCTCGCTCCTGAGAAATATGTCCAGTTTGGCCGGGCATGGTGGCTCATGCCTGCAATCCCTGCACTTTGGGAGGCCGAGGTGGGTGGATTACTTGAGGTCAGGAGTTGCAGACCAGCCTGACCAACATGGTGAAACCCTGTCTCTACCAAAAATACAAAAATTCGCCAGGCATGGAGGCATATGCCTGTAATCCCAGCTGCTCGAGAGGCTGAGGCAGGAGAATCACTTGAACTCAAGAGACGGAGGTTGCAGTCAGCCGAGATGATGCCACTGCACTCCAGCATGGGTGACAGAGAAAGACTGTCTCAACAACAACAACAACAACAACAAAAAGAAGTATGTCATGTGTGATTTTAAAAACAATCACAATATTCAAATATACATAGAAAGAAACTGCCTGATTGGTATTGCTTTATTTCCTGTGAGGCAGTTTCACTTCCTGAGGACTACAGAGAAACCCTGCCACCCTCTGGCCTCCACCCTCTTCCTAAGGCTCAGTCTGAGCTGTTACCTGCATCTTTGCCAGCAAAGACAGCTCATGTGCTATCACTTCCTGGAAACTTTATTAGGCTCCTCCCACCCTTTTAACCCTCTGGGATTCACTGCAACACCTCCAGCAGCTGGCTGCAGTTATTTCAGTTGTATGTATCAAGAATGAGTCATAACCTCTGCGCTCCCAAGACCCCACGCAGACATCCAGTGAATAAACCGCTTATTTCCTACCCTCTGTTTTCCAACCCCTCTGTTCTTAGGAATGGAAGGCAGGAGTAGGGGCAGGAATCATTCCTTTTCCCTGCAGTACATGTGTGCAGCATGGAATAGAAAGTGATTTCAGATACACAGTGGGAAAGCGAGCTAGTTTTCCTTTGACTCCATCCATGGCTTATGAAGCAAGCTGAATGCTGGCTGTGGGGGTGTGAGGATGGCCCCTGCGCTACACAACAATGCTCGGAGTTTCTTAGGGTTTGTGTTTCCAATTAGGAGGCCATGCTTGGCTGGCACATGCTGGGCCCTCAATAAATATCTATGACTGATATTGAATTGACAATTAAGGCAAAGGTCATTAAAAATAACATTTAGCTACGTGAACATTACTCAGATTCTAGATTCTAAGTGTTATCCCCACAAAACATGAAGAGAAAGTGAGATGATGGATGTGTTAATTAGCTTGACGTAGCCACTCCATAATGTATACATACTTCAAAACATGTTGTGTATGTGATAACTATATATGATTTATATTTGTCAATTAAAAAATAAATACGTTAAAAAAACAGCATCCAGTTATCCAAGTTCATGGTGGGGAGCCTTCTCATGAAGCGGTTAGCATTCTCCTCTACACATGACATACCTGTTACTCTCTCATAAGATGCTGCCTCCTGGAGAATGTGTACCCAGGGAGCACAGACGCTCCAGCAGACTTCACTGTTGTGGTATAGCGCACGGAGGCAGGGGATATGATTTGATGTGACTGACAGGCACATTTATCCAAGGGAAAACTTTCAAGATCTAATGGAGTAATGCAGGGTTTCCACTCTTATTTCTTGCCTACTTGAAGTTCCTTGAGTGAGCTGAAAGCACTTACTGTTGCGAGGCTTCCTAAGGAAACATCTGTTCCAGGTTCCTCACAAATGTCGCACGTGATCTCACAAGGATACTATGTTGTGAACAACACTGTGCTTTAGAATACTAGAATTTTTGGCACTTTACAATGCAAGGACTTGTCTCACTCTCTGAACCCTGGGTCTTACGTGGGCAACTTGGCAAGTCCAGGAGCCTTTGGTCATCAATGGACAGTCAGGGGCCACACACAGAAAGCTGTTGTTGTGTGAAGAGCTGATGCCCTGAGACAGTGACCAAGAAGGGAGAAATATGTCTGCAGGTCAAACAGGCACCTGGGATTCCATTAAATGGATGCAAGTTAACTTTAAATCATAAGGGGTAAGCTGTGTAGGTCAGGTATTCACAAAGGGGTCCACGAAATGGATTTTAGCAAACTTCCTTTAAGTTTAATATCTGTTTAACTTTTAAAAAACATATGCTGATGCATTTATTACTTGTTCAAGATTTACTGAAGGAAACATAATTCCATGAGGACAGGTTGCTACCATTGTGGTAAATGGATTGGTCATGCTCAGTGATAAAAGTGTCTCCTGGACCAGACTCTATCCAGGCTGCTCTGAGTCTTTTTCTCCACAAGGCCCCACAGTGGCCTAGAAAGACTTGAACAAGTTCAACAGCTCAAGGTCACCCCACAGATGACTCTAGCCCCTTAAAGTACTTGCCTATGAAAACTCAAGGCTGCCGAAATAACTGATCGTTGGTTCCAGCCACCCCTGCAGACAAGCCGCTGTGAGAGGGCAGGAGCCTGACTTCTATCAGCACCAGTGAAACCCAGATGGCTTCACACAGACCAAACCCTCTTCCCGCTTTCTGCAATTTTCACTTCCCCGACTCTGCTGAGCCTCTGCTGACCCCTCCCTACTCCCTGAATTTCCCTTTAAAATACCCAGTCACCTCTGGGCTAATTGATGTTGAGTCCAGTTTCACATTGGTCTCTTTTCTCTATTGCAATAGTATATTATGGAAGAAAATCTGTGCTGATCGCTTTAACTACTGTCTTGACACTAGAAAAGAACCAAAGTCAAATTCCCCAAAGCATATAGTATTCACATTCATATATATAGTTTTAAAATTGTGACTTTAAGTATAAATTTAAGAGAAATATTAACTCATTTAGGAAATCTGGCCAATATAGATTCTTGACTTTTTATAAGTTCTGTATGTTTATCTATTAAAATGGAACCATCACTTACAAACACTACTGTGCGCTTTTTAGTTCCTCAGAGGAAACTTCTGGTAGCCACAGCCGCTGTGAGTGGGCGTCTCTTAATGATTTACTGCAGGGCCAGGCCTCAGGCTATCCCTCTTCTGATCTTCTCCAAGCTCTAGGGAGCATGCTTCTTTCTCAGACATCATTGATTTTGGCAGAGCACCTCCTTCCTTTTTCTAGGCCTTCCAAATGAATTCTGCTCTTTTGAAAAGGTGCTTGCTGGGAGGCAGAGGGCCCTTGGCTGTGTGCAGATCTTCAGTCCTAATTTACTAGGGACCTTGCACCAACTCAAAGCTAATATCAGCGATCGCCACTTATGGAATTTGCACCACAGAATCTGGCTTATGGAACTGAGTGACTAACCTATATCCTGGGCGTGAGAGAGTGTGGTAGTGTGGAAGGAAAGGAAATAGGAGAAAGGAATTGGGTTGGGGGCCTGGAAGAGGAGCAAGGCTCTGGCAAGACTGGCTGAACCTCGTGGAACACTCCAGCCAAACACGACTGACTGAGTCCACGACCCAGCTCAGGGCCCTCCTGGGGCACCCTGAACAGTGGCACTCTGAGCTGCGAGTAGTAAAGCATGGGTGGAGCTGTACTGGCTTGACAGTGCTCTCCCCACAAAATTCATGTTCACCTAAAATGTGGGAATAGGACCTTATTTGGAGATAGGGTCTTTGCAGATGTAATCAACTTAATATGAGGCCATACTAAATTAAGGTTGGACCCTAAGTCCAAAGAAAGGAGAGGGAAATTTGGAGACAGAGACACACAGGACAAGGGAGGGCGTGTGAAAATGGAGGCAGAGATTGGGAAGTTGAAGGTACAAGCCAAGGAAAGCTAAGGGTGGCCGGCAACTACCAGCAGCTGAAAAGAGGCAGGAAGGATCCTTCCCTAGAGCCTTGAGAGGGAGTGCAGCCCTGCTCACACCTTGACTTCTTACTTCTAGCCTTCTGAGGTGTCAGACAATAAGTTTCTGCAGCTTTAAGCCACCGAGTTTGTTAACACAGCACTACTAGGAAGCTAATACAGTGGGTTGACCCTGGAGGAGAAAACTTGGATAGACTGAGATGACCTTAAACCACCTTAATTATCTTTCTCAAATTCTGGTACCTGACACACAAATTTGTGATACTTGATGGGGAGACAGTGTGGGAAACCTGTGTTTCCTTTTTTGGCAAACATTAAATACTGACAGAAATAAAGCAGTTATGAAAATAAATATAAACTAACTCCTTTCAAATCTTCAAACAAACAGTTGCAAGAGTCCAGTTTGCATTTATTTGGTCTGCTGGTCCCAGGGCAATACAGGGGATGGGCATCCGACTGCCTTTGCTGTTCTACCCACAGCTGGCTGCTTGCTTTGTGGCAACAGGCGCTGTCTAATGTTCTCTGGGGTCACTGAAATGTGATCGGCATAAACTCCTTGAACCAAAGAAGCACCTTTCTCTAGAATCTCGTTATCAGTATCACAGATGGCATAGCTTGTGTTCTGGTCCAATTTCACGGACTTATAGCAGAATTTTAGATTAAAATGGAAAGCCAGGGAGGGCAATTCAAACCACTGAGCAATGCCTGGTAATTGCAGATGGATCAAATAATAAAAATTAAAACAAAACTATTTTTTTCAGCCATTGAAAATAAAAGAGACAAAGTAATATTGAGAGTAATGCAGAAATTTTATTTAAGGAAAATTAATTTTGCATTTCTACATTAGTTTCTATGAAGTAAATATAGGACTACAGCGTGCACTTTTTTTTTTTAAGTAGCAACAGGATTTTACTGTATTGGCCAGGCTGGTCTCAAACTCCTGTCCTTAAGCAATCCAACTACCTCGGCCTCCCACAGTGCTGCAATTACAGGTATACAACGTGATAGTGGGACTGAATGGTCTCTCTCATTCCTTTGTTAAGCACTAGGACTTTAGAAAGAAAGCCTCTCCACCTGATCCTACTGACCCTAAGTGCCCTTCCTCCAGGCAGGACTTGACATCTTAATGTTAAAAATGACTCAAAATTTCCCTGCGCTATAGATGTGCCTCTGTAACAACTTACGTGAAAATTTCTCTCTCACTATAGCATGGTCTACTGATCCTTGATCCTTGTTTTCCCTTATAAAGAATGACTAGACTAGGACTTAAACAATAAAATGCCATTTAATTAATACCATGGGATAAGTGTGAGTGTCCTTGCGTTCCAGATTTGCCACTGTAACAAATTACATGCGAACTGTCCTCTGACTCTAGCGAGTAGTATTAACCCCTAATCCCTTTTTTAAACCCCTTGCAGAGAATGATTAGACTAGTACTTCGCAGTCAAATGCCCTTTTACTAAGCACATGGAATGCATGCGAGTTTCCTTGTGTTCTAGATGTGCCTCTGTGACAACCTGCATGGAAACTGCTCTCTGACTCTAATGTTGGCTACTGATCCATGATCCTTGCTTTTCTCTCCTTTTAGAAAATGGCTATAGACTGAACAGCATAATATCAACAAAAATGGCTAACTGAAGTTTAAGTTCTAAGCCTTTTGAAAGGAAGGGATTAATATATAGATTACAGGAGTGCCTGGAAAGGATGCATGTTCCCCAGAGGACAACATTTCAGATGTGGGTCGCCACAACAGAAGAGTGAAGGGGCTAAGAGTGAAGGGGCTGAGTCGCCAGGCAGATTCTCAGTAAGCTACACAGCACCACCTGGGGGCATAGGTGGGCGCCTTCTCCAAACTGGAAGTTACTACCCGTAGTCAATATTTTCATCAGCGGGCCTCGAAATGTTGGTATTTGAGAGTTGTTGTCATGAGGTGACTTCCTTCTCCAGAGAAGAGTTCTCCAGGATCGTTTTTGGTTGTGCATAAAAGAGAGTGAGGTGAAGGGACCCGGTGGGCTCACAGCACAGGGTACAGGGATCTTTTATCTACATCCTCCACTGTGCCCGATCACCAGAGATCTGAAGTCTCTCTGACTGTTTATAAACCTGTTTTCTGCCCCAGGTGGCATTCTGAATGCACAACTTGGGGTGGAGGGCCCAGTGGCTCCGCTACTTCACATCCGGGATTTCACACCTGCTCTGTGGTGTTTTAGCCCTTTGTTTTATCCTGCCTTTTTTTTGAAACAGAAATTCAACCTACTACCTGTTTTTAAATGAAAAGAGTCAAAACAATATGATCTTATAACCTGTGAAAATGAGATGAAGTTCCACTTTCTGTGTCTGTAGAGACAGTTTGACTGGAGCGCAGCACCAGCACCCACTCACGCACTGTTTACAGCTACTTGCTTCTTAACACAGCAAAGCTAAAGGCTTCACACATACACCATGGGGTCTGCAAAGCTGAAAACACAGAGAAAGCTTGGTGGCCCCTGATAGCAAACAAATCATGTGCAGGCCCAAGAGGTGAAAGAAAAGAGGTAACATCAGGAAGGACAGAAAAATAAGAAGTAAATTTTATAATGCAGGACGTCAGCCAGGCATTGACACCTAACCGCTTTGCCCCCTTGCCTGTGATACTAAGAAGAAGAATTACTGTCAGTTATTCAAGAAATTCATGCACAGACCAGATAGGAAATTAACCTCATGAGAGAATTACCCTCCTAGAAACGGAATCCAAAAATCCCCGAGTTTCTTCCATTAACCACTAAACTAAATATTCTCTAAAAGTGCTCAAATTATGAGAGCATTATTAGAGCAAATTATCAAAACAATGTTGAGAATTTAAAGTATATATAGTATCTACATATTATATATACTGTATAATAACTCATTGAAAAACGTATAGCATAAGGGTTTATTAATGTTTATTGAAGTCTGATGTTCAGTTCCTGTACTTATGCAGCTAAATCCAAATACAGATATTTTTTAGCTTACTATGCATAGAATATTTTATGAGCCACAGACCTACCATTTCAATGCAACCAGAGGAGCAGAAATTTTTAAATTAAAAAATTTTTTTCTTAGTCCTATGAAAATGAATTCATATAAATCCCTAATAGACAAAAAGGATGTATATAAAGATTAAATCAATTTGATATACCAACATGCTTAAAATCTACTTATTAAATTGCCCTTACAATAGGCTGTGCATCATACAAAGAAAACTCAGTAAAACAAGACTCATACAACCCAGACAGTATCTGTGTTGGGAATTTCATATTATTTTCTAAAACGTGGGACATTCAGGAAATGTCCACTTCCCCCTAGCTAGCTGGTAAGTGACCCTTTGATCATATGCCTCACATCTCGTCTCAGTCTTACAGTGACAGCCAGCTTCAACACCGGTAGCTCCTGTGTTGTCACAATGAAGAGGCTGGAGGTTACTGTGTGGGCGACCCACTAGCCCCGACTTCACCTCAACCAGGCCAGACCCCACCTCCTCAGACACAATCTTGTGCTCCACCCCATGTGACAAAGGTTACTACCATCGGCAAATTCTGAGTTCAGTGTGCAAATCTGCTATTAATCTCAGAATCTGCTCTTTGCCCTCAAAATCAAGTAAAATGCATTATTTTGTGTTATGTAACAGATGAGAAAGAGATGACTTTGCAGAGTTTTACGTTGATATGAGAAAGAAGTGGCACTGAACACTTCCAAAGGGTCAATGGTGACTCCATGAAAAAGACTTTATGATCGTCAGGAGCCTCTTATCCTCACAGAAGCGACACCAGCATTCTTTCTGGAGATTACATGATCTCTGTAGCCAGCTGTCAATGGTAAATAAAAAAGAAAGGGAAAGATACCGATGAACACTATTTTTTTCTGATCAGGACACACTTAGTTCATCACTTGACTGTGGTAACTCAGGTCTCCCAGGTTTCACTAGAATGTAGAAAGTTCTGAAACTCAAAGGGAAGGCACATTTAACTGGACTTTTTCTTTTTTCTTTTTCAGACAGTCTCACTCTGTCACCAGGCTGGAGTGCAGAGGCGTGATCTCAGCTCACTGCAACCTCTGCCTCCCTGGTTCAAGCAATTCTCCTGCCTCAGCCTCCCAAGTAGCTGGAACTACAGGTGCCCGCCACCACGCTCAACTAATTTTTTTGTGTTTTTATAGCGACAGGGTTTCACCATGATGGCCAGGCTGGTCTTGAACTCCTGACCTCAAGTGATCCAACTGTCTTGGCCTCCCAAAGTGCTGGGATTACAGGTGTGAGCCACCGTGCCCGGCCTTAACTGGACTTTTTCTTCCATTGGCTTTCTTAAGATTTGGAGAACCTGACCAACTATCTCAAAATACTGACCATCCTCAGAAAAATATTTGATTTTGTGTCTTCTTTGATTTGCCAGAAAGCTGCTTACAGTACCAATTTTATTTACTTTCAATCACTTTTCAGGTTGCTATATCTAAGGATCTGTCACTATAAAAATCAATGTGTAAAACAGCTATTTAAATAGCTTATGATTAATAGCCAAAGGAAAAGATAGAAACTAGGAAATGTTAATAGCTCATTGAATTTTCCTGATTTTCTACTATAGCTCTCTATGTGATTAAACAATGTAAATTCTCTTACCCAAACAAGCACAAGTATTATAAAATCCAATCTGAAGAAGGCATTTAACTCATTGTAGAGAATGCCACACCTCAGGCCTACAAAGGCCGAGGTCAAACTTCTCCTTCTCCGTTTCACTTCTCTGAACCTGTATCCTCACCTATATACGCAAATAAGAACAACTCTGACTATGTCACAGAACAAACATAAAAGTGCAAATGATATAAAGATTGGGAAAGAGGTTCAGTTTGCAATTTCTTCACAAATAAGAGGTAATAGAAAAGTATGCTTCTTTTAAATAACTCACATCAAAGATGGATTTATTTTGCCTTATGCACTCAACGTGAGACAAAAATAACAGTATACTTTAAATTATAGTTATCCCAAACTAATTTGAAAGTTCTTAACCCAATCCATGGACTGCTTACTATAAAATATCATAGTTTCCTATTGTTAAATTTTTTTTTGCAAACATTTCACAGAAATTTCAGTTTTATGGCTAGAGCTTTGTTGTGAGGAGTTTCTGTTGATGTTGTCTCTGTCAATAATCTGAAATATTAAAGTCTTGCTTACAGTCTACTGTCCAAGGAACCCTCTAGAAAGGAGAAAGTGAGAATTTCCCTGTATTCTTGTGTCTACTATGCCATGGAGATGAAAGGTCCACCATGCAGAAGTGGTGCAGAAACCATCTCAGGAGAGCAGGCATGGTGCAAGGCGCTCCTAACCCCACTCAAACTTGTCCATGACACTGGGCCTAAGTCCCCAGGACCCAGGTGCTTGGGGGGCACGAGATACAGTTCTCTTCCCTGATGGGGTGTGTGATCCTGTTGGAGCTAGGGGAGATGCGCTTATCCACAACACTTATGTGAAAACCCACATTTGTGTCTACTCACCACAGGCTTTCTACCTCATCTGCACAGGAGCTTTTCCAAAACGTAACTCCAAAATCCTTGAATGGCTTCTTGCCATTTGAAAAAGAACAACTATTGTTGTATGTAGTAAAATACCTACAATATAACATTTACTGTTTTAATGATTTCTCAGTGTACAATTCTGTGGCATTCAGTACATTCACATTGTTGTACAGCCATCACCACCATCCACGTCCAGAACTTGTTCCTCTCCCCAAGGTGAAACTCTGTCCCCATTGAACGCTAAAACCTCCATCCCCCTCCCCAGCCCCTGGCATTCACAGTTGTCCTTTCTGTCTCTATGGATTTGACAACTCTAGGGACATCGTACTGAAGCAGGAGAATAAGGTCTGGAGGCAGGGAACTGAAGGCCGATTCACGCTGACTTCCCAGAACTCAAACAAAAGGAAAACGCCAACTTTCCATGCCCAAGTAACAAAAGGACAGGATGTTATTCCCTTTGCAAGCCTCTCCCACCTTCTCTTGTGTGGCAGATGAAAAATTGAAAGTATTTCTCTTTGGTTGCTTTCTGCAACCATTTCCACTACTGGCGCCAGGAGGCTGTGAGCGGGGCCTGGGACTTGGGGCAAGCTGGCAGCGCTCTGCAGCCTGGCTGCTCACCCGCAAGTCACTGCCCTCCCCACTCCCTCGTACTGACTGCAGTGTGCAGAGAGTGCTGGCACGTAACACCCCTCAGAGCCTGTCTGTGCAGCTCCACACTGGTCCTATGCTGTGGGCACACGCCTCCCGGAGGGGCAGTGACTTGATTCAACCCATTGTGGTCATTTATCTACTCATTTCCTCTCCTTTGAGTCGAGAGTTCCTTGAGGTAAGGATTTCTATTATTCATTATCCTATACTCCTAAAGACTTAGAAATCCACAGGAGAACCACCACACATTTAAAAACAGAAACTGGGCCAGGTATGGTGGCTCATTTCTACAATCCTAACACTTTGGGAGGGTGAGACAGGAGGATCGGTGGAGCCCAGGAGTTTCAGACCAGCCTTGGCAATACAGTAGGGCCATGTCTCTACAGAAAAGAAAAAAAAAAAATTAGCTGGGCATGGTGGCAAATGCCTGAAGTGTCAGCTACTTGAGAGGCCGAGGTGGGAGGATCGCTTGGGTTTGGCAGGATCACTTGAGCCCGGGAGGTCAAGGCTGCAGTCAGCCGTGACTGCACCACTACACTCCAGCCTTGGCAACAGAGTGAGATCCTGTGTCAAACAAACAAAGCAAAAAATAGAAATTGTAATTCTTTGAGAAACATCTCCACATGTGCAGTGAGATAATATCTAGGATGATCAGAAGCAAAGATTTGTATCTTGTTCTCCTTATGTCTAGGATGTCTTCATTACAATTTACTAAATAACAAGGCAATTAGTTGCCTATGAAAGCCACTATCTTCACAAAAGAGGAACAATGTCCATACACATCATGGAATAAACTGATATTTTAAAGGAAAAGGGGGGTGAGAATTTTAAAGACTCATCATTTACATTTGACTGGCAAATGGGCTTCTTCCTCCCTACGATCATAAATGTTGCTGAACATGGGGCTAATTCGATTTGTTAAACGGAAAAGGAACACAGTGTAAGTTGAATGTGTTACCATGACTGTCAGCACACAATTTTCCTTTTCGCTTGTTCGCTTGTTGTGTCCTTTAATTGTGCTGTTATCCAAGGAGTACAATCTGCCTAAGTAAAAATCCTTGAGGTCCAGCTTTGCCAGCAGAGCCTCTCCAGTGACTGAGAATCAGCTGAGTGCCCCAAATTGAGAGCACCAGCAGAAACGGAGCTGGGTGAGGCAGAGTCCCCGAGCACTGGGGACTTCTCCACATGAGTTATATGCGGCCTTAAAGGGCTCAGCCCTGTGAACCGTGTCAGAACACATCTTCTCTCCTTTGTACTCTGATGTTGTCTACCGCAACAGAAGGTCACCGCCACATCATCTGGGGCAGTAGAGTGTCATGGCTAGCAGCTTTGGACTCTTCATTATCCACCTGGGTTCGAGGCCAGCCTCCATAATCAGAGGCTACAAGTTTTCGGGCAAGTAACTTGATCCCTGTAGCCCTCCCTGCCATTCCCTGTGCTAAGAGTGACTGCTTCTTAGCAGTGGCAGACGGCTGACACACCCCCCCATGAGTGAAAGCACTGAGAGCATGACATGCAGTGAGTCCTCGATGCTTGTGAGCCAACACGACTGTAGTGGATACCAACAAGGAGAAGGGGCATGAATATCCTTCAGGTGCATGTTTCCTGAACATGGCACAGAGAATGTGTTCTAGGGTTCCAAGGCACTGTCCATCCTAATGAGACTCGAAGCCCCCAACATCCTGGGTAGATCTAACTGGCATAGCCCCAGCACCGAGCTGAGTAATCTGGCCGAGGGGAGGCCAGGAATGACAGGCAGGTGGAGACATGGTTTGTGACATATACACAAATGGGTCCCTCTTCTCTGTGGGGCTCCTGCCACCTACATGTTATACTGCCCCTCAACACTGAGGCTTGCTGCCCAGACTTAGAAAATAATGGATTCTCAGAGCGGCCTATAAATCAAGGGCTATAACTCTTCTGCTGGCTTCCTTCCTGGCCTGGAAGCTGACCTGGGTGCTTTCTGGTTCCTAAAGGTAACAGCTGGCCCTGAAGCCACTGGCATAGGAGACAGAACAAGAGATACGACTGTGTCAGTGTGGACATATGAAAATCTACAGGACTGTAAGGGTGTGAACAGCACAATACCTCCATCACTAAGGAGGACAAACCAAAGCAGCACAGCTTGCTTGCTGAGGTCTTCTGGAAGCTGTCCTTGACAGAAGAATCACGTTAGCACTGCACGGACTAAGGCAACCTTGTAAGTACTCCCAGGCAGGAAGTGCTCTGAGTGCCTTCCCATCCCAAGGGATGTCCAGCATTTCAGGGAGCCTAGGAAAAAGATGTCCTCACTTTTGTTAGACCTACTTAAAAAAAAAAAAAAAAAAAAAACACATTGACTAACAATTAAAACATTTGGGATTTCTGTCCCATTAATCTATATGTACTTGCTTTGGATCTTGCTGAATTATGTCAGCGGCCTCATTCCATAAAGGTGCATGTAGGTGAGTGTAGGCGAGCATATCTCTGTGTGCATGTGTATCTACACACAAACACAGAGGCATCATAAGAAAGGGGCTGAAATGAGGTACCCTAAATAGTTAAACAGTGAGTAACGGTTACCTCCAGGGAGTGGGAGTTAGAGGGGCTTCCAATTTTAATGCTATACATTTTTGTATTGTGTGAAGCAAGTGTAATTGTGTAATTTAAAAAAAAGCCCTCATGTCTGTAATCCCAGCTCTTTGGGAGGCTGAGGACGGAGGATTGCTTGAGGTAGGAGTTTTGAGACCAGACTGGGAAATATATCAAGACTCTGTCTCTACAAAGAAAAAAAGAAAAAAACCTTAGCTGGGTATGGCGGCATACACTTGCAGTCCTAGCCACACCAGAGGCTGAGGTGAAAGGATTGCTTTAGCCGAGCAGTTCAAGGTTGCAGTGAACTATGATAGCACCACTGCACTGCAGCCTGGGCGACAGAACGAGACTCTGTCTCCAATGGAAAAAAAAGCGTAGCATGATTGTGGTTATTTTTATCCTGAAGGGATATTCTCCCTACTTAAGACCATCCTTTCATTCCTCTAGTGACAAATTTCGTGATGTGAAAAATGATGTGTTTCATGAGACACATTGGGAAGGAAAATCTCCTTTACTGAATCCACTAATTCAAATGCTAATCTTCTCCAGAAAAACCCTCACACACACACTCCAAAGAATGTTCCGTCTGGGCACCTCATGGCCCAGTCAAGGGGGGTGCATGTCTTTAACCATCACCCTGGCCTTCCTCTAGCCCATCTCTTCTAGGCTGCAGGCACTGTGTGCCACAAACCCAGAGGATTCTCCCCAAGTGCAGGTTGCATTCTGACATGCCTCCTTTTAA
>NW_016812977.1:320869-323150 GCF_001698545.2 Rhinopithecus bieti | reverse complement strand
GCCTCCTTTTAAAATCCCACTGGTTCTCCCTATCCAGAAAGCAAACATATGAGCTGGGGAATAAGAAGATTAACTCATAGGGGCACAATTCCCCTCTGAAGCTTGTGAGCCATGAGAAGCTTGGCTTCATGCTGTACGGAAGCAAACTCACTGGCTGACTGGAATCCTCCACATGTGCTGTTTTCCTTTTGAAATGGCTTCTCCCATCCGTATCTCTTATGTTCTTGTGGACTCCCATGAGGTCACCCCCTACCCCAGGAGTGGCCAGTGCTCGAAGAATATCTTGCTTTACTTAATTCTATATCCCTTTGGCAACTCTTTCCTGAATTTCTCATTTTGCTATGTAACAATATCCTACCATGGGTTTTCACTTGGACACTGCAGATATACCTGTCCCCTCTCCCCAAACGGATGACATACTCCATTAGGAAAGAGACCTTTCTTCTGTGTCCCCCCGAGCACTCACTCAGCACTACACGCACAAGAATTCAGAGGAAAGAGAGGCAAGTTGTTAGCTGACTTACAGAGGATGAGTGCCTTCCTCCCAGATGCTCCTAATGGAAAGGGTGGGGGTGTATCTGTTAACAGCCAGGAAGACAATGGTGTAAGAAAATAAACAACAACAAAATTAAAAAGAAAAAAAGTAGAAGGATGGAAACAACCATAATTACCTAAGTCAGCCTGAGGAGGAAGGCTTACTTACAAGAGGAAGATACAGCTTGGATAGAAAGAGGACCAGAGCCCATGTCATGTGCATGGTGTCCATGTTATGACTGGGGTGTGCTTTTCAATGAAGCTGAGCAGGGATGGAAAACGACCTTACTAACTCCTCAAAGTGGGATTCAGAGTGAGGACTGGATCGTTCTGGGTTATGAGATGAGATGACAAAAGTGCCTGCTAGGAGCCACTCACCGGGCCAGGTGTAACCACACATGCTCCAAGGTTGTCTTATAGGAATGCCCCAGGTGTTAGTCTGTTTGTGCTGCTGTAACAAAATATCTGGGACTGGACACTTTGTAAAGAACAGAAATGTATTTCTCATACCTCTGAAGGCTGGGAAGGCCAAGATCAAGGCAGCGGCAGGTCTGTCTCTGCAGAGGGCTGCTCCTTGCTTCAGGATGGTACCTTGTTGCTGTACCCTCCAGAGGGGAGGAATGCTATGTCCTCAGGTGACAGAGGAATGGAAGAGCAGGCCTCACCCTCTAGTCCTTTCATGACAGCCCTAATCCCACCTGTGAGGTTCCACCTTCAGGACTTAATCACCTCCTGAAGGCCCCATCTCCTAATCCTATCACAGTGGCAATTAAGTTTCAACATTAGATTTGGGGGACACATTCAGATCATAGTACCCCACAGTGGGCATGTCAGTCAGTACTCCCAATGTCCTGAGGGGACTGGGGCTGGACAGCAGGAGGAGTGCTCAGCTGCAGAGCTGGGACTGGATGCATCCTTTCTACCACACAGGCCACACCTGCTCCCTCCCCTCAGCCACCCAAGGGGAGCCGTGGCAGTGGCAGCCGTCCATGGCTATCCAGAGGGCCAGGGTTCTAGTTTGCTTTTTCTGCTCTAGATGGTCTGAGAGGGTGAAAGTAGAGGGCAGGAAGTTAATGCCAGAGAGCCTGGTGCAGGCGGTGAGGGCCAAGAGATGCAGGGGAGAGCTGGCCAGGCTGAGGAGCACATCTGCAAGGCAGGCTGTCCCTAGGGGCGGGATCACCAGGGACTCGGGGGTGTGGCCTACCTCACTCTTTTCTACTGACCCAGATGCCACGCCCTGGGCTCTTCCTCTAGGAATCTCATGCTTAGTGAAAACACATGGGAAAGGAGGGAGCCAGGACGACAGAAAAAACTCCTGGGGGATTCCACACAATAAAAGGCACCACTTTTCTTCCTATTGGTCTTTGACTCCAAATTAGCCTCGCTGAGTTACACTGAAATGTAGAATTTCATCTATCCCAAGGAATTCATTACTGAAAGGATTTGTTCAAGATACAATGAAGGGAACCAGCATGGGCTATGCTTTAAACAAGATTTTCTGGTATCCTAAGTGAAGATTTTTTTTTTTTTTAAGTAATGTGACATACATTTCCGGTTGTAATACGGTACCTATTTTTAAAATCCCTAGAAAACTTACAAGAGATGAACCACATGCATTTTTTCCCCTAAAATTTGTGCCACAATTTAAAAGACAGTTTATTTTCCTAAAATAATTTAAGCCTTGGCTGCCCGACAGTTTACACGGAACCATGAAGCCATATAAGAAATGGCTACAGAACTGCTCAAA
>NW_016812977.1:313216-317186 GCF_001698545.2 Rhinopithecus bieti | reverse complement strand
TTTCATGATTAAAACATTCAAATTAAGGATAGAAAAAAAAAAAAACTACCTCAACATATTAAAGGCCATATATGAGAAGTTCACAGCTAATAGCATTCTCAATGAAGACTAAAGCTTTTCTTCTAAGTTCAGGAACAAAACAAAGTGACACACTCTTGCCACTTCTAGACACCATAATGATGGAAGTCTCAGCCAGGCAATTACGCAAGAAAACACAACAAAAGGCATCCAAAGTGGAAAGGAAGAAACAAAATTATCTTTGTTCACAGACTACATGATCATATACATATAAATCACTACAATTCGACATATTAAAAAAACCCCAAAATTGTTAGAACCAATAAACCAATTAAGCAAAGTTGTAGAATACACATCAAACAAAAATCAGTTGCATTTTAATATACTAACAATGAACAAGTTGAACAGAAAATTATAAACAACCCCATTTATAATAGCATCAAAAGAATAAAATACCTATAAATAAGAGAGGTGAAGGACCTGTAAACTGAAACTACAAAACAAAACACTACTGAAAGAAAGACACAAATAAATTGAAAGACATCTTATGCTCATGGATGGGAAGACTTAATATTGTTAAGACATTCATACCATGCAAAGCAATCCTACAGATTCAATATAATCCCTATCAAAATTCCAGTGGCATTTTGAGCAGAAATAGAGAAATACATCCTAAAATTCATAAAAAATCTCAAGGGATCCCAAATAGCCATAACAATCTTGAAAAAGAACAAAATCAGAGGTCTCACACATCCTGATTTCCAAACATATTACAAAGCTACATTCATCAAAACAGTGCAGTACTGGCCTACATACTAAAAGAATAGAATAGATACCCCAGAAATAAACTCTCACATATTTGTCAAATAATCTTCAATGAGCCAGCCAAGACTACTCAATGGGGAAAAGATAAGTCTCTTCAACAAATAGTGCTGGGAAAACTGGATATCCACATGCAAAAGAATGAAGCTAGATTCTAATTAACACCATATACAAAAATTAACTCAATATGGATTAAAGTCCTGAATGTAAGACCTAAAACTAAAACTCCTAGAAGAAAACATAAGTTAAAGTTTCATGAAATTGGAATTGGCAATCATTTATTGGCTATGACACCAAAAGCACAGGTAACAAGAGCAAAATTAGACAAATGAGATGACATTTGTCAAATTAATCTAATCAAAAACATATGCACACCAACAACTAAGTGGAAAGGGAGCCAGAATGGGAGAAAATGGTCATAAGTCACATGTCTGATAACAGCTTAACATCCAAAATACATAAGGAACTCCTACAACATAAAACAAAACATAAAATTAAAATAAGCAAAGGATGTGCACAGGCATTTCTTCAAAGATAATACGGAAATGGCCAACAAGCAAATGAAAAGATTCTTGCCATCCCCAGTCATCAGATATGCAAATCAAAACCATAAAGAGATATCAACTCACACCCATTAGGATGACTACTATCAAAAAAACCCAGGAAATGACGAGTGTTGATGAGAATGTGGAGGAATTGGAACCCTTGTAGATTTCTGGTGGGAATATACAATGGTGTAACAACCATGGAAAACAATATGGTGATCACTCAAAAAATTAATAATTATCATCGTATCCAGCAATTCCACTTCTGGGTATATCCCGAGAGAATAGAAAGCAGGATCTCAAAGAGATATTTGTACACTCATGTTTATATAAGCATTATCCACAAGAACAGCCAAGGCGTGGATGCAACCCAAATGTCCCTCAACAAATGAACTATGAATAAACAAAACGTGGTCTAACATACCATAGAATATTGTTCAGCCTTAAAAGGAAGAAAATCCTATCACATGCTGTAACATGGATGAACCTTGAGGGCATTATGCTAAGTGAAATAAACCAATCAAAAAAGATAAATACTATATGATTCTACTTATTTGAGGTACTGAGAGTAGTCAAAATCTTAGAAACAGAAAGTAGAATGGTGGCTGCCAGGGGCTGAGGGCAGGGCGAAATGGGGACTTGTTCAATGAGCACGAAGTTTCAGATTTGCAAGATGAAAATTTCTGGAGGTCCATTGTATAGCAATGTGAATAGACTTAACACTACTGAACCACACAATTTAAAATAGGTAAAATGGTAAATTTTAGTGTGTGTGTCTGTGACCTACTACAATTAAATTTTATATAGTAACTGTATGGATGTGTTTCACCAAGACTTGTCAGGGTAACTTCATGTGCAAATGGTGCAGAAAGACACTAGATGCAGAGAACTGAGTATCACGGTGCTTGTACCCATGCCTGAGATTCACAAACACTACCATTTGCAGTGGATGCAGACAGAGTGATTACAAAGGGTGTGTGTTTGTATGTGTGCGTGTGCTGCCTAGGAATAGTCAATCCACATGTTTGGACATGTGTATAAATATAAATAATAACATACATTTCAAAAGTAGGTATGCTTCGTATTAGTATCATTTTAAATCCAAGATTACTCACACAACTGCTGTTTTTTTCTCCCCTAGCACCGGGAATTCTAAAGACAGAGTATTCATCCTGTTGTCCCAGAAGAATCTTCAAATAGTCTATTTTCAAGGTCTGTAATCTAGATCATTCTTGAACAAGGAGCAGCAGGCAAGCCCGTTCTGATTGAATGTCAGTTAACAAGCATGAAGGGAACAAAGTTGTCTTTCCTTTCCAAAGAAAACTGGATACAAGTAAAGAAAGGGCTGAACGGCATACAAACACACAGGCTAAAAATGAATTCGACTTTTTACTTTTCTTTTTTTTAAAATTAAGCATCTTTGGAGAGATTTAGCTGCTTATCAATTTGTTANACAGCATAATCAGGCTGATCCCCTGGTGACTGACCAAGGCAGACACACCCCCACAGAATAATAAGGCTGACTCCCTGGTTATTGGCCCAGGTAGTCATGCCCCTGCAGCATAATCAAGCTGATTCCCTAGTGACTGACCCAGGCAGACACCCCCCCACCGCAGCCTAATCACAGCAGACGGGCAGCCCCTGCAGCATGATCAGGGGCTGCTTCCCCTGGTAATCTACCATCCACTCTTGCAATTTAACTTGCTAAATACCTCCTTGGGTTCCCCTGTCGCTCTGAAAGCATGTGAAAAGGAATGATGTTGAATTAAAAAGCCCTCCCTACAGACAGCTTTCCTTTCTAAAGAGCTCAAGGTGATTTCCACAACCTAACATACCTTACCAGAAAATACTTCCAGAAGGAAAAGAAATAAAGTCAAGGGTTATATTATCATCTACAACTTAAGAACAGGAACAAAGTAGTAAGTGAGCAAAATGAACACCTAGAAGAAGGAAGACTACAGCAGCAAGTTTCTCTGAATCTAGTCACCAGAGCAATGACACTATAAGGCCACCTTCCCGGGGGAATTCAGGTTTGGCGCAAATAAAAGAGGAGGTGGGAGGAGTGCAAAATGAATAGAAATGAGGTCTCCAAGAATGTTCTTTCAGGACAGAAGATCTACTTTATCTTCATTTTTGTGACTGGTATAATATTGAGCAGAAACCCTAAGGAAGAACACATTTCTGGATCGCAATTAGGCACGGCCTGTCTTTCTGCTCTATACATTCAGTCCAACATTGTCCTCCTCTGGCTTGCTTTCCCTTTAGGTTAAGTATGATTTCTAATAATTTTGTCTTATCCTACACCTAACTCGTTTCAGAATATCAAAGCGGCACATCATCCGACTACTGTCCCTGAACATCATCTGAGCCAGCATCCCAGCATGATTTTAGTTTCTTCTCTCCAGCATTACCTTGTACATTTCTTTATACTCTTCAAGTCTTCTGCATGCTCTGCTCTGTCAAAGCACAGGTAATTGTGTATATGGCATGTACATATGATCACTTTCAAAGAGAGACTTTCAGTATCGAAGTCCCTACTCACAACTGTGCGGCTAGTAAAAGTTAAAATAAGGATATGTATGCGC
>NW_016812977.1:303186-311102 GCF_001698545.2 Rhinopithecus bieti | reverse complement strand
TAATCTAATCAAAAACATATGCACACCAACAACTAAGTGGAAAGGGAGCCAGAATGGGAGAAAATGGTCATAAGTCACATGTCTGATAACAGCTTAACATCCAAAATACATAAGGAACTCCTACAACATAAAAACAAAAACATAAAAATTAAAAATAAGCAAAGGATGTGCACAGGCATTTCTTCAAAGATAATACGGAAATGGCCAACAAGCAAATGAAAAGATTCTTGCCATCCCCAGTCATCAGATATGCAAATCAAAACCATAAAGAGATATCAACTCACACCCATTAGGATGACTACTATCAAAAAAACCCAGGAAATGACGAGTGTTGATGAGAATGTGGAGGAATTGGAACCCTTGTAGATTTCTGGTGGGAATATACAATGGTGTAACAACCATGGAAAACAATATGGTGATCACTCAAAAAATTAATAATTATCATCGTATCCAGCAATTCCACTTCTGGGTATATCCCGAGAGAATAGAAAGCAGGATCTCAAAGAGATATTTGTACACTCATGTTTATATAAGCATTATCCACAAGAACAGCCAAGGCGTGGATGCAACCCAAATGTCCCTCAACAAATGAACTATGAATAAACAAAACGTGGTCTAACATACCATAGAATATTGTTCAGCCTTAAAAAGGAAGAAAATCCTATCACATGCTGTAACATGGATGAACCTTGAGGGCATTATGCTAAGTGAAATAAACCAATCAAAAAAGATAAATACTATATGATTCTACTTATTTGAGGTACTGAGAGTAGTCAAAATCTTAGAAACAGAAAGTAGAATGGTGGCTGCCAGGGGCTGAGGGCAGGGCGAAATGGGGACTTGTTCAATGAGCACGAAGTTTCAGATTTGCAAGATGAAAAATTTCTGGAGGTCCATTGTATAGCAATGTGAATAGACTTAACACTACTGAACCACACAATTTAAAATAGGTAAAATGGTAAATTTTAGTGTGTGTGTCTGTGACCTACTACAATTAAATTTTTATATAGTAACTGTATGGATGTGTTTCACCAAGACTTGTCAGGGTAACTTCATGTGCAAATGGTGCAGAAAGACACTAGATGCAGAGAACTGAGTATCACGGTGCTTGTACCCATGCCTGAGATTCACAAACACTACCATTTGCAGTGGATGCAGACAGAGTGATTACAAAGGGTGTGTGTTTGTATGTGTGCGTGTGCTGCCTAGGAATAGTCAATCCACATGTTTGGACATGTGTATAAATATAAATAATAACATACATTTCAAAAGTAGGTATGCTTCGTATTAGTATCATTTTAAATCCAAGATTACTCACACAACTGCTGTTTTTTTCTCCCCTAGCACCGGGAATTCTAAAGACAGAGTATTCATCCTGTTGTCCCAGAAGAATCTTCAAATAGTCTATTTTCAAGGTCTGTAATCTAGATCATTCTTGAACAAGGAGCAGCAGGCAAGCCCGTTCTGATTGAATGTCAGTTAACAAGCATGAAGGGAACAAAGTTGTCTTTCCTTTCCAAAGAAAACTGGATACAAGTAAAGAAAGGGCTGAACGGCATACAAACACACAGGCTAAAAATGAATTCGACTTTTTACTTTTCTTTTTTTTAAAATTAAGCATCTTTGGAGAGATTTAGCTGCTTATCAATTTGTTAAAGTTTGAATAGTTGCTGAAATACTAATCCTATATCTGATTTTGAAAAGAAAAAGGCTAAACCATCTATTAAGGTAAACTTTGAAGACATTCTGTCATTAACATAATCTTTATATATAGTAATATAAACAATACTCAAATGTTTTTGGAACCCAGAAATCACTGAAACTAACGCATATTATTTTAAGAAGCTTTTAAAGAGAAAATTGAATCACAGCATCCCACAGCATCAGCCAAACTCTTTCAGGAGCACCAGGAGGGACTTAGTTTCTAGACTAAAGAAAAGAGGACAAGCTAAGCATGCCCTACGCTAGACTTTAAAGGTGATTTACAAAACCATTGCTAATATTCAGAAACATAATCCTGCAAACAGCGAGGCAACCGCACCTGGCATGAGCGCAGCCGCGGGGAACATTTCCTTTAACTTCGTTTGGCTTTCTTCCACCAGCTCCTCTTTGGACATCGGGAGCTGCAAGACATCTATTATAATCTGTGCCGCCTCTAATGCCTTCTTACCCATAACCAGGGACTTTACATCCCAGCTGTATTTCTTGTCATAGCGATCACATATTTCTTGAAACACCACTGAATACAGTCGTTCAGTATCTGCAGGAAAAAAAAAGACAAAGAGATTTTTAGAGTGCATACTGTATCAACAGTAAGTTTGTATTAGGTCAGCATAAACATACACTGTGTAGGTCGCATTCCATCAATAAAGGCTTTTGTGGAGACCTAAGTGAACAGGAGAAAGGTTTGTAGGTCATTCTCACTAAATTATACCATGAGCAGCCTCCTCTCAAGGCTGCTGGAGTTATGCCTGGAGTTGTGATTTGGAAACTTAGAACTCAGGAGAGAAATGAAATCTGTATGATTGTGTTTTCTGTTTAAATGTACATATTTGAATGTAAATACATACTTGGAATGGTCAATTCCATCCGACAGCACAACGCATCATTACTTGGTGTTCCCAACAACATGGAAGCCAGAACCAGTTGACAAAGTCCACTGCATGGCCCACTAGTATTAAGGACATTTCCACTGCCCAGTGGGATGAATCCCCACCATGCCTGGCCAGGATGCTGCTGTGAAGCTCCCAGGTGAGAAGAGAACATTTAATACATAGGCTGTGTCACAGGATGGTGAAAGCTGACCTCAGAATTAACTCCCGGCTTGGCACTTACTCGGAGCACAGCCTCAGAAACATAGTGGGCCTGCAGGTGCCCGCTTTCCTCATGCTTACACAAGGTGAACAGGAATACTGCTAATAATAGTACCAGTACCACTACCATAGGCTACATTATACTACCTACAATATAATAACTAGTACTAGCTCACACCCATTTCTATTCATGTGTTTTTTCTGTATGTATATTTAACATATACATAATATCAATTGCACTCATATTACCAATAAGAATACTACCAAGGATGCTACTACAGCGAAATAATCCTACTTTACAGAATGAATACTTCAGGGCACATAAGTAACATTCTAGTGCCAGCCACATAGAGCACGTTTCTTACACACTAGCTGTCTTCCCCACTCTTACTGTCTCCAGTGTGGGCCTAGAAAGATTACTTTACTGAAGAACCAACTAACTGACCTGCTAGGAGGCATTATTCACGAAAAAAGAAATACTTCGACACAGAGGAATGCCTACCAAGTAGAATTTCAAAACCAGGTAAGCTCCATGGAGCTGAGTGCTGCCTGGTGACAATCCCCAAGGCTGCAGTGAAGGCAGAAGGTTGTTCCGAGGCCTGGGCAGAGCCCTTGTCTTCCAGTCTGCAGCGGCACAGAGGCAGTGTCTGAACCTGAGAGGCTGGGAATAGCCCTGCTCACACCTGATTTAAAAAGAAGACACACGGACGCGTCTGACAAAAATCTGGATTCAAATTCAGTTAGGAGACTGACCACCTGTTCTAGATTTAGCACTGAAGCCTTCCCACAGGGCATGGAGCAGCATTAGCAGGATGTAGTCTACCCTGAATCTGTACAGCTGGACCCAACAAGAAGTCCTGAAAAGAGCAGGTGATCTCAATGGCCTTTAACGGTCCCACAATGACATGAAAAAATATAATAATCATCCCTAAATACTACCTTTTTTCCCTGTAAGATAGTATCTGGGAGACCCAGGACACACTGAGGGAAGTAATGTGTACGCACAGAGAAGGCTGTGTGTATCCAAGAGGCATATAAGTCTTCATACTCCTATGTATGTTCACATGCTTACATGCACATAGGCATGCATGCTTGTCTGTAATTGCCTCGATGCATTTTGAAAGTTGGCAGGGTATGAACTGCGATTAAAAGAGAGTTAAGGGCTGGGCACGGTGGCTCACGCCTGTAATCCCAGTACTTTGGGAGGCCAAGGCAGGATTGCCTGAGCTCAGTAGTTCAAGACCAGCCTGGGCAACATGGCAAAACCCCGTCTGTATTAAAAATACAAAAAACTAGCTGGGCGTGGTGGCACATGCCTGTAATCTCAGCTACTCAGGAGGCTGGGGCAGGAGAATCGCTTGAACCCGAGAGGCGGAGGTTGCAGTGAGCCAAGATCGTGCCACTGCACTCCAGCCTGGGCAACAAGAGTGAAATTATGTCTTCAAAAAAAAAAAAAAAAAAAAAATCTGCTCCTCCCAGACAGGCATGCAGAGGGCTGCCTGCACCACAGGGCGGGCTTCACTGTGTCACACGTGGATGAGGCCGGGAAGGTCTCTTGTGAGCCACTGCAATGGTAGGGCCATCTGTGCTTTGTCTCCTGCATCTTTCTCACAGAAGGTGAATGGTCATCTGTGTAGACACAAGGCCTGGGCAGTCAACCACATCCACTACCTATATGCAAAAATCCTGAATGAACCAAGGGCAGAATGCTGCTGTCTTGAGAAAAAAAGTTTTCCGTATGGCCCTGTACCCTGTCCCTTCAGTAGCATCCAAACTGCATCTCTTGACTGTACCTGCAGTATCGGCTAGGGCTCTTGCCGCCTTGTACTCAGAGGACTGGGCTCACTGATTGCTTTGGCTGCCATGGTGTGGACTTCGCCTCTGTGCATGCTTCTCTCCCGGTCCCAGTACTTGCCTGGGGAACTCTCTGGCTCTTCCTCCTGGGATAGGGCTGAGGCTGGGCCCAGTCCACCCTGTGGACACTGTGGACACTGGGGACCAGGAGAGGCTGGTTGTTGTGGACTGGGCTCTTCCTTGGGCTTTTGGGTGGCCCCTGCCCTGCACTCCCCATCTTCCTTCCTCCTCCTGTGCACTGACCCCCTCTGTGGCCCTCTTTCCTGCAGCAGACCCTGGGTTGTCTGCCTCCTGATGTATGCTCTGGCTTTGACTGCTACCAGCAACAAGAAGAGCCCTCCTCTGTTCTTTCTCTGCTTTTCTTGGCAAATCCACCTACAGCTGCATGTGCAGGTGCCATTTCATTTTCAGCACTATAATATTTTTCTCCTTTTCCACCACAAGCTGTATTTTTATTTATTTATTTTTTGTTTGTAGACATGGGGGGGGGGCCTTGCCTTGTGGCCCAGGCTGGTCTCAAACTCATGGCCTCAAGTGATTCTCCGGCCTCGGTCTCCCAGTGTTGGGATTATGGCATGAGCCACTGCACCTGGCCACAAGCTGTATTTTATTAAGTTTGCTGTAAAACACACCAAACAAACCTCAGAACCTCCACCCTTCAGGATACTGCAGATTGTGAAGGCCCGATCCCTGAATGGAGGGGTCAAAGCCCTTTAGGGGAGTACAAAAGACAGGACTCTCAGAAAAGTTCCTGGGCTGGTTTGTAGAAGTCGAAGTTCAAGTAACAACCTGAGTAACTCAAGGCTTCCTGGATCCCATCCTGCACTCAGTCTCCCTACAGAAGCCGCAGAACAGAAGGAAGGGCTGGCCCACCCTCCTTCTCAACAGCTGAGCGGTGAAAAGCCTCCTCTAAGGGAGGGTTACCCAGGCATGAGTGCTCCTTTTATTTTCTTCTTCTCTGTGAGGGGGAGAAAGAGCCAGGGCTCTCAGGGCAAGGAGGTGGACGGATTGGCAGTGAGGCGGCACATTTTACTTCCTTGAGTGTTTGTTCTGGTAGTTGAGAGAGGAAGACTGACAAAAGGAAACTGCAGGCATCGAACAAGTGAGACACCACTGTCGGGTGTGAAAAGCCAAGCGAAGGAACAGAGGCCAGGCAGGACGAAGGAGGTGCTCCACGGAACCGTGGCTAAGGTGAGTGTGCGAGCAGGAAGAAAGGAGTGTGGACAAAGGCAGAAAAACAGCTGTATCCTCTAAAAATGCTTTCAACAGTGTTTGTTTAAAGCTTAAAATGTCATGGAGCTTTTAATTTAAAAGATACAGAACTGTGGGATTATAAATCTGTAGGGGACCGTGCAGACAGACACTTTTCCTCACCATTTAGATAAAATCATCCTAAATCCGTGGAATAAGAAAGGATCTAAACAAGTAATTAAACTCCTTAGATCAAATGATGACTACAGCCGTTGATGATGGCACAATTAAAGGGACAGCGTTGTGAACGAAAAAATGCTGAAATAAGATAAAGGAGCATAAAACACTTGCATCAGGCCATCAGATGCATATTCTTCCCTGCGTACTAACAAGCTTGCAGCTTTTAACATTGCTTCAGTGTCCTTTTTACCAGGAAAGGTCATGTTGTTTTTAACATGCTAGGGCCACATACACTACTACCTTCCTTAGGTGAATTAGAAAATATCCCTTGTGACTGTGACCACTCCCCTGCCCTCAGCTGGAATCTCTGTGGCATGTTTAGAGTAGCTTCTATAGTAGCTGCAAGGGCAGCATGGGGAGGGGGACAGCCTGGCAGGAAGGTGGAAGCTCTGAAGAAGCTACAGGGTGCCCCAGGCTGGGGCCCAAAGACTGACGGGTGTTTTCATCCTCAGAGGCAGCCTGAGTTCCCGGGGGCTCATGGGAGGCATTGCGGCTAAAATTAATTCAACTGTTACAGAAGCCCTGCGCCTGGAGGAAGCCTAGGCCCGTGGCCTGTAGGTTTCTGTCTAAGGTGGAGAGTAGGTAATTGCTGCAAATCAAGTAACATATTTTATAACTGAAAATGTATCTTAAATGCTCACTAAGTCCACCCCTGAGGCACAGTGGTCGATGTTTTACCCAACAAAGATATAAAAAGCGAGGGTTTCTCCCCAGCTGCTCTCTCAGGAAGCTGTACCTGCTTACCATGCAAATGGAGACCTATCTTCAATTTTATAACTGTGAGTTGCGTTATCTAAGGGCAAAACACCTTGAGCCAACTGTCATTAAGGCACACATACAGTAATACGGTTTGGCTGTGTCCCCACCTAAATCTCATCTTTGTTACGCGCATCCCTGTGAAGAGACCACCAAACAGGCTTTGTGTGAGCAATAAAGCTTTTTAATCACCTGGGTGCAAGCAGACTGAGTCCGAAAAAGGAGTCAGCAAAGGGAGATTAAGGGTGGGGCAGTTTTATAGGATTTAGGTAGGTAGTGGAAAATTACAGTTAAAGGGGGTTTTTCTCTTAGCGGGCAGGGGTGGGGGTCACAAGGTGCTCAGTGGGGAGCTCCTGAGACTCACTGTCCAGGAGAAGGAATGTTACAAGGTCAACTGATCAGTTAGGGTGGGGCAGGAACAAATCACAATGGTGGAGTGTCATCAGTTAACGCAGGAACTGGCTATTTTCACTTTTTGTGGTTCTTCCCTTGCTTCAGGCCATCTGGATGTATACATGCCGGTCACAGGGGATATGATGGCTGAGCTTGGGCTCAGAGGCCTGACAATCTCAAACCGTAATCCCCAAGTGTGGAGGGAGGGAGGTGATTGGATCAGTGGGTGGTTTCCCCCATGCTGTTCTCGTGATAGTGAGATCTCACGAGATCTGAAGGTTTTATAAGTGTTTGCAAGTGCCTCCTTTGACTCTCTTTCTCCTGCTGCCTTGCCTTCTGCCATGACTGTAAGCTTCCTAAGGCCTCCCCAGCCATGTGGAACTGTGAGTCAATTAAACCTCTTTCCTCTATAGAATACCCAGTCTCAGGGAAGTTCTTTACAGCACTGTGAGAATGAACTAACATTAATACATATGGGAAGGCCTGATTTTGCCCCTACCCCCGGGTTCATACAAGACCTAGGGCTTGCATGAGACCTGCAGAAAACTCCCAGCTCAGCTGCACGCCCTGGGACAAGTTTCTTAGCCTGTCTGACATACGATGTTTACTGGAGAAATGTATTTAATAGCCGCTGACCTGCAGAGAGGGGTGGCCTTAAAGCTGGGGGCG
>NW_016812977.1:269497-300117 GCF_001698545.2 Rhinopithecus bieti | reverse complement strand
GCGGGGCGGGGGTGGGGGGAGATTCTTTAGGCGTGGGAGGTGGCAGGCAGCCCAGGCAGTGAAGCCAGGCCCTGTAAAGCCCAGTGGCCTTTCGGGAAACCCCAGCTCTGCAGCTTTCTAGCCGGAAACTCTGGAAGCTAGCAGCCTTGGGTAAAGCACCTATAAAATGAGGATCCTAGTCATACTGCATGTCTTATAAGCCTGCTGTGCCTTGGCTTGCACACCTCTAAAATGGGATCCTAATGACGTACTCATGCCACACACCTTCCAGGCGGTTGCGTCCATGGAGTAAAATAATCTGTGTTGTGCTCTGAGTGCTTGGCCCAGAATTACCTCTGAGCATCAACATATGGAATCATTAGGGAATGCTTTTGTTAACTGTGAGTTACGGGGAATTGACAAGATCTGCTGTCTCTCTTAACAGCAACGCTCTAATAACAGCAAACAGCTGTTGAACTTGAGAAACTAAAGTGCCTCCTACCAAATATTTTGCTTAAAAAACAAACAAAACAACTATAAATTATTTGGAATTCACCAATACGTCACACCTGCTAGGCACATTAAACCAGCTTCACGAACACTTCTTAATTGCCGGGGCTGCAGAGGAACACAGCCTCTGTTCCCAATTCCATAACCCCAAAGCTTCTGAAAACGCTGCAAAATCTGTACTGGGCTGGCATGAGGTGGCTTTAATGGTCCACATTTATCATACTTAGTGCAACTCTTCAAGCACTTCCCTAAAGAAATACTAATGGATTTGATTACAGGTGCTGCCTGAGAACCCCCGAGAACGTTATGTGTCATGGAACATATGAATTCTAATACCTTTTAAAAATAACCTATATTTAAATACATCTGGCTCCACAGATTTTGGGTAAGGGATTATGAACCCAAGTTTGTGACTGCTTACTTATGAAGTCACACTTTGTGCATCTTGCACAACTGAATCTACTTAATGCTTTTTTTCCCCAAAACTAATCTTGATATATCTTGAACATACTTTTATTATTCCCAATTACAAAAAAGAGAAAATCTAAAGCCAGTGTTTTGTGTTAGATAGGCTAGGTCCTTAAAGACACAAAATAAACTACAGAAAGGCTGATTCTGAGTTAGAATCGTCACAATCTGACAGTTATAAAGATGTTAGCTGATTATGTGAGTGCACGTTTTCAGAGTTCAGCTTTTCTTAGACAAGGTCTCACCTGAGTGTAGTAGGGTGATCACATCCCACTGCAGCCCTGACCTCCCGGGCTCAAGTGATCCTCCCACCTCACCCTCCCAAGTAGCTGGGGCTACAGGTGTGTGCCACCACACCAGGCTGATTTTTAATATTTTTGGAGAGACAGGGTCTCCCTATGTTGCCCAGGCTATTCTTGAACTCCTGGCCTGGAGTGATCCTCCCACTTCGGACTCCCAAAGTGCTGGGATTACAGGCGTGAGCCACGGTGCCCAGCCAAGAGTACAGCTTTTCACTGATCATGTTACAAAAGAGGTTTGTTCAAAAAGATTAAAGCCCGTGTCCTAAGTAGACCCCTCAGATGCTTCTTTCCCAGCTTGTACTTCCTTCTGTTCAGCTGGGGCAGCAGTGGAGGGGCAGGACTGCCTACAGGCACAGGTCCAGCAGCCCCCACGCTGCTGCAAAGGAGGCTCCCAATGTTGACTCTGGCTGGGGCAATGGTACAGCGGCAGAGTGCCTGTAGGTACAGGTCCACCAGCCCCCATGCTACCAAAAAGGCTCCTGATGTGGACACTGGCCAGGCCCTTGCAAACAGGCCAGGCCCAAAAGGTTCACCATTTATACTAGCTGCTTTAATGAGGGCGATGGTCTTATGTGATGGTCACCACACAGCAGTGTAGAATGAGTGCTGAATAGATGCAAGTGAGCTTGAACAAAGATGGAGGCCATGGTGCAGGCAAGTGTGGGGCTGGCACCACTGGGCAGGGTGCTAGTCACCCAATGAGTGACAGCTTCACAACAAGGCCTTAGCTTCCTCGGAAGGGCTAAGCACCTTAGTGGAAGCTGAGGAAAGCGGGTCAGCGGTGTTTTTGAATGTGTACAAAACATTTTAAAGTGAAGTTGCTTTAATTAAAAAACCCAGCATCTAGTACATTTTGATAGAAGTGGTGGTGTCATTTTTCTAAACCATTTTGACAGTTCATAGTAGGTAATCAGTAATTGTTGAATTTATTTAAAATGTAAACCCACGAGTTTTGTTAATCTAAGATATTCTACTGCTTGTTTCCTAAACACCTTGATTCTCGAAATGAGGTCCCTAGACCAGCAGCATCAGTATGAAGTGAGATGCTGTCCAACTACATATTCTTGGACTCTGTCTTATTCCATTTTCTGTTGCTTATTAACAGAATGCCTAAAACGTGGTAATTTATGAAGACATTTATTTCCTACAGTTATGGAGACTGAGAAGTCCAACCTTGAGAGGACACATTTTGGGAGGGCCTTCTTGCTGGTGGGGACTCCATGGAGTCCCGAGGCAGCACAAGGCATCACAACTTGAGGGAGCTGACTGTGCTAGCTCAGGTCTCTCTCTCTCTTTTTTTTTTTTTTCTTTTCTTTTTGAGACGGAGTCTCGCACTGTCGCCAGGGTTGGAGTGCAAAGGCGTGATCTCAGTTCAATGAAACCTCTGCCTCCCAGGTTCACGCGATTCTCCTGCCTCAGCTTCCCGAGTAGCTGGGATCACAAATGCACACCACAATGCCCGGCTATTTTTTGTAGAGGTGGGGTTTAGTAGAGATAGGGTTTCACTATGTTGGCCAGGCTGATCCCAAACTCCTGACCTCAGGATCTGCCTGCCTCAGCCTCCCAAAGTGCTGGGATTACAAGTGTGAGCCACAGTGCCCAGCCTCTTTCTCTTCTTACAAAGCCACCAGTCCCACTCCTTTGATAACCCATTCATCCAATAACTCATTAATCTATTAATCCATGAAAGGGTCCATTCATGAGGGCAGAGCCTTCGTGACCCAACACCTGTTAGAGGCCCCACACCTCTCAATACTGCCACACTGGGGATTAAGCTTCAACATGAGTTTCAGAGAGAACAAACATTCAAACCACACAGCAGGCCCTACCCCAGAGCTGCAGAATCAGAAACGGGGGTGGGGCCCAGCAATGTGTGTTTTTCAGAGCCCTCAGTGATTTGAATGTGTGCTCAAGTGGAGGGCCACTGACCTGGCATTATGTTTTCATGGAAGACTTCTGCTCTATAAAGTTGTGATTTTAAAAATATATCAATCTTAACTAAGAAGTGTTTAATTGTACATATACAAATGTACAAATAAGTACAAATTAAAGAATAAACAATCTATGATGACATTCATCCCAGTACGTACTTTCCTTTATATTGTACCCTATTATGATTTAGTTACATTTCTTTTCCTATTTCCTTCTGTCACCCCCAAATCAGACTTATGTTAATGTGTTTGTAATGAAAGCAAGATTTAAAAATAAGGACCCTTAAATATGCCCCATTCTTTCTCAAGTTAACTGCAGCAAACGATTCCAATAAATTGGAGTTCTCAGTTAATCACAGTTAATTAGGTCTGCATCAAATGAGATGTAGAATTCAGCGAAAGTTATGCACAGCATTCTCAGACATGGCCAGCGTAAAGCACTTACAAAGACACGCCCTAATAAGCTAGCTGTTTTAAAGAAACATGCATCTTGGAATAAAAACATTGACAACTTAATGGAACATACTATATGCAAGGATTATTTAATTGGCTCAACTCTCTTAAATGGAAATCAAGAAAAAAACATTTTCTATCTAGGCTGGAATCATTACATATGAAATCACAGTTGTCCTTGGTGACCTTCTTTTGAGAATAACTACTGAAAACTTGTACACCACTATAGTATATATATGTTCTAACAGAAGATCAGATCCTCCTTTTCTTCTACTGAAAGCATTTTCAGTTTTATGAAAGACATGGCAAATAAGGGTCCATTTCCAAAAAAACCAACTTTCAGTCAGTGAGCACAGCAATCCTAAAAATTGAGCTTTGAACTACCTAAGCTTGGAAACTCAGCCCTTCACAGGAGAAGGGTTTCAGCTTTCTGAAATGGCTACTTTTGATATCTGGGGTTGCCTTGGGCTTTTTTTGACCTTCTTACACAGCCAAGCTTACTTAATAATCCCCAGAACCCAAACCGCAAAAACTGTTCTGAAAGGTCGCGTGGGCAACAGCTTTTTCACATTGCTCTCTATGCTCCTGGCACACAGCACAGAGCCCACATCCTGTCGGCAGTGCTATTTCACTTCACTCCCAGAGTCACGTCCACGCACATGGCTGCAAGGGGGAGCTGGCCTGAGCCTGCAGTGAGGAGTGAGGCCAAACCACACCACCTCTTTGCATGGACTGGAAGAGTCTATCTGCTCAAAGCATCCTAGTGTCATAGGAAGGCATCATTACATTTGTGGGAAGGCAAGAGAAGCCCACGAAAAGACCAGATTCTGGTAAATGAAGACGCACTGAGTTATAAAGGTAACTGTACATGTGTGAAGGTAAATGAAAATCTCCTCAAATGAGAATGAGCAGAGGCTGTTCATTCAGAGATTGCATAGCAAGAGAGTTGGACACCAGCACTCGCCTGGCAGAAGCTCAAATGCAGGTAGGGGAATGGGAAAGCTTTACAGTGGGAAAAGGGAGGCTTCAGGTGGGCCCTGACTGGAGGCTGTTGTCATGGAGGCTGGGGGTGGCTCACTAGAAGTTAGGCATCCCATGGGATTGGCTTGGGAAACATTTTGGCTCTCTGGCTGGTGGTGGAAACTCTGCAGGCATGCCTGATACAATGAAGTCCCTTAAAGGAGATAGTCATGAGCTGGCCAAGGACCCCGGGCCGCCAGCTACACTCATGGGATGAGTGTGGCTGCCCTCCTACCATGGCCTGCCTCCTGGTTTCTTCTCAGCCTCCTTGGCCATCCGTTAGCAAACCCTTAGCATGTTCCCAGGTGGATGGTGGGCCAGGCACTTCTCTCGGGGTCCCCTGCCCTGCTCAGTGTCATTCACCATTCCACATTCCATAGGCACTCCTGCATCCCTTACCACATGCCCTTGCCCAGCCTTTGGTAACAACCAATCAGAATGAACTGATCCCCATGCCACCTCTACACCAAAAACCCTGCATCAGGTCACTGTTTATGAGGAGAAACTGCAATGGTCAGTAATAGAGTTTGTATATTTATTCCCTCCCAAATCTCATGCTGAATTGTAACCCCCAATGTTGGAGGCAGGGCTTGATGGGAGGTCAACTGATCATGGGGGCAGATCCTTCGCTTGGGCCATCCCCACCTTGGTGATGAGTGAGCTCTTGCTCTGAGTTCACATGAGATCTAGTGGTTTAAAAGTGTGTGGTACCTCCCCCACAACTCTCTCGCTCATGCTTTTGTCATGTTACATGCCTGCTCCTGCTTAGCCTTCCACCATGATTGTAAGTCTCCTGAGGACGCCCCCGAAGCAGCTGCCACTATGCTTCCTGTATAACCTGCAGAAATGTAAGCCAATTAAACTGCTGTTCTTATAAATTATCTAGACTCAGACATTTCTTTAAAGCAATGCAAGCATGGTCTAATACAGAAAACTGGTACCAGAAGTGGTGTGTTGCTACAAGGATACCTGAAAATACGGAAGTGACTTTGGAATTGGGTAACAGGCAGAGGTTGAAAGAGTTTGGAGGGCTCAGAAGACAACAGGAAGATGAGAGATAATCTGCAGCTTCCTACAGAACCGTTAAATGGTTGTGATCAAAATGCTGATAGTGATATGGATGGTGAAGTCCAGGCCGACAAGGTCTCACATGGAAATGAGAAACTGAAAACTGGAGGAAAGGTCACGCATGTTATTTCTTAGCAAAGAACTTGGCTGCATTCTGTTCATGCCCTAGGGTTCTGTGGAAGTTTGAACTTCAGGGTAATCATTTAGGTTATCCAGCAGAAGAAATTTCTAAGCAGCAAAGCATGCTATATGTAACCTGGCTTCTTCTAACAGCTTATGCTCAGATGCAGAGGCAAAGAAATGACAAAGTTGGAAGTTACATTTAAAGGGAAGGTAGAGCAAAAAAGTTTAGGAAATATGCTTCCTGGCCATGTGGCAGAGAAAGAAAAAGCTTTTTCAGGAGAGGAATTCAAGCAGGCTGTAGAGCAACCACTTGCCAGAGAAATTTGCAATATTTAAAAGGAGGGAAGTGCTGACACAAAACAGTGGGGAAAAGGTCTCACAGGTATTTCAGAAGTCTCCAAGGCAGCCTCTCCCATCACAGGCCCAGGGGACTAGAAGAGAAGAGTGGTTTCCTGAGCCAGACCCAGGGCCCAGCTGCCTCAGAACACTGCTCCCCTCATCCCCACTGCTCCTGCTCCAGCCAGGGCTCAAAGGGAGCTCATCCTGGTGTTCTATAGTGCAAAAGCCACACGCCTCAGTGGCTTGCTTTCTGTACAGCCTGTAGAATTGAGAGCCATTTAATCCCATTTTCTTACAAATTACCCAGACTCAGGCATTTTGTTATAGCAACACAGTATGTCCTAATACAATCAGGAAACTTTAACACAGTCTGGATAACTGTCACAGCTATGTGGGCTTGGATGCTGACATATTTGGGTTTTACCCTTTGCTCTATTCTCAAGGCCTGCCATTACCAGATCTAATTCATGTATATATTTTCTTATCCCAATGTGTAGCAGAAAGACACTGATTTGCAGGAAACACTCCAAAACTATAGAACAGTGAGGCTGAGGGTGAGCAAAAATCAGAGGTAAGTATGTCACAGGAAAAGGAAATCAAAATTAGTGCTGTCAAAGTCCAAAAACACAAAATATATTCCTCTCTTTTAGGTTTTCTGCAATCTCCATCCAACTTGCCTTCCATGAATAAATACCTGTTTATAACTTAGGAGAAAACCCAAACCTACCTGGTTCAAAATTTAACGGTATGGTTTGCTTGTTTTGGTTGATAAGTGATGTACTGCACCCCTATGACTGGCTCACTGTTCTTTGCTGCTATATGTGCTATTTCATTCACGCTGTGGAAACTGAAGAACAAAACTGGAATGCTATGAACTAGAATCCAAACGAACCTAAAATTGACTTTCCCCTTAAATTAAAATTCAGTCCAGGTTTCCAATGACTGAGCACAGAGCCCCTTCTGAGACAAATATTTCTAAGTTGGGAACATCCTGTGTTGCACAAGTAAACATAACATGTAATATTGATTCAAATCACAGATGAAAAATCTTGAGAAGCCAGATAGCCTGGGTATGCAAAAATGGCACATGCTCAGAATACAATCAGTTTAATTAAACAAATGTTGACTGGGTACCTACTTTGTGCTAGGCACCAAGAAAAATGTGACAACTGACCTTGAAACAGTCCTTACAAGGTTAAATAAATCAGTAATCAGAAATGATAAGTTCATTAATATATTTTGAAACAAATAGCAAAGAAAACCTTGCAAAACAGTGATTAAGAATACATCACTATGTCAATCAGAATGTTTTTCTCACCTGAAGACCTATCCATATGTCACCTTCAGCTAACTAACCTCAATGACCTATTATCTAAGAAATGTCCTCTCAGACCCGAAAACAGAAGTCGGGTAGAAGCTATGTTACAAGCCAAGTACAAATTCCTAGCAGGATGAGGCGGGAGAAACTCGGTGATGAGAACATCAAATGACGAGAAGTGCAATGATCTGTTCTTCAACAAATGTTGCAAGTTGTTAACACGCTGTGAGCACTACCGCGCTTTTCCCTACAACCACTAACACACTTTGTGCTTTAAATATACAGGATAGAAACTTCCATAGCACTGTGCTGTCACTGTCTCACCTTTACAAACAAGCCTGCATGTAAATGCTAGTGCTTTCTCGTGTTTAGGAATTTAAAGGACTGAAATGAATAAGCATAAAATTAAGAGTCTCAGTAATATTGCCTCAAATGAGAAGCTTGCTCTAGTGGGCTTACAAAAAAGTATTTAAGTATTTGATATATCGCTTCCTGTGGCTGTAAGCTATCATTTTTGAACTATAGAAAAAAAAAAATATGATTGCTTAAAATAGAGATCTGTAAAGATAATTGAGTGATCATCTGCAAAGTAAAACTCTTGATTAGCATGTGGCATAATTCACAGGCATTAGCAATTCTATTTAATAGATATGGGAATTGGTCTAAGAATTTTTTTCTGATCCATATTTAAATTAAAAAATCACTTAAAAAATGAACTGGTTCAAAAGGTATTACTAGACCATACTTATCTGTATGAAAACGTATCTGTATTGGGGAAAATACTGATCCCTAGGATCATAAACTTCTATAAGAAAACAGGAGAAAAATCCTTGGAAGCTTGGATTATGTGAAGGTTTTATACATGGAACACAAAAAGCAAGGGCCATGCGAGAACATATGGAGAAAAGGGACTTCTTCAAAATTAAAAGGCACACATAAGAAAGCAAAAGGCAAGCTACAGATTTGAGGGAAAATATTTACAATACATACAAACACACATGCACACAGAGACACCCAAAGGACTTGTACCCAGAATACATAAGGAACTGAACTTTAGAACTCAGTGATGACACAATCTGCAGTATAGAGAATAATGGTCCCCCAAAGATGTCCAAGTCTTAATTCCTAGAATCTGTGAATGTTAAATTCCATGGCAACAGGGAATTTGCAAAAGTAATTAAGAATCTCGAGGTGGGGAGGTGACCCTGAATTATCCAGGTGGACTCAATATAATCACAAGGTCCTTAGGCGGCCAGGAGGGAAAGAGTCAGAGAAGGTGTGAAGAGGAGCGGTGGTCAGAGCCTAGGAATGGCGACCACTCTAGGAGCTGGAGAGGCAAGGAAACAGTCAATCCCCCACAGCCTCCAGAAAGGAACACCGCCCTGCCAATATTCATTTTACCAACTGAGACCAATTCTGGCGTCCAGAACTGTAAGACAATACACTTGTGTTGTTTTAAGCCACTGTTTGCGACAATTGGTTATAGCAATAATAAAAGGCTAACATAGCAACTCTTTGGGCAGTTTCTTTAAAAGTTAACTATAAATTTACCATACAATCCTCAGGAAGGAATCAGTCCAGTCCTACATGTTTACCCAAGAAAGAAAAGCCTATGTTTACACGAAGACTTACACACAGCTATATGGCAGTTTCATTTGTAATAGCTAAAAACTGGAAAGAAGCCAAGACTGTCAATAGGTCAATAGATATTCAACCTGTGGTGCAGCCACACAATGGAATAAAAGGCATAAAAACGATTGGTACACATAATGACATAAATGAGTTCACAAAATTATGCTCAGTGAAAGAAGCCAGATTTAAAAAAGAACACATACTGTATAGTTCTATATAAAATTCTAGGAAATCTAATTGCAGAAGCAGACCAGTGGTTCCCTTGGCATGGGGTCAGAGAGAGGCAGGGGTTGCAGTGGGCTCAAGAAACTTCTGGGGATTGTGGGAAGATTTGTCATCTGGGTGTGGGAATTGTGTCACGGGTAACTGCACGCTGAAACTGGTCACATGATACACTATGTGCAGTTTATTGTACTCCAATTAAACCTGCATAAAATTATTTTAAAAAGAAAACCTTATTAGGCTGGGAAAAAATGAACAGTTACAATGTTAACAGAAGTAGCCCTGAATGACAAAAAATACCCATCGACCATCACAACACTAGTAAACGACCCCTGGAGTCCAATGTGAGGAATTCTTCCTGGGACTCCTCAACTTCCCTTCATAAAACGTGCTTTCTTTATTGATGGAATCCCTGAAGGGGACCCTCTATTAAGCCTTCTTAGGGAGGAGGGGATGCCCATGTTTTGGGGCTCTGGTCCCCAGTGCCATCCTTTCTGGGGCACAGGTGAGCACACAAGGTATGGCGTCATTCCTTCCATGGAGCTTCAGCGTGCCTTCCCTCCACGCCCACACACTGCAGGCTAAAAGCAGGCCCCACTACTGTTTTAATTTTAATTATGGTGGAGGTGGGATTGAAGGGATAATTTAAGAGCAAGGTACCCTAGTTGACAGAGGGTGACAGCCGGTGCCAAACACAGAGAACAAGGAGGCTCCCAGAGAGAAAAGACCCACAGGTAGGTGGCCAACGGGCACAGGCATATCGGGAGGGGCCTGGGGTCAGTGTGAGGGCTTTCTAACTAGCATGCAGTGTGCCAGGGAACCCCCTGCAACTATAAGGAGGGTGAGTCTCTAGCTTGGGAGTATAAATAACTGTTGATTTGGATTTATAAATTCAGGAGAGCGACCATATCTTTAAGTTGAGCTATCCAACACAGAGAGTCTTAAATCCTGTAGATATTGGGGTTAAAGAATATGTTAGCTGGGGGCTGTGGCTCATGCCTATAATCCCGGGCACTTGGGAAGCTGTGGCAAGGAGGATCGCTTGAGACCAGGAGTTCGAGACCAGCCTGGACAATATAGCGAGACCCTGTCCCTACAAAAAAAAATTTAAAAATTAGCTGGGTGTGGTAGCATGCGCCTCTGGTCCCAGCTACTCGGGGAGCTGAGGTGAGAGAACGGTTGAGCCCAGGAGTTTGAGGCTACAGTCAGCTATGGTTGTACCACTGCATTGTACTCTAGCCTGTGCAACAGAGTAAGACCCTCTCTCAAAAAAAAACCATATACATGTATGTGTGTGTGTGTTTACATTCATTTGCACAAAAACCTGATAACCATAAAGAAGAGGAAAAAGCCCAGGATACTGAATAATACTGCTATGTACATGCATATTGTTCTCTCTCTCATTTAAAAGCACATATTTGGCAGTACATGACGTGCAAAAAGAACTTTTAATTTTTCTGGTCACAGAGATGAATTGGCTCTCCTTTCCTGTGTACCTCCTTTCCTTCTCGCTTTTCCTACATGGATTTTTTTCAAAGCAGAATCTCAGACCGTGCAGATGCTAATCAAAGAATGCTTTCCCGTTTCCTTTAAGAAGGCAGCAGGTATGTGATGAAATAACAGATTGATACGCTTTGTAACCACCCCCGCCCCTGTTTTGAATCTGGGCTCCACCAGCAAGAAGTCACCCTGTTGAAGCTTTTTTCCAGGGCAAACAGCTGTCCCGGGCAATTGCTCTGAGTATTAGGGATGACTTATAAAGACTGTGTGGACACAGCTGGTTCAGATTCAGATTCTCATCACGCAATTACATGCAACTTTCTCTGAACAGACCTCCCCAGGTCAAACTCACTTGAGATTATTACTGGAGTTACGTTATGAGTTTGTATATATTTTCCTTCTCAACATACTTTCAGTATTTGAATAAAGATTAATGAATCAAAGTTCTAACTTGAAGTATTTATACCAAAAATTGTTACAAAGTTTTACTTTATTTTTTGTTCTGGAAACTATCAAGCCAGATTTGGAAACACGTAAAAATGGAACATTTTTTAGCCAGGGTTTTTTAGGGTCTCGTTATCCAATAACCAATTAAAAAACGTCTCTGGTGATCTTTCTAAATTTTGCTAAGTTACCTTAAAATGACATAAAGGACAAGGATGCTATAACACTTATTTTTTATACTTTAAGGCAATGGCTCACAACTGGGCTTTGCTTTTGCCCACTGGGAGATATTAAAGACAGTATAAACGTATGTTTTGTTTGTAAATCAAATTTTGCACGAAGTGAAATTATAAGTGTTGATGGGCAAACAAGGTATAAACATGTAATCTGTATGACAACAGCAACAGAAATAAGAGAGTCGGAAATGGAACTATATAGGAGCAAAGGTTCGTGAACTACTTAAAATAAGTTGTTAAGATGTTCACAGAGCAATCACTAAGAAATACAGTAAAATAAAGGACAGAATAATTAAAATGGCACACTAGAAAATATCTAAAGTTAAAAAAGGCAGTAATAAAGAAATAAGGTAACAAGAAAACATAGAAAACAACAGCATGCTGCACATAAATTCTGTCTTACCAATAATCGCATTATATGTAAATAGATTAAAAATGCCAATTAAAAGGTAGAGATTGGAAGAATGGATTTAAAAAAGACATGATCTAACTATATGATATCTACAGTAGAGATACGATTTAGATCAAATGGTACAAAAGCATTGAAAATAAAATGATGGAAATGATACTCCTTGCAAACAACAGCCCAAAGAGAGCTGAAGTAGCTATAGTAATATCAGACAAAGTAGACTTAGGACAAACCATTTCACTAAAAAAAAAAACAATTTTAATAGAAACATTTTATAGTGATAAAGGTCACCCTATCAAGAAGATGCAACAATTATAAACATATATGAACTTAACCACAGAGCCCCAAAATACAAGCAGCAAAAACTGTCAAAACTGAAAGGGGATACAGCTGATTCCAACAATAGTAGCTGGAAACTTCAATGCCACACTTGACAATGGACAGAGCAATTAGAAGATTAACAAATATAAGACTTGATTTAATCCACTTACACACTGTAAATCATTAAAACTTGACAGACATCTATACAAAACTGACCCAATAACAGAATATACATTATTCTTAAGTGCACGTGGAAAATTATCTAGAATAGGCCATATGCTGGGTCATAAGTCTCAATAAGTTTACAAAGAAGTGAAATCATGTATTTTCCCAATCAACAATGAAATTAGAAATGAGTAACTGAAGAAAACATGGGAAATTCACAAATAATGTGGAAATTAAACAACATACTCCTAAAAATTTGTAGGTCAAAGATGAAATTATGAGAGAAATTAAAAGATATTTTCAGAATAAAAATGGAAACACAACATACCAAAACTTATGGGATGCAGCAAAAGCAGTGCATGGAGGGAAATTATGGCTACAAACGCCTGCACTAAGAAAGTATGGTCAAAGAGGTGAAACAGTGCTAGCTTTGAAGATGAGTCAAGACATGTGGGTGGCCTCTAATAGCTGGAAAAGGCAAGAAAAGATTCTCCATTAGAGCCTCCAGAAACAAACACAGCCCTGCCAACACCCAGTTTTACCAAGAGATTGGTAAAATCAGGCCTCAGTTTGTGGTAATTTGTTAGAGCAGCAATAGAAATAGAAGGCGTTTAAGAAACTTTGGCTATCTTGTGGCCAGGCGCGGTGGCTCACGCCTGTAATCCCAGCACTTTGGGAGGCTGAGGTGGGCCGATCACGAGGTCAGGAGATGAAGACCACCCTGGCTAACACGGTGAAACCCTGTCTCTACTAAATATACAAAAAAATTAACCAGGTGTGGTGGCGGGTGCCTGTAGTCCCAGCTACTCGGGAGGCTGAGGCAGGAGAATGGCGTGAACCCAGGAGGCGGAGCTTGCAGTGCGCGGAGATCAGGCCACTGCACTCCAGCCTGGGCGACAGAGCCAGACTCCGTCTCAAGAAAAAAAAAAAAAGAAACTTTGGCTATCTTTTGTTTTCCCTAATGGGGTACTGTACAATGACTTTCAAACATATTAAAACAAAAAAAAACCATAAAATAAATTTTAAACGTTTCATTCACAACCTAAAGTCAATGAGGGCTATAGGCAGAGTTTACAGAACTATGTGTGACAATTTCTCTGAGGCAGCTCACCAGTTTACTAAAAAACAGCACACTATAGTCCTCACAAAATGAAAACAAACCGCAGCATGCTAGGCCTTCGTTATTGCTACAGAATAACACATATGTATAAATACTATTAATCATTTTTTTTCCATTTCCTATTGATGCACCATGATGCTTCCATTTAGCTAATGGCAATAATCTAAATTTTTTTTTTATTTTAAGAGTTAAATATACAAACATAGAGCTCTAGATGGATGTCACTTTGCCTAAACCCTTCCCAGAGCTAGTTTCCCAGTGTCTGAGGCATTACACATTAATGCCGAACCCACATATCCCTAGGCCTTTTGAATTAATGAAAACCAGCAACTGTCCTCCACAACATGCACAAAGGCTTTAAAGATCATCTTCCCTACCAAAACTCAAATCACTTCTATTCTTTTTCAGTGAAGGTGAGAGGCCCTTCACTACTCTTCCGTTTCTATCTGTATCAGTCGTTTTCACGCTGCTGATAAAGACATACCTGAGAATGAATAATTTATAAAGAAAAAGAGGTTTAATGGACTCACAGTTCCACGTGGCTGGGGAGGCCTCACAATCATGGCAGAAGATGAAAGGCACATCTCACTTGGCAGCAGACATGAGAGCAAGCTTGTGCGGGAAAACTCCTTTTTATAAAACCACCAGATCTCGTGAGACTTACTCACTATCACGAGAACAGCACGGGAAAGACCTGCCCCCATGATTCAATTACCTCCCACTGGGTCCCTCCCACAATACACGGGAATTGTGGGAGCTACAATTCAAGATGAGATTTGGGTGGGGACACAGCCAAACCCTATCACTATCCTTACTCTTAGCATTCCCTATCAATGGCCTGTTAGGAATTACCACCAGGGATATATGCATATATATGAAGACAATGCCAAAATTACATTTTTTAAAAATTTCGGGCAATGTAAATCATCATGAAATGTAAGAAAACATTAAAGAATATAAACAGTGATACACAGTACAAAGTGCTCTCTCCTAAAGACACATGTGACCCACATCACAGGAATTTTCTTTAGCTTGTTATGCTTTGGTTCACTTTATTTTTGATGTGCTGGTAGGGTTGGGAGAAATGCCAGAAATTCCGCTGTAAAAAATGATAGGAGCTGAGATGGAGAACTTCTCTGGTGATCTCTCTAGCTGAACAGTATGAGCCATTTGCTGCCCACCTTCCTGGAAAGGTCTGCCCCAGAAATTCAGGAAAACACTGGTCCCAGATGGCTTGATCCTTCACACAATCAAAAATCTTAAATTCTTGGGACTATAAATTTGCTAGGGCCACCATGACAAAATAACACAAAATGGGTGGCTTAAATAGAAATTAATTTTCTTAAAATTCTGGAGGCTGGAAGTCTAAGATCAGAGTCGGGCAGCAGGGTTGGTCTCTTCTGAGGCCTCTGTCCTTGGCTGGGAGATGCCGTCCTCTCCCTGTGTCCTCACGTGGTTGTTCGTGGTGTGTCTGTGTCCTAATCGCCTCTTATAAGGACACCAGTTCCACTGGATTAGGACGTCGTTTAGCCCTTTAAAGACCTATCTCCAAATACAGTCACATTCTGAGGTCCTGGGGTTTGGCCTCCACCACACAAGTTTGAGGGGGACACGACAGCCCATAACACTGGGTTATTCATCTGCTCAGTTTTTTTATTTTTTATTTTTTATATAAAAGGCAAGAGCAGTTTGTTAATGGAAGGTGTTATCTTAACATGGGGAAAGGATAAAGAAAATCACTCAGAAATAAGGACCAAGATCCTTTTTTCAAGAATACATATTTGCATATGTATGAATTGGTTCAAGTATCTCAGATTTTACGTATCTAATTCTACCTAGGATTTCTCAAAAGAGCCAAAAAGCATAGGGTATGGTTCCTGCTATGCAGAGTGTACCTCTGGTACCCAAAGTAGCAAAGTGGGAATTATATTGACAAAAGGAGGTATAGCTTGGTAACTGCAGGCACAGGTCAATTTACCAAGCCTTCCACACATGGGGGCACTGAAGGATGAGGACTCAGAAATGCTCACTCCCATTCTCAAAGACCAACTGACCTTTATTCCACAGCTCCAATTACCAGGGAAGGACAGCTGGTAAGGGACCACCTTTTCTTTGAACAACTAGGGGCTTGGCAGACAAATAATTAAGGCTAGCACAATGTTCTAACTATGTCAGTAATGTGGCCCTATGAGGTGTTACTGTCAGTCAAACTACATGAAAGATATACAGAATTCAATCAGATATCCTTTTAATAGCTGTACCTATGACTTGTACTGACCTGAGAAGTATAATGCAAGAGTGGAGAATTCTTCGCAAGTTCAAAGATTATTGGAGTTAGGTGGAAAGATATTTACTTATTTTAAGAAATGAAAACTCTAATCACCTGCATGGGAATGTAAAGTACCTGGGAAGGAACTGTTTTCCTTAATGAACAGACATCTCTCAACTCCCAAATCATTTAGAGGGATGTTTAAAAGCAGCAAGACCACTGAATACATTGTACTCTTTAATTGAATTTGGCCTATGAGAACAAAAATGCTAATAAATAATAATTTAAATGCATACCTGAATTATTTACATATGCAATTCAAGACATGATCAGAATGATGTTGAAATAGTAAGAATTTTAGGTTCATCATTTTTATAAACTTATTATGCTTAAGATGATTATTGACTATTTAAAATAGTTTCCTTCTTTAATTCAGACAACTGAAGGACTCAACAAAGAAATAAAATATATTAGAGTTTTGTAAGTGTGACTTAACAGTATAAAGGTGAAGTTTATGAAAAAATTGTAAAGGTTGAGAGTCAAACACTGTTATGGCCTCTGAACAGTGACTGTTAACATTTACTAGACTTTTTGTTTTTGGTAACAGAGTCTCACTCTGTCACCCAGACTGGAGTGCAGTGGCGTGATCTTGGCTCACTGCAACCTCCGCCTTCTGGGTTCAAGCAATTCTCATGCCTCAGCCTCCCGAGTAGCTGGGATTACAGGTGGGCACCACCACACACAGCTAATTTTTATATTTTTTGTAGAGACAGGGTTTTGCCATGTTGCCCAGGCTGGTCTTGAACTCCTGGGCTCGAGTGATCCACCTGCCTCAGCCTCCCGAAGTGCTGGGATTACAGATGTGAGCCACCACGCCCAGCCAACATTTACTAGATTTATAAGCAGAATAAGCAGAAAGTAAAAGCTTAGGGAAAAGAAAGTTTTTGAATCTAACTTTAATAGTTTATAAATGTTTAGAATTAAAGGGTAGTGGTGAACTCAGGACACAAAACGTCCTACAGCAATACTAAGCACCCACAGTACACCATGCCTGCGTGTGTAAGCTCATCAGCAAGCAGAGAATGAAAAAGGGCTGGAGACCCAATGGCACAGGCGGCAAAGTTGCTGCCCTGGAGAATTACACACCTGGCATTCCAAGCTGGTACCCAAACAGTTTCCCATAAGAAATAAGAGATGGTCAGGGACATTTGGAATCAAGCCAGCTCCTCAGGTGCATAAGGGTTGTGTGAACATGGGAGTGGGTATCTAACCTCTAGTTTTAATGTTTCTATCTGGGGAAATGTGTTCTAACTATCCAAGTACTGCACAACAAATTTATCTTACGTTGTGTTTACATTCTAGTGTAGATACTAATGAATGATTTTGCAGATAAAAATCAGGCAGCCATCAGATGAAACAGTGGGGGCCCAAGATGCTCAACCCATAAATAAGCAAGAATTCATATTTTTTATATGAGATTATAAATCTCCAGCCAAATCCCCCTCAATGTCTCTTTTCTGTTATTAGTTACTATGAATAAAGTATAATTGCACTTAAATGCAGCTGGTTAGTGAGCTCCTGCAGGTGAAATTACAAGTTAAAACATAGTCCTCATGGGGGAGGAAAGGACCGAAAGTACCCTTAGCCTTCAGGCAACCATTGCTTAGAACATAATTAGAGAATGCAAGTATATGGGAAAGAGGTGCTAGGATATAATTAGTTATACTACAACATTTCATTAACAACATTTAATAACATTTAAAGATCATAGGGCACATACAAAATAATATGCCTTCTTCCTTTCCATTTCGTATTCTCATACTGGCTGCACTATATAGAAAATGAGGTGTGGAGAGAAGGGGATCTAATATATCGGCTCCATCTAGTCCCTGCTCTGTCATGTAACAGGTACCCATCCATTCAAGGAGATAAAAATTACCTGAAGCTTCTCTGTCAATACATATGCCATGTTGGGCCCGTGTTCTGAATGTTGAGACTCCAGCAGTCAACACAACAGGCCTAGAGCCTGACCTCCATAGAGGACACGTTGTAGAACCCAAGGTTGCTCAGCATTTTGCTGCCAGCCCCAACAGTGTGAGGCACAGCTCTTCTCTGCCTTTGTGCCGTGAGCATTCTCATACCTGAGGGGATATTCCCTGAAGGCGAGAGGAATGGGATGCAACAACAGTGACTAGTGACCATCGCCTCTCAGGGAAATGCCATTTAGTAATTTATTATTTTATTGTATAACTCTCTGAACTTTTATCTTAGAATACGATTTCATTCCTTATTCAAAAACACTGACCTTTTAAAGATCTCACATCTGGGCAAGAGAACTTTAATGAAGGCAAAGGAAGGAGCCATCCTAACCTTCCTTACTACTAGAAATGTCATACTCAGACAGCACACAGCATGCAGGGCACCGTCCCGCTCTAACAAAAATCGAAAGGGAAAGGAGAATGGCTGGGTATAAAACTACATACTAGAATATGTGACAAGAAACACCACCCCACAAATGGTTATTTTCCATTTTAATCCCCGGCATGGTGAGTGGAGTCCAAAGGTTATTCCAGAGCACCTTCTTTTCACTCCCATCTCTGGAAAATCAACTGTGTTTGGAAATCATGGTGCATCCCATGGCTAAATAAGCTCCCTACCCCAGGAAGGGGGGCTGGGCCCTCTACTTCTCCCTGACATTCACAACCCAGCTTGGATGAGAAAAGGAGAAGGGAGTAGAACAAAACGACTTCAAAGTTGTGAATTCTGCACCCTTATGTGTCAGCAAAGATTAAGCCTGAAGTGGCAGGCTTTGACGCGGGGTTGGGGGGATTTAGGTTTTGATGTAGGGTTAGGAGGAATTCGGAGGCTGACTGGAGAATGACTAAGGATACAGAACTGCTCCCTTTGTATCAGAGTTGCACATACCACACACACACACACACACACACACACACACACACACACACACGAAGGAGGACAAAACATGGTGAGCATGGTGGACCAAATAAGCTAAATTTCCAGACCCTTCCTAGGCTAATTATTCAACTCTGTGTGTGCATGTATTCTCTCTGAGGAAGGGGACTTAGAAGTAAGTTTAAAATGGCTTCCAGGGGCCAGGCACAGTGGCTCACACCTGTAATCCCAGCACTTTAGGAGGCCGAGGCAGGTGGATCACTTGAGTCCAGGAGTCTGAGACCAGCTTGGGCAACATGGCAAAACCCCATCTCTACTAAAAAATACAAAAATTAGCCAGGTGCACAGTTCGAGACCAGCCTAGGCAACATGGCAAAACCCCGTCACTACTAAAAATACAATAATCAGCCAGGTGCAGTGGTGCACACCAGTAGTCCCAGCTACTTGGGAGGCTGAGGCAGGAGGATCACTTGAGCCTGGGAGGCGGAGATTGCAATGAGCTGAGATTGTGCTATTACACTCTAGCCTGGGCAACAGAACGAGACTCTGTCTCTAAAAATAATAATAATAAAAGTAAAAAATAAAATGGCTTCTAGGTACCATAGCTGTTCCAAGACAAGTGTAGGTCGATGGCCACCTATGTCAGTTTTCTTCATGGGTTAACAGCACCAAGAGTTTTGTTTGTCTGAAATGGGAAATCATGGTTGTTTCCATCAATGCTGTCAACCTGAGGTGCCTGGTCTTTCCGTTTCCTGAAATTCAACATGTCCAAATGCCTAAAATGGAACTCATCCCTATTTTCAGGCCTCACGGCTTCCTCTAATCTCGACTTCAGGACAAGTCACTGCTATTCACCTGCCTTCTCCCTCCCATCCCTCTATGCCCAGCAGTCAGCTGAACGGCCTCTGAATCAGCCACTTCTCTTCCTTTCATTCCAACCTACAGGTCCTTGTAGTCGGTTGAAGGGTGGCTCCCAAAAATATATGTCCACGTCCTAATCCCTAGGGCCTGAGAATCGGACCTTATTTGGAAAAAAGACCTTTGCAGATGTGATTAAGTGAAGGATCTGGAGATGTGGTACTCTGTATTATCCCGGTGGGCCCTACATCCAATGGCAGGGGTCCTTATTTATAAGAGACAAAAGGAGAGAAGAGAAGGCCACATGGAAAGAAGCCAAGACCAGAGCGATGCAGCTACAAGCCAAGGAAAAACGCAGCCCTGCTGACATCCTGACTTCCAACTTCTTATCTCCAGAGCTGAGATAAAGTAATCTCCTGTTGTTTTAGGCCCCCCAGTTTGTGGGAAACTCATGCAGTCCTTCTATCGTTCATCTGGATAATGGCAACAGCCTTCTACCAGTCTCCAGTGTCGAAGTGCCAACAGTCCACATAATCAGAAGCACCCTTCTAGACATCGTGTGCTCGCCAGGCTGTATGATGGCTATGAGATAAAATGTGAATTCCTTAGCCTGGCACAGGGCTCGCCGCCATCTGCCCTTGGCAGGCCTTTCTACCTGTGCTCCGCCTCTCACCAAGTCCTCTTGGCCTGAAATACCCTCAGTCCTTCCTCCTCCACCTCAGTGACTCCCCAACCCTACCCGTGGCTCATTTGGGATATGTGTGCTCTGCTGTGAGGTACATCCGACTGGCCAACTTCCTTTTCCTGGTTCCCAAGAAAATCGAGTTGTCTCTAGCAGATGAATGATGATAATGTAGAAGAAGAGATCATGTCCACCTCCCCCTATACAAGTTATAGCACCCCTGCCTGCAGTCCCTTGAAGAACAGGGATGCTGTTGTATTCATCTGACTCAGTTGTCTCAGTATCTGGCAATTGGTGGACCTGCTGTGAAAAGTCAGTCGGGTTCATGAATTGAAGGAACACCCTGAACATCTCAACCTCTCCTCCAGAGCCCTCATAGATCCACCTTAGGCTTTTATTAAATTCCTTTTGAACTTAAAGCTCTCTCCTCAAATTCTCCACAGCAGAAAGTGCCACCTGCCTTCAGCCACCTGAATGGAGCCACCTAAATAAATGCTGGGAATGTTAAGCCATTTATTTTAACCACCTCTACTGCTTGGCTACCTGCATTGCTCCATGACTTCAAGTGGGCAACTTTACAGGCTTTTATCAGGCTGCTGTCAGAGGAGCAAAGTCACCACAACTGGTTTAACAAGATGAGGGCTGAGATAAGGCTAGAGCTTCCAGAAAGGAACAAGTCATGGAGTCACACCCCGGAATAACTCACATATTTGCATTAAGAATGCAGAAGCAACGCCCAGGAGAGGGCAGCACTGACAACACACACAAAGTCTAAGGTCATTTTGATCCACAAGAACAATGCTTCTCTTAGAAAGTACTTAAGGGCCAGTTTATGACCAAATTCCTTTGACAAAGGAATCTAGGAAAATACACTAGGAGGAAAACATCCAGAAACATCCTGGTGAAGGCTATGCTCTCATCAAAGCCACCTCATCCAAATACACTTGGGCCCCAGAACTCTGCGATTTCACCCACGAGCAACAAAACCCCACAGCCACCACTGATCTCACTGCAGGTAACCAACGGAACTGCACGTGGTAAAGGTTCTCAGTAAATATTGCTATTAGATCAGAAAAAAGCCTGAGAGCCTGAAGCAGGAAATGGCAGCTGGAATGACACAGAAGTGGCTTTGAAATATTTATAAATCAGCAGGTGCTTGGAAGGTGTGGGTGGGGATGGCAAGGAATTGAAGACTGGAAGATAACTCCCAGCATCTGCTGTGGGGCTTTTGGGGTTTGCTGCCTGGTGTGGAATGCAGGAAAAGAGCAGATCTGGCGGAGAACTAGAGGCCCCTTTTAAAATACCAAGCAGGTAGGAAGAGCCTGTGGTCACTGGCAAACATAGACAGGAACTCAAGAGTAGAGGCCTGGCCAGGGAGGTCAAGGGGTCATCAGAGAAGAAGCATGTGCCGAAGCCATGAGCTCAGAAGAGGTCTCCACAAGAGGAGAGGGCCCACAACAAAGCCATAGGGACGCCAAACAGGCACCAGGAGGAAGAGAAAGCTATGGGGAAGCCAGAAGAGGAACCATCCATTAAGCCAAAGAGAAAGATTTCCAAGGAGGGTGCAGAAGCAGCAAAGGAAGCCGGGAGTTCTGGCAATTTAAGAAAAGGGTGCCCTCTGCACCTAGCCGCATGGACGTCACTGCTACCTCTGTCAGAACAATTTCTCTGAGTAGTAAGGCCAAAAAGCCAGCTCATAGCGAGGGAAGGGAAATGGGGGAGTGAGTTCAGCAAACGCAGCCCACTTTGGCAAGATGCTTGGCTGAGAAGGGAGGCAGAAAGACAGACAAGCCAGTTTCAAAACACATCCTTAAAATCGGGACACTCACTAGTCCCAGGCAGCAGAAGCAATAAACACAGCAGCAGGTACACGGCATTTATTATTCTGTATTACAGATATGATCATATAAAGACGTGAATTTCTTCAGGCTACTTCACAGAAGGCCCGTGCCCTCCCTATGAGAGGATATGAACTTACTTGATCTCAGCATAAACCCTAATGGTATAAGGGGATGCATAACATGTGCAGATGGTTACATCTCTGTTGCAAAATCATGTTAAACAGTAGAGTAGGGACCGTGGGTCAGATATGAACCGAACATGTTCTTTAATCTGATTATATTTTGGTATAAGCATCCAATATCGTGGAAGATGTCACACATTGCCTGCGATATGCTGCAAACCATATTCGGGGACACAGAGGATGGGTAATTTTACCAAATCAGTACAACAAGTAAGTTGTCAATGAGATGGGCCAGGCTTCAGTTACCAACACAGCTAATGTTTCACCTAAGCTAAAGTGCTTTTGGGCTATCAGTAGAGCCTCTCAATCATCAGTGAGATAAAATTAAATCACTAGATGTCAGCTGGTGAGAATTTTAGTATCTACAATTGTACCTGTACCTGTGAGGGCTGGCAAAAGTATGAACAAATGGTACCAAGACTGCCGGTAACTCTAAGTGATGAAGCGCCCAGGTGTAGAAGTTAGAAGTGCTTGATTTTCACTGGGATTTTCCAACTATTAATAGCTCCCCGGGTTGTCCTGCCTCAGTTTCACTGTAGACAGGACAAGTCGCCTCAATTCTAAATCTCATATCTGATTATGATTTCACTTTAAAGAGCTTGTCATGTAAGCATACCATATCAAAAGCTGATGAGTAGTCAGCAAAATGCCAGTACTAAACACAGAGTAGCAAATGGCAAAAAGTAAGCTAGACCTTTATGTCGACAGGTATTGTAATGGCAAAAAACTGTCATTACTTTAGCACCAACCTAAATAGGAGTCACACAAAAAGAAAAAGCAGATATAAGGATCTACTTAACCAAAGGAAATGCTTTATGTTAAGATAAACGAGGCAAATAAGAGATGCAGAAAGAAAATAAGAATGCACTAAAGCACTGTATTGAAATCAGCAAAATGTTTAGTATTTAATGAAATCCATGATTATTTAAGGCCAGAACAGAAATGTGTAACACTTTGCTGAACAAAATGTTTCTACGATAACCAAATAATTTTCCTTTTAAAAAGCAAGAGTTAAAAGGTTTCCAAGCTACTGAAATTGAGGTAAATAAGGGAAAGAGAAGTCTGTGTATGAACAGGTAACCTCCAGGGCTCTAATGGCAGGGATACAACTGGGTCCAAGAGAACATACATGAGATGTGGGCAGCACTTCGGGAAGTCATTTCATCTCATCACTCAGTTCAAGCTCCGACCTCCAGTTTCCTAAGACCTTGGTAGCCTCAGAGTAAAAAGGGATGACACAGACTCAGTAGGCAGAAGTCAGCTGAGAGGTGCAGTGAGAGCCCAGTCACAGGAGCTCCTCGGGATCAGCTATAAGGCTGCTTAAAAGCATTTTCTGTCATGTCCCATCAGCATATGACATGACACACAGGTACCAGTGGCTACTCTTTGAAGAATTTTAGAAAGCTTTTATTCCTTTTATAAGCATGATGCCCTGACAAAATATCAGCTTCCAATTAAGACATCATCAAAAGACAATTTTCTTGACATCTGTCTATAAATCCTGTAGACATTTGTCTACAAATCTGCACTGTGAGAGAGAGACGAGGAACTGAAAAATGAACACTAGGAAATGGGACTCTTCCTTCAGAATGTTTTCTGCTATAATACACATTGCAAGGAATGCATTGCCACCGTAATGTTCAAGAGAGCTGAAGGTTCTGAAACTGTTTCTTTCATATCTCTAACATGAATTTTCTTAAGATGCATGCTTTACATTCTTGTCTCTTAAACAGAATTAACTGACTACTACTTAATACTACTTTTGGGGTTGTTTTTAGTGGTTCATACTTAAGACTTAATCTTGCCTTTCCTATTTTAACTTTTCAAGTATACAGAAGAGTCTATAGTAGCATAGGAAACATCTACATACCCTATACCTGCATGCAACACACCTGAAAATATACAGATGCCCTAACTCTTCATTCCTCTAGCTCTCTGCACATTTCTCCTAAGAATGACACTCTCCTACGCAGCCATAATACCACCGCCAAACCCAGGCAAATCAGCAATATTTCACAGTACCCTCTAAATATTCAGCACACATCACAGCTCTCCAATTGTCACAAAAATGTCTTTCATAGATTTTTTCCCCCAATCTAAGGTCCACTGAATTTGACTATGTCCCTTTAGCCTCAGTAGAAAAGCCAGCCCCTATTTTTTCCCCCGTGATAGTCAACATTTTCAAGGACCCAGTCCAGGTACCTGGTGGAACATCCTACATTCGGGATTTGTCTTGCTGTTTCCACATGATGTCCCCTCCCGTGTTCCTCCAACCCTCTGAAACTCCTAGAAGTCCAGATGGATTCAGGTTAACCATTTCTGAGGTCGCTTCAGAAAGCACACGGGACGTGACATGCTGCTTTCTGGCTGGCAAAGCTACATCAGTTGGGCCCCTCGGTGAATCACGGCCCCCAGAGCTGCCCACTCTGAAGGCCCCTGTTTGCCTCTGTTATCAGTCAGTGACTTGTGGCATGGCACTGCAGGCACCTTCTATGGTCTTGGTTTCCATTGGCAATGCTTGTTGGAACCACTTACAGTGGGGATCCCAAAATGGTGACCTGGCTAATTCTCCCATTCTGTCCATATGTATCAACTGGCATTATTCTGTAAAAGAGCTCACCCCCAGCCACCCTTTTTCTGTCTTTTGAGAATCATAACACAAAAACTTAAAATATATATATAGAGAGAGAGAGTATTATACTCTCTTACGGTCATTATTCTTTTGATTACAAATGGTTCATATGGTGCCAGTGGGAACCCCCCCACTGCATCCTGGCATGAGAAGGTGCTCTGTGCTCATGTTGTATTTTACTGGCCCTGGTCCCTAGAATCAGCCACATCTCCTCAGGGTCTGTGTTCCTTTCATTGGGCATGATGTTTCCAAATGAAGGATTTAATCTTTTTTAAGCCCTCATGAGTATCACCTTATCACTTTGTGTGAAGTAGATTTACAAACTGTGCAGATCATAGGACCCCATTGACAAATATGCCTCAGTCTGAAACATTAAGTTTACTTTTCAAAAGCAGACAAAGCATAGGCAACTGCATTTTTGCTTTTAATAACTCTGTGCTGAGGTCAGGAGTTCGAGACCTGCCTGACCAACATGGTGAAACCTCGTCTCTAATAAAAATACAAAAAGTTAGCTGGGCGTGGTGGAGGGCACCTGTAATCCCAGCTACTAGTGAGGCTGGGGCAGGAGAATCGCTTGAACCCGAGAGGCAGAGATTGCAGTAAGCCAAGATCACTCCATTGCACTCCAGCCTGGGTGACAAGGGCGAGACTCCATCTCAAACAAAAACAAAAACAAAAACAAAAACAAAAAACAACTCTGTGCTTTCTCAGGCATCTTGTGCCAAAGCCGTGGGTGTCCTTCAATCTCATGAGCAAACACCAAAGAGACTGTGGCATGTGCTCCGATGCAGGGAGAAAACAGCTGCATGGCTGTTCTTTCTTTTTTTTTTTTTTGAGACGGAGTCTTGCTCTGTCGCCCAGACTGGAGTACAGTGGCGCCATCTCGGCTCACTGCAAGCTCCGCCCCCCGGGTTTACGCCATTCTCCTGCCTCAGCCTCCCGAGTAGCTGGGACTACAGGTGCCCACCACCACGCCCGGCTAATTTTCTTGTATTTTTAGTAGAGACAGGGTTTCACCATGTTAGCCAGGATGGTCTCGATCTCCTGACCTCGTGATCCGCCCGCCTCGGCCTCCCAAAGTGCTGGGATTACAGGCTTGAGCCACCGCACCCGGCAGCTGCTCTTTCTTTCCTGTATTCCACTGCGTGGAACAGAGGAACCCATGCACGTGAAACCTATTTACGTTCCTGTGAGTGCCTGCTCTTCGAAAGACGCACAGCATGGAACACCTCTGTCCCCGGCCGCCTCCTCTTCCTGTCTAAGGGTTCCAGCCATCCACACACACAGGCATTATAGCCAGTACTTCTAACTTGTCTCTCAGGCTCTGAACTTTTCACTAAAAAGTTCCATGCACCACCATGGGAGAGGAGTCAGTTCACCAGCTTTCCTGAGGACAACTCTCCTCTGCAGGGCTGGGGCTAGCGTGAAGGTACTGAACCTATATAGACCGGATACAAACATCTCCCCAAAAAGGTGAGGAAGGGGTGCAGCATTATTCTTGACAGAGGCAGCTGACCTGTGTCCAACTGAAGCACTAGGCATAATTTCTATTAGAGGAAATACAGGGCACAGAGGAACAAGTAAGGTGGTATCACGTGGAAACAATCAGACAAATCCAGAATGTAGGTTGGTGTCTCGATAACCATCCCAGACTCTTCCAAAAGTAATGGGGGGTCCAAAAGTAATGGGGGGGAACCCAGGATGTGTGCTTGCAGGATGGGGTGAGATTTTCACCTTAAAATAGGCTAAAGGGATATTACGAATGGGCACTCGGTTTGAGAAATACTAAATACTAGTCTTAGCCTGACAGAGATTAATGCAGTATTTCTCTCTCTCTCTCTTTTTTTAAAAATTTTTTAAAGACAGAATCTAGCTCTATTGCCCAGGCTGGAGTGCAGTGGCATGATCTCAGCTCACTACAACCTCCGCCTCCCAGGCTCAAGTGATTCTCGTGTCTCAGCCTCCTGAGTAGCTGGCATTACAGGCACGGTCACCATGCCAGACTAATTTTTGTATTTTTAGTAGAGATGGGGTTTCGCCATGTTGGCCGGGGTGGTCTTGAACTCTTGGTCTCAAGTGATCCGCCTGCCTCGGCCTCCCAAAGTGCTGGGATGACAGGCATGAAACACTATCCCCAGCCCTAGTCTCGTATTTCTCAATGAAACATTAGAGATTTCTAATCTCTACCTGCCAGACATTGCTCAAAGGAGATGTGAAGAGGCACTACATAGGTGCTCCAGCTATGCAAACCCAAGGGGAAAACAAAGTCTTCCTTGTGCTCTTACACAGGAGAAATGCATGTGTTAGGATTATTATGTTTTCAGATATCTTCTAACCTCCATACTTCAATGTAATCATTAGTAAGATATTTTTCCTTTTTTAATAGTCTTTGCTTGATAAAAACAACAACAACAACAGGCCAGGCATGGTGGCTTATGCCTGTAATTCCAGCACTTTGGGAGGCTCAGGCAGGCGGATCACGAGGTCAGGGGATCGAGACCATCTTGGCTAACACAGTGAAACCCCGACTCTACTAAAAATACAAAAAATTAGCCGGGTGTGGTGGCAGGCGCCTGTAGTCCCAGCTACTCGGGAGGCTAAGGCAGGAGAATGGCATGAACCTGGGAGGCAGAGCTTGCAGTGAGCTGAGATCGCACCACTGCACTCGAGCCTGGGCAACAGAGCAAGACTCTGTGTCAAAAAACAACAACAACAATAACAAAAAACTGCTCTCTTCTATGCTTTAGTAAAGATGCCTATGGCTGGGCCATTTCTCCTGGTCTGGAATATCCATTTTTCTTCTTGGCTCCTATCTATCCTTGACGGTATGCTACCCCAAATGTGATTTCAGTTCAAAATCCTGCTCTGTCACTATCATATTCTTATTGTGTATATCATCAGCAATTATTCACAGATTTTACCAATCATGTTTTAGATTCCAGCAGGACTCTAAGATCCTTAAAGGAAGAGACTAATTTTGAGCCTTTGTAACACCCAGCAGAGTATTTTCTAAATAGATTAAGGATGAGTGAATGCATTCGTCTAGAGCTGTGCTGTCCACTCTATATTTTGTGTCTCTATGTTGCGTTTTGGCAACTAGTCATTGGGGGCTACTTAAAGTAAATAACACGAGAAATTCAGGTCCTCAGTTGCATGAGTCACATCTCATGAGCCCAGTTTCCAGCTGTGGCTCCCATCGGACGCAGTATAGTTACAGAACATTTCCCTCCTGGCAGAAAGGTTTGCTGGATCCACAGTGCTGGGCTAGAGAGCAGACAGGTGTACAGTGCTCAAGGACCATGTGCTTCTCTTCCACGTGCATGGCGGCTCACACAAGTGGGAGAGAGGGTGGGTGCTTATTTTGTCTTTTGTCTGAAGGTTTCAGATAAGCTTCGATGTGCCAACTATGACCATTTGCTCTCACTTCACAGACACATGGGACAGTCTATTGGGAGTCAAACAGCAAACTTTGGTTTGCTGCTTGCTCTGTCCTTGAACAGCTATGTCATCTGCAGTGTTTTTTAAATAAGGCACCATCGATCACAAAAGGGCACATCATTCGGCCCAGCTCCCAGAGCTCAGAGAGAAGAGTCAAGGGCCTCGCCAAGTGCCACAAGCAATGCCATGAAACTGCCTGCCAGGCATGGCTGTGAAGAGGTGACCATTCTCCTCTCATACACGGGCACCTTGCCACGTGGCCAGCTGCACCAGGGTCCTTAACTGCTACTCACTGTTGGCATCACAGCAAAAGACACGAGGGAGACAGGGGATAAAGGAGGATCAGGGAAGGTGGTGATCTATCTGCCAGACATTGCTGAAAAGGGATATGAAGAGGAGCCACATGGATGGCCCAGTTACGAAAACCCACGGGGAAAAGTCTTCCTTTTTGTGCTCTTACACAGTAGAAATGCATGTGTTAGGATTACTATGTTTTCAAAAAAAAAATGCTCTTTAAGCACCAACAAGGCAATTTTAAACTGCAAATATCTGCATCACAAAATCAAGGTTACCCCTTCCACCATTTTAACACTATTAAAGGAAGCTCTTAATATATGAAATGCTGCATTTATTAATCACTGAAATTCCCTTATAGCTGATGATATGAGCATTATTTTCAAATGTAATGTATTCCAGGATAACACTATTGTGCTTTCTACCTATAGACTATCTATCAATCACTTTTCAAACATCTCATCAGAAGGTCTGACCAGTCGCCTGAGCATCTATATAAGGAGTGCTTTCAGGGGACATTTCTTAGGAGGTATCATTTACCTTGCTCCTTTACATTGCTTTAAGTCTCCATCTACTAATGAAAAATGACAGCAAATAGTATATAAATTATAGCAGTTTTTTAAAAAAGAAATAGAATCAGAGTAAAGAGTGAATAATCACAAAAATAAAAAGGACCAAATAATCTGTAACATACAGCTTTTCAAGGAGAAAAATAGATTCTAGCTCAAAAAACAAAGCAAAACAAAATGATGCACTGCTGTCCCATATTATATAGGCATATTTTATTGTGCTTCACAGATTGTAGTTTTTACAAATTCAAGGTTTTTGGCAAGTCTGTGTCGAGAAAATCTACCAGCACCATTTTGCTAACAGCATGTCTCACGTGATGTGTCTGTGTCTCGTTTTGGTAATTCTTGAAATATGTCAAATCGTTTCATTATTACATCGGTTACGTCAATCTGTGATGAGTGATCTTTGATGCTACCATTGTCATGGTTTTAGGGAACCATGAACCGCACCAATATAAGTCAGAGAACTTAATGGATAAATGTTGTGTGTGTTCTGATTGCTCCACAGACTCCCATCTTTTCCTCTCCTCCAGGCCTCCCTAGTCCCTGAATCACAATAATATTGAAATCAGGACAATTAATAACCCTACAATGGCCTCCAAGAGTTCAAGTGAAAAGAAGAGTCACACATCTCTCACTTTAAATCAAAAGCTAGAAATGGTTAAGCTTAGTGAGGAAGACACGTCAGAAGCTGACAGGCTGAAAGCTAGGCCTCTTGCACCCAATTAGCCAAGTTGTGAATGCAAAGGAAAAGTTCTTGAAGGAAATTAAACATGCTACCCCAGTGAACACATGAATGGTAAGAGTGTGAAACAGCCTTATTGCTGACATAGAGGAAGTTTTAATGATCAAGACCAAACCAGCACAACATTCCCTTAAGCCTCTTCACTTCTATGAGGGCTGAGGCATGTGAGAAAGCTGCAGAAAAGTCTGAATCTAGCAGAAGTTCATGAGGTTTAAGGAAAGAAGCCATCTTCATAACATAAAAGTGCGGGGTGAAGCAGCAAGTGCTGATGGAAAGGCCGCAGCAAGTTATCCAGGAGAGCTAGCTAAGATCAATGATGAAAGTGGCTACACTAAACAGATTTTCAATGTAGACAAAACAGCCTTCTACTGGAAGAAAATGCCACCCATGACTTTCATAGTTAGAGAGGAGAAGTCAGTGCTAGGCTTGAAAGCTTCAAAGGACAGGCAGACTTTTGTGTTAGTGGCTAATGCAGATGGTGACTTTAAGTTGAAGCCAATGCTCATTTACAATTCTGAAAATCCTAGTGCCCTTAAGAATGATGCTGAATCTTCTCTTCCTGGGCTTTGTAAATGGAACAGCAAAGCCTGGATGACAGCACATCTGTTTACAGCATGGTTCACCGAATATTTTAAGC
>NW_016812977.1:263530-267935 GCF_001698545.2 Rhinopithecus bieti | reverse complement strand
CTGGGACTACAGGCACCCGCCACCTCGCCTGGCTAGTTTTTTTGTATTTTTTTAGTAGAGACGGGGTTTCACCATGTTAGCCAGGATGGTCTTGATCTCCTGACCTCGTGATCCACCCGTCTCAGCCTCCCAAAGTGCTGGGATTACAGGCTTGAGCCACCACGCCCGGCCTGGTATGTACATTTTTTAGACATAATGCTATTGTACACTTAATAGAATACAGTATAGTATAAACCTAACCTATGTGTACTGGGAAACCAAAAACTTCATGTGACTAATTTTATTGCGATGTTTGCTTTACTGTGGTGGTCTGGAACTGAACCCACAATAGTGCTCACATATGCCTGTATCCAGTTTACTTAAAGATTCTAAATAAAACCATACTGCTTTTATTTGAAAGAGAGAGCTAGAAAAAAGAAAAGGATATTTTACACCTGTATGCCTAGAATCTGCTGAATATTTGTGTTGCCAGCTGGACAAAACTCTTATTTATCTGCAGAATTTTGCATTTTAAGTTTTACCCCCTTCTCAATTATTCTAGAAACAGAAACAGCTGCAGTGGACAACCAACCACTTACCACAAGAACGTAAAGTTGGCATGGGTCAGGTCTATTAGAAAACAGAACCAAAGGGAGCTAAGTCTATAATTTGTTGCTGTTTCTCTGACATACAATATAGCATCTTACTCCAAATCTCTTTGTTCCCTTAATAGGAACACACGTGCCTTATGCTTTCTATATTCCAGAAGACTTTTCAGTTTTCAGAAACAACAGATTATTCATTGATTACACTGTAGTGAAAGGCCAATCATGGCCCCTGAGATAAGGGCTCACCTCTGTCCCAAGCCCTCACACTGGCCTCCACCCTCAGCCATCTCCTTTGCAAATGTGGAAGAGAACCTACATTTCACCTAGCAAGGTTAAAACCAAAGGGTGCACTGTCAGCCCCCAGGGGAGACAGGGCAAAGAAAGAATGTGAACCTACCACCAGAGTTGCTTTGACATCCAGAACAAGACCCATTACAAATGATGGAAGGAGGGGAGGTTGTGATTACTATCTCATTCCAACTAGGATCTCTGCACGTTCTGGGGTTGAACAATAACCACCTATGGAAGCATGTGGAATGATCCTTCACTTTGCTCCACCCTCCTCAGAAATGTGCCAAAACTCTTAGACACCCCACTTGGAATGAATGACTTGATAACATCAAGTAGTAAGAACCGACTGAGGCTGAAAAGCTCGTCAGCTGCACTTTTAAACCTCATCAGACGTATTTCATGGGGTCAAATGACAACATACGTAGATTCTTCTGACAGTATGTCTAGGGCATGCGCTAATATTACGTAAGAAAAATCTATTTTTGTCATCAGCTATATGGATGTTCCGGTGTCTAAAGAAACAGCCTACATGAAGTTAACAAAGAATGATAGCGCGAAACACACTCACGCTATGTCTGTGGAATTTTGGCCGCACAGTGGACATGACTGTCAACTGTCTCAGGCAGCCCACAATCCCATCAGTACTGGGCTTGGTGATCCCCACAGAGACCCTACCTCCGTGCCCTCTTAGTGTCTCCTGGGCCCCAGACAGTGAGGCAGGCACTTACAGTCTCAAGTGCTATTATTTGGCAAGGAGGAAGCTATGGGAGTGCAAGAAGGCACAAAAGAGGTCTTCATTTTACTATATAAAGGTGAAGTAGAAGTCACTCATTAAAATCCTGCAATCTGGATTTATAAAGATATGGTATATTATGGTCAACACTGCAAATGTTCTTATTACCCTTCGCAGATCTACCTTATTATTTTACGATATTTAAGAATTTGGAAATAAGCTTATTTTCCTTTGATTTTAAAAGGATTTTAAATAATTCTGTGTTAGACTCCAAGAAAACCACATTTTACACATACCACATTTTACATACACCAAAACTCCTAATTCTGAATATTCTTAATACCCATCTTCTGCCTGGCTCTCCCAGCATAGCCATTATCAACAGACATCTTGAGTTTCTCCACAAAGACCTAGACCCATGCTGCCCAAGCCAGTAGCCACCCACCAAGTGAGGCTACAGAGCGCTTGAAATGAGGCTAGTCCAAACTGAGATGTGTTGTACGTATAAAATACACACAGATTTTGAGGACCTAGTATCAAAATTAATGTCAAAAACTTCAATGATTTTCTTATATTGACTTTGTATTAAATAATATTTTTGATACATTAGGTTACATCATTCAAATCAATGTCATCTGTATCTTTTTAAAGTTGCTCCCCAAAATTTCTACCTGGCTCAATTCTGTGAGACAGAACTACTCTGGACAACAAACTATCTTCTCTTTTAAAGAAATTGGGACCATCTTTTGTGTTCCTAATTTCGGTTATTTACAAAAGGAATCATCTTCCCTGTCCAGCTGCTGAGATACTGTTTAATAATTGTCATCATCTTCTTTCAAAATCATCCCAGTTTTTAACTAATCCCAGTCCCCTATTCTCTTTCTCTGAATGGCATTTGAGAGCAAAAATTATTAATATTACCTAAATCATAACTGACTGTTACCTTGGTCATGAGAAACAGAATCCAAAGTGTTTTTTTTTTTTTTTAAAAAGGACAACTAACAGCATCGTACATGTCAAAAGCATGCGAAAGTGTCCCGGCTTTCTTCCTGGTCAACATTTCCTCTAAAATCTCCATTTACTTCCTCCTTCTCCTCTGATTAAACAAGCTTCTCCTCTAATGTTAACAATCCTCCATGAAACTATTCATTTTCAATTTTACTTCCCTAAGTATGCAAGTATTGGGGCTAAATCGACAAACAGAACTTCCTAGGAAAATGCATTCAAAATTCCCGAAAAACAGACCTACTGTAAAACAACTCATTATAATTTGATAATATATTGTTATGCAAACAACAGATACACTGAAGTGAGGTGCTGAAGAATGAGAGCAGGCATAATCTGGTAGATTAAAGTGGTACACTCTGGAAAGCTGTGTTTTGTATATATACATTTGATGAAAGAATGGGATAAGCAAAGGTATATTTCCAAGAAAGTTTTGCAAGGCCTTACCACCTCAAAGAAGACGTAGGGCAGGAAAGGAGGAAATGGGCAGAAAATGAGGGAGGGGAATAAAAAGAAGTAGGGCTTATTTTTCCAAATAGCACTAATTCTTGGTTATCTGACTAGATCAGAGGATTGGGTAACAATGTGAGGTCAATGCTTGTAATGCCATTTAAGTCACATTCATCACTTCAGGGCATGGTTATGTGCGAATCTAGAATCAGAATTAGGCATCAAGCTCATTTAGAAGTTTAATAAATTTAATTTTAATGAGACATCTTGTTTGGCATTAAAATTCATGAGACTCCCAGAACAGGTTCTCTGGACCTTTATTAGAGGGTAAGAAATTTATTTGACAATTTAGCTTCTTGACCACCGGAGTAGGAAAATTCATGTCTACAAACTATACCTATGTATCCCAGAAGCTTTCTGACATTGAGTCATTTCAAATTTAGTAGCTGCATACACCGTTGGCTCCAATTAGTGACCTCCATGGGAATTTTTTTTCCTTTGGAATGTATCAGTTTATACCTCTGTGTTCATAAAATGAAAAGAATGGTTTCTGTGTGCCTTTTTAAAAGAAAACACTGCTAGTGAATCACCCAGCAATATGATGAGCAGAAACAAGGTCACATTCACAATTTAAGATGAGCTCAACATCATTATATTTAGAACGGGATCAATCCAGAATCGGTTCTCAGCTTGGCTTATCAGCTGTGTGACCTTGGGCAAGTAGCTTTACCTCTCTGAGCTTCAGGGTTTTTTGTTTTTTGTTTTTTTAAATTACTGAAATGCAAATACTTCCTCCTAACTTGCAGGGTTTTGAAATGAAGGAATGATATACGTAAACAAGCAGGTCAGCTGTCCATACAGAGTATGCAGACATGTTTATAGATATATGAAGCCTCCTGGTGATTATGTGTCATAGTGTTGTGTTGAGGATTTGGGTATAGCTCAGCATAGTTCTGTCTTGAGTTAAAAACAGAGTTTTATTCTTTGAATTCTACTTGAATTCCTCTTGGCTGGTGAAGTTCACATGTGCTATGACTGACTACCTTAGTACACTGCCAAGTGTTTCTTAATGCCTCGGATTGATAGAGCAGCGGTTCTCAAACGTTCACGCACTTGTTAAAATGCAGATTCTGATTGGGCAGGGGTAGGGTGGGGCCCCAGCTTCTACATTTACAAGTGGCCCCCAGGTGATGTCCCTGGTGCTGGTCACCCTAGGCAGTCAGGCCACTTGACAGACCTTCTGTGCCTCTACGCTGCTGACGACGCGGGATAATTCCTTATGGTTGCATAGGGCACTACTCCTGTGCACTGCGGGAAGTTTAGCAGTATCGCTGGTCTG
>NW_016812977.1:247786-262697 GCF_001698545.2 Rhinopithecus bieti | reverse complement strand
GGGGGCGCCGCCATGGTGCCGCCTTCTGGGTTTGGGTGGGGGCGAGGAGGAAGTGCGCGCGCACCCGCCCGCCCCGCGCACGCGCACGCGTACTCAGGGCCTCCTCGCGCGCCCGGGGCCGCTCTGCGCACGCGCCGCCCGCGGCCCCTAGCCCGGCTCCGAGTCCGAGCGTCCTGGGCTGCCTAATGCCGCTCCGCGCACGCGCACCTCGGGCTTTCGCCGCAGCAGCAGCCGCAGACCAGGGATGCGTCGCGGGCCGGCATGATACGTTTACCCGTATCAACTCCTCCTCACTTCACACCCGGAATCGGTCCAAGCTACGCAGTCAGCGGCCGCGCAGAGCCGAAGGGGCAAATTCACTGCTTGACTTGAATGAGGAAAGAGGGACAGTACAAGGGACTGTCGAGTGGGGAGAGGGGGTTGAAGATTCTCAGGGTGGGATCACTGCTAGCCATCAGGTTGCAGACAAACGGCCTTGGTCACGAGGTCCCTGGGTGGGTTCGCCCGAGCCGCCAGTCCCTGGACAGTGGGTGGGTTTTTCTCAGTTTCGCTTGCCCGCCTCCCTGCGGTCCTGGACCGCGACGTGAACCGGCAGCCGCGCATGCGCAGTGTGCGGAGAGGATGCACCACCTCTGTGCCTGCATCTCTGAGCGTCCCAGGCTGGTGCATTGTCCCAGAGCAAAGCCAAGCTGCGCAAGGAGGATGCTGAAATAATACTAATAGTCAACATGCCTTGCTGGTTATTCCTTCTTAGGTATCATCTGTCTTTTGGGCTGCTCTGAGTTTTCTTCCTTTTTTAACTTTTCAAATGCCACCTAAACAGCTTTCTTTTTTTTTTTCCCCTCTTGCCATCGTCAGAAAAATACTTTTTTGTCCCTGTTTGTATTTTGTGTTCGTTTATGTGGTATATTCACGTTTAAGGACAAGGATTGGACCTTTTGAGAAGCGGAAATAAGAGTTTTAAGACTAAAAACGTGAGGGTGTGTCGGGCGCAGTGGCTCACACCTGTAATCCCAGTACTTAGGGAAGCAGAGGTGGGAGTTGCGGGAATACTTTGAGCCCAGGAGTTTAAGAACTGTCTGGGCAATATAGCGAGACCCTGTTCTCCACAAAAGGGGAAAAAGACTAAAACAAAACAAAACAAAAAACAGGTGTAAACATAAGGATGTATTTCTAGTTTAGTGCCTACATGGTGGATGGGGGCACGCCTGGATTCAGCAAGAATTATCATCTATGATAGACAAAATGTATCTGTGTCTGTTTCCTCCTGGGTAAAATGGAGGTGATAAAGGAGGTGAGGCAGGCCAAGCCCTTAGTACTAGTGCATAATATATAGTCAATAAAATTATGTGTTCTTACAACTGGTGCTATAAGATAGCTTCCTCCGTTTAATGCAATCGTGATTTCCCTTTGAGGACACGGAATTTCAGAGAAGGCAATTTATGAGCCAATTAGGAAGGGACTTGTGACTCAAATACAGTCATTCATGGTTTCTGTATTAGTTTGCTACAGCTGCCATAATAATGTACCACAAACTAAGTAACCTAAACAACAGATGTATATTGTGTCACAGATCTGGAGGCCAGAAGTCCTAGATGAAGATGTCAGCAGTCTTAATTCCTTCTGAGGGCTGTGAGGAAAGGACCTGTTCCAGGCCTTTCTCCTCAGCTTGAACCTGCTTTCCTTTCCCTGTATCCTGTCCTGTTGTCTTCCCTCTGTGTGTGTCTCCGTGTCCAAATTTTCTGCTTTTTTAAGAACACCATTCTTATTGGACTAAGGACCACCCTAATGACTACATTTTAATTTGATTACCTCTGACATGATCCTGTTTCCAAATAAGGTCACATTCTGAGGTAGTGGGGATGAGGACTCCAACATATATTTTTGGGGAACACAATTCCATAATAGATGCGTTCCACACACATTGCTGTGGTACCTACAGTAAGTATGACAGTATTTTCCACCTGGAGTCTTTAGAATTCTCCCTCCCAGTTTCTTTCCATTCTCTGGAAGCAAATGGATGCACACATGTCAGAGTTACTGTTACTTTTTTGGTATCGTAACCACCTCACATTTCTGTTTACTCATTAAATTAAAAAAGAGTATTTTCTTTTCTTTTCTTTTCTTTTTTTTTTTTTTTTTTTTTTTTTTTTTTTAGTGAGACAGAGTCTCACTCTGTCGCCCATGCTGGAGCACAGTGGTACAGTCTCTGCTCACTGCAGCCTCGGCATCCCGGCTTCAAGCGATTCTCCTGCCTCAGCCTCCCGAGTAGCTGGGATTACAGGCACCAGCCACCACACTCAGCTAATTTTTGTATTTTTTAGTAGAGATGGGGTTTTACCATGTTGGCCAGGCTGGTCTTGAACTCCTGACCTAGTGATCCACCCACCTCGGCTTCTCAAAGTGCTGGGATTACAGGCATGAACCACCAGGCCCAGCCAAAAAAGAGTATTTTTCAAAGGAAAAAAGGCCCCAGGTCCCATTTTGACGAATATGACAGGCCTCCACAGTGATTGTGGAAGAGACAGATTGGGAAACCTTAGGTACTTCAGCTCTCCACAGATGTGAAAACATGCTTCACATTATTTTTTTAGAAGTCTTACTTTCCATACTTTTCAGTAACATCACTTCTATGCATAAGATGGAAGACTCCTCTTTGCTTACAAAAAACAAAAAACAAACTGTGTGAATGCTTCTCTGTCACAAGCTAGTTTGGAAAAGAATGAAATTTTGTTCTAGCAATGTGGTTTGTACACATATAACAAGTTAGTTTTCAGCTTTTCATAATTCTCCAACAGCCAAAGATGGACAGCTTCTATGCTGACAGGGATGCATTTCCTTCCATGAATTACAGTTTACTTTTGTACAATTGTGTTTTCCCCATGGGACAATAACTTACTTTTCCTGACAATTTTAAGATACAGTAGAAATGATCCAGTAAACTATGGTACGATGGCATCAAAAGCATATTAACAGTGGAACAGATAAACAGACGATCTTCTTTCACACAACATACAAACTTAACCATGCCATTTATCGTGTGTGTATATATATATGCCATCCTGTATGAAGTCTTAGCTTATTTCAACTTCCTTAGTTTGTTGTCCTGGTTCCTGTGTCTCTGTGCTTTTGTTATCTGTTGTATTTGGTTTCCAGTCTGCTATATCTGTTTTCTGTGAGCCCCCTTTGCCCCATTATTCTCTTTACTTTTCTGGGGTACAAATCTTGCCCAGTGTAGATGGAGGGTAACAGGTTGGACTAGGGACCATCTTTCTCAGTGGCTGTACACAGTCCACTTTTCTTGATGATGCTGAGAGACCAGAAAGCTCTGATTTCATCTGATGGGGCCTCAATTTGAGCTCCTTGCTGCAGACTTACCTGCCTTCTTCCCCTATATAGCTGGCTTAGCAATGTTGACTTAGGAAGTCTCTTGCTTCAGAGGCACTGAATATTCTCACCCGTTCCCGCTGCTGGTTTCCTCCCAGCCCAGTGAGCTCTGGAAGGGAGCCTGATATAAATGGCTGAATTCGCCACTCCTGGTTTTGTACTCTCGGACATATCTGGTACTTTTGTGTGGGGAGGGTGATTGTTTTTGAACCCCTTCACCATCAGAGTACAGACTGGCTCTGAGCGAGAGGTCCGGTTCGCTTCTCTGCAGTGGTGGATAACAGATGTGATCTGAACTGCTAGTGCCAGTATCCGCTGGGAGCTCACTAGAAATACAGAATCCCAGCTGCCACCCCCAGACTGACCGACTCAGCATCTGCCTTTCAACCAGGACATCCAATGGTCTAGACCATTGACCCCTTCCTGGGGTATACCAGCTACTTCATTGTGGGGAGGGGGCTTAGGATTATTATTGTTGTTGTTATTTTATTTATTTGTTTATTTTTTGAGACGGAGTCTCGCTCTGTCGCCCAGGCTGGAGTGCAGTGGCGTGATCTCGGCTCACTGCAAGCTCTGCCTCTTGGGTTCACACCATTTTCCTGCCTCAGCTTCCCGAGTAGCTGGGACTACAGGCGCCCGCCACCACGCCCCCGGCTAATTTTTTTGTATTTTTTACTAGAGGCGGGATTTCACCGTGTTAGCCAGGATGGTCTCCATCTCCTGACGTTGTGATCCACCTGCCTAAGTCTCCCAAAGTGCTGGGATTACAGGCATTAGCCACCGCACCCGGCCAGGATTATCATTTTAATGTAAAGAAGTAGCAAATGTGTTAAGTTTACCCACATTTATTTTTATTTTATTTTATTTTTTGAGACAGGATCTCACTGTGTCACCCAGGCTGGAGTGCAGTGACATGATGTTCGCTCACTGCAACCCCCCCACTTCCGGGTTCAAGCAATCCTGCCACCTCAGTCTCCTGGGTAGCTGGGACTGCAGGTGCCCACCACCATGCCTGGATAATTTTTGTATTTTTTAGTGAAGACGGGGTTTCACCATGTTGGCCAGGCTAGTCTTAAACTCCTGACCTCAAGTGATCCACCCACCTTGGCTTTCCAAAGTGCTGGAAGTACAGGCAGGAGCCATGGCACCCAGCCCTAACATTTAATATTTGTGTGAACACTGGTCAATGTTCTTGTGTCCTGGTCTTTTCTCCAGGTATCCTTACAGGGAGGAGGGGAGACATCATTGCTTTCAACCATTTTATTTGATTTCAGCATAATGCAATGTATATATTAAGGTAAAGTGTATTTACGGTTTATATTTTTTAATTTTTAAATCAGCTCTCAAAAAATGGACAAAGGGATCAAAGACATGCCTATGAAAATAATAAAATGTAGCTTCCAGTTAATAACAAGAAAGTAGAAATTCCAGCATCAGCTTTATAGCCTTCACTAATGATTACAGATCATGTTTCGTAATATCCGTAATGTTAGTGCCTAAGTAGACACACACTATTCTAAAATAGCACATGTGAAGGGAGGATGTGTGCTTCAAAAATGTGGAGAAGTGAAGCATGTGGTCAGACCTTACCATGAGTTCGAATTTCCTCTGTCCTGCCAGGATTCTCGCTGACTAGACATAACTGGACATCTGAGAGAGGGGCTCAGGGTTCATCACTCCCCACCCTTTATCATCATATTGTTCTGGGATTTAGGGCTCCTGACTCCAAACAGTTCCCTCCTCGTTTGCCCCTCTCTCTGTTTCTCCTTCCCTCCCTTTCTTTCCTCCTTCTCTCTTTCCCTGTCTTCCTTCCTGTCCTCCTCCTTGACTCCCTCCCTCTCTCCTTTCCTCCCTTCCTTTCCTTCTTCTTTCTTTCCCTGTCTTCCTTCCTGTCCTCCTCCACTCTCTCCCTCTCTCCTTCCTTCCCTTCCTTTCCTCCTGTCTTTCTCCTGTCCTCCTCCTTGACTCCCTCCCTCCCTTCCTTTCCTCCTTCTCTCTTTCCCTGTTTTCCTTCCTGTTCTTCTCCTGTACTCTCTCCTTTCTTCCCTTCCTTTCCTCCTCTCTCTTTTCCTGTCTTCCTTTCTGTCCTCCTCCTCGACTCCCTCCCTCTCCGCTTCCTTCTCTTCCTTTCCTCCTTCTCTCTTTTCCCATCTTCCTTCCTGTCCTCCTCAACTCCCTCCCTCTCTCCTTCCCTCCCTTCCTTTCCTCCTTCTCTCTTTCCCTGTTTTCCTTCCTGTTCTTCTCCTGCACTCTCTCCTTTCTTCCCTTCCTTTCCTCCTCTCTCTTTTCCTGTCTTCCTTTCTGTCCTCCTCCTCGACTCCCTCCCTCTCTGCTTCCTTCCCTTTCTTTCCTCCTTCTCTCTTTTCCTGTCTTCATTCCTTCCTGTCCTCCTGCTCGACTCCCTCCCTGCTTCCTTCCCTTCCTTTCTTTCTTCTCTCTTTTCCTGTCTTCCTGTTCTCCTTCTAAACTCCCTCCCCCTCTCCTGCCCTCTCTCCCTCTTTTCCTTTTTTCTTTCCCTCCTGACGTTGCCTCTAGCGTAGCCTCCTCCCTCCAGGACCTGTGAGAGGTTTGTGCACCCATAATGGATACAACTGGGGATGTCAGCAACTTGGGCCTTTGCTGTGTCTTGCACCACATTCACAAAGAGGGATACCCACTGGCCCTGCCCGCTGAAGCTTCTCTCCTTGAGTGGAATCACAGCTGGAGCTTACCACGCAGAGTGCTCTGTGCCATCTCTAATGTGTGCCTTGTGTTGTCGCTGCTTTTGAATAAACCACATGCCCACCTGCAAGGCTCTGAGTTCCTGTCACATCTTATGCAAGTTGCTTAGTGCTCTGGTCACTTCTCCAAAGTGTTTATAAAGGCCACATGCTGAGAGTCTGAGATGAAAGAGTGAGTAGTTTATGGTTAAAGTTGGCTCATTGTTTCATAGCAACTGTGGTAATAGCCACCAGCCCTCAAACAATTAGAATGTGCTTACAACTTTATGAATGATCTCTTACTTCATTGACTCGGCAAGTTTGCAAGGTAAACAATGGAATTCTTCTTCTTATAGAAATAAAGAAATGGAGCATGAGGAAAGTCAGGTACCTTGCCTCAAGTCATATACCTGAAAATGGTCAGGGTGGAGAGTTCAACCTCTGTTGGTCTTCGTTCCTCAAAAAGAGCCAAAAGACAAAACTATCTATTAATATGTTTCATATATGTTTTCAAAATTTCTTATGTTGTGCTTAAACAATCAGGACCACGACATGAATAGATAATATCAAAATCAAACACAAGAATGAATGTGCAAATAAAGGGGAAAAAAGTATTCTAGAAACCACCAGCAAAAAAACGATAAGGAAAAGGAACCTTCAAAAAATAAACAAGGAACATTTGTTTTCTTCAATTCTGATATCAGTATGGCCTATCAGTGATAACATGGTTCAACCAGTCATTTCTAGGATTGAAAATTTTCGCCTTTATTTTACTTGCACCCAGCTCCTGTGCTGCTTGGTGCAAGCTAACATCTGGAGGGAACAGAAAGCTGGTTGCACAGCCTCTCCCTTCAGCTTCCCCATGATCACATAAGCCTGGAAAATGTGCTGAATGAGTCCTTGCCTCCTCAATTCGTAGCCATGTGTTCATTTGAAACTCTCCCATTTTTGTGGTCAATGATCTTCCCATTTTTTTTTAACACAACAATTCTCAGACTTACTCAACAGGGGCCATCACACATGTTCTTTAAAAAGAACATAATATCTCCTTCAAACACACTTTAGAAATACCAGATTACTGTTAGGCATAGGGTCCATTCTGACTTACATTCTGCCTTACCAACTTTCTCGAGAAGCAATCATTCAGTAAGGCTGTGGGATTTTGCCAAGAGAGCATGACACCAAACACATTGGAAAAGCAGAGTAAATTTACAGAGAAAAATTCAGAGAATGAGAATCTTAGGTACCTCAAATAGTTAAGATTTTAAGAATCTTAAAGGGAACAGAATATGTTTATATGTATATATGTATACCATACATATGTTATATAAGCTATATAAATAATATATTGGTGTGCATGATTTTGATAAACTTGAGGAAAAGCCTTTATATATAACTTCAATATATTTAGTTTGTATATATTCACAAATGTATATGTTAAATATTATATTACAAATAATGCAACTGCATGACTTTAAGAAAGTTAAGAAGAAAGATGATTACAGTAGGTTCTCACTTGTTCGGAGGTCTTTGGAAACTGTGACTTTAAGCAAAGCCATGTATAACAAAACCATTTTTTGTTCTCATCAACTTTATAACAAAATGATGTTGAATGAAACAATCTGCTGTATATCGTTCCCCTTAAAGTTGCAATTTCCAAGAATCAGCCAGGTATGGAGGCTCACGCCTGTAATCTCAGCACTTTGGGAGGCCGAGGCCAGTGGATTGCTTGAGCTTAGGAGTTCAAGACCAGCCTGGGCAACATGGTGAAACCCCATCTCTACAAAAAAATACAAAAATTAGCTGTGTGTGATGGCATATACCTGTTGTCCCAGCTACTTGAGGGGACTGAGGTGGGAGGATTCCTTAAGCCTGGGAGGTTGAGGCTGCAGTGAGCTCTGATCGTGCCACTGTACTCCAGCCTGGGTATCATAGTGAGAACCTATCTCAAAAAAAAAAAAAAAAAATTCTGAGAATCTATTGACGTTGTTAAGTTAGGAGTTATTGTATATATGATTTAAATGTACTTAATTTATTACATATATACACATATATAGGTGCATGCATGTGTGGGGTTTTATTTTAGCTGGCTCTTCTCTTTGGATGTATGTGTGGTTCTAACAAACTTCAGGCGAAAGGCCTTTATATATAATATATGTGTATATATATATTTATATATAATTGCATAGGTTTGAGAGTTGTTTAATAGGCTAAGTGAAGTAGATGGGTCAAACAGGTACAACACATGTATTTTGTTCTCTTGTGGGCACATTTCAATTGAATATGTTTATTGGCTGCTGTTGTATTAGTGCATAAACAATAACATTTGGAAGCATCTATTTCAAGTCAATTTCCTAGGGCCCTTTAAACCACTCTGAAAGAATCTTAGAGGCAGTAAATTTCCATGACTCCTTCCTCTTGGAGTAAACTAGGATGCCAGTTAAAGAAAGGTAATTTAATAGGACTTAGGTTTTGGTTTAATAATAAAGCTATAACTTGAAACATGGAAATGCAGTATAGCAAGGAGAAGGCTGTGATTAAATCTGCTCCTGAAAATGGAAAGTGAATGATAATTAAAACCAGAAATATGCAAAATACCCAGAAACTATTCATAATTTTCGTGTTCCTTCTTTGATCTACCCCGACCATGTTTCGTGTAACACACATAGGAGGAATTCTGGGGTTTTCCATGTGTTTTTGCCCTTTCCTGTGCCATAACCTTTACTTTAATAGATAAGGAGGGGGTCCCCAAACCAGAGATTTGAGAGCACTTTTGATGTTTTAACGTTTCTAGAATTTATGAAGCTGGCAAATGGCTTGGAGAAGAATAGTTGAGTCCATCCTGAATGTATACAGAGCTCGGTGCTGTTTGTCTTGTGCAGTTGTGGATGTTGCAATAGGGAGACTGTAAACTGGATTCTGGGGCTCCAGGTCTCTTCCTTCTGCATGGCTAAGAGGAGAACCCTTCTGTGAGCACCGTGTTGCTCTCATCCCACTTGTCCGATTTGCATTGAGATGCTTTTTCCTTGATTCAGGGCCCTAATTATCAAGCCTTGACCTTTGCTCATGCAATTGCTGCATGTCGAGTCTTTGAGAGTGAGTGTTCTCTTGCTTATCTCTGATTGCACGTGTCCTTCTTCTGTGGTACTCTAGGATTTCCCACCAACAGTCTCTCTATTGGGTTCTTTCTGGGTACAGGCCCAAGTATGAAAACATGCCCAGTGTTACCTTGAGGGTTCCTGTGCAATGCCTCTGATGGTTGACATAGTTATAGGAATGTCAAATATCAGGTAGGTTCAACTCTGAACAATTTCATTAAGCATCTATACGAATTCATATACCAAAGTCTGTGCTTTTCATGATCTTAAAGCACAGTAATTTTCATACCTTGTAAAGTAAAATATTTTTACTTCTGTTTTCTCAAAATTGCCAAAAAGGATCATCCATTTCTTTTGGCCAGGCACCATGTCCTGCGACATTATATCTAATCAATAAAGGGTTATTGATCAGAGGGGCCTAAGATGTATACTTCTGCCTGCCTTACTGGTGAGAAAGCTGATGCCCCAAGTGATTAAGCACTTTTTGGAGGTCATACAGCTAGTGGGTGCTAGAATCAGAATGCCATGTCTGTCTGACTCCAAAGTCCTCCATCCACATATCAAGACAAATTATTCTGGGGAATATTTATTGTAACAGGATACTCACTTGACAGCATCGTGAAATGAGATGGAAAAAAATGGCATCCTATAGAAATTTTCCATGTAGATAGCCAGGAACCCTATGGATCTCTGGCCTCACAGCAACGAGAGAAGTGAAGGCTTATGAAGAGGTTTATATGGCATTATAGCCCTACCTCTTCCCCAGTGGAGTTAGGCTTTCTTTTTTCTTGTTTCCTAAATGAAATAAAAACAAATGACATGGCATGCATCTCTCTTAGCCTCAATCCAATGTTGAGGCTTCAGCGACACTCCTCAGAAAGGTTGATATTTGATTGTGCATCTCTTGGGGGACCTAGGTGGGTGGCACCTGATCCCTGCCACATCTACTCTAGAGACTTCTGATCTCGAGGGCTAGGAGGAGTTGATTTAGGTTGCACTTTCAGAGTCCCTCAAACAAATATGCATGACCAGATAACCTTAATGATTTGGACTTTTGCCCCACAAAATCTGGGATGAGGAGGAGACTCCAGCAGAGTAACACCACTGGAAAACCAGTTGGAGGAAGAGACGACATCGCCCGCATCTCCGGAGTTGCAGATGGGGGAGATCCAGCTGTCCTGGCTTCCAAGAACTTAAGAAAATGCCCTTCAGGTTTGCCTGAAATCTTCACATGATAGCGCCAGTGAGAGAAGAACCTTCTGCTCCTTTTCGCCTTCCTTTCCTGCTACTCTCCAGGTGGAGAGATCTGTAACCACAGCAGGGGAAATGAGGGAGGAGGACAATTGAGAAAGCCAGAAGCTTCCCCAAGTGTGCCTTCTGTTTCAGGACCACGAAAAGCATGCCTTAGCTGGAGATAGGGTGGGGAGGAAAGGAAGTCTTACTCTGGAATTAAAGCTGCAGAGATTTAGCATTTCATTCGACATTTAACTTTGATCTTGAAAGCATTCAGTGACCAGAAACATCATGTGATGTGCTGCAATTTTGACCACTAGCTGGTATAAGACATTTCTGCAATGAGTAAGTTTTATAGAGACCCTGGGAGACAAATCGTTGCCTTTTGGTAAAATCCAAGTCATATTTATTCATGTTAAAATACTTTTCAGGTTTCAGCATGCCCAGATCCTTGGTTATTATTGAGAATAGAAAATGGGCTAACACCGCTACTTTATATATTATTTGAGTGCCTACTGAGAGCCAGAGGCACACAAAATAATTAGAAATAAGCAATTTTTTATTTATAGAAGCAGAATAGTGAAAGCAAAGACTCAGATGAGGCTTTTTTTTTTTTTCTTTCTCCCTTTCCTTTTCCCTAAATGCTGTAAAACAAACAACACGAGGAAACTAATAAAAGAGAAACACTGGAAGTTATTTTTACTGGGGTATGATTTTCCCCCAAGGTGTGTGGTCAGAAGACTGCCTGCTGTTTCATCAGTGTTGATGGGACACCTCCCTGCTGAGTGGTAGCCCTGCTCATTGCCCAACCCTGTGGTGTTGACACAGAGAATGAATTCCTTGGGGCTCTTGGCACCATGTTGTATGTGTAACTCACTTAACAAACAGGCTGGCAAGGCTTAGGTGCATCAGGCTCTCGACAGATCATTAAAAACAAAACCCTTGCTCTTCTCATCCTAAACCCATGTCCTATGTTGTTGTTCATTTAAAAGTAATCATCGCTGTTTGTCTGTCCCATCCCACCATTATATAGCCTTCCTCTTCTTCCTCAACACACACTCCCTTTACTTGCTGCGCACCGTGCAGTGCAAAATTCAGTGCCCACAGGAAGTCCTCTCAGTGAACTCCTGATTGTTTTCCAGGTTAAGGAGTCAATAGGTGAATAAGGATTGCAGTTCAGTATTCAGGGCTGGCACCCAAAGCTCCTCCAAAGTGATGAGTTGGTGAAGGAAGTCCAGCTTCCCTCTGAGTGATGTTAAAAACGTGTGGGGAACTGGGGGAGAGGAAGGCCAGGTGGAGAAATACATGCAGTTAAATAACTTTTTTATGATAGATTCGCTGATTACTCAGTGATGACTTTATTGCCAATGATGCTCCAATATAACTGCCCAGGCTGTCAAATGATCATTCACACACGATGAGCATTCGGCTGGGATGCTTGTCCGATGTGATGGTATAAGAAGCTGTTTGAGATCCTTGAAGGAGACATACAAAGTGTCTAAGTCTCCCAGTAAGGAGCCCTCTCTGGAAGTCTTGTAAGAACTGGTGAGTTGTTAAATTTTTAATATGATTATTAGTTTTGCTTCTCTGCTGCTAAGATGTTGAGATACGTGATGACAGAAAATTGTTTACAGGGAATATTTACTTTAGTTGCACTGCTTCAAAGGAAGTCTGAAGGTTTCTATTTCTTTCCCTTCCTGGAATAGCTCAAGAGCAGCATGGTAAGAGTTAAGTGAATAAGTAGAAGAGCCAAGTCTTTGCTCTGGGAGGCAGAGTTTTAAATTCTCTTCTGTGGGACTAATCAAAGTTCGTACATTTTTTATCTGTAGTGTTACGTTAAAGAAAATATCTGTAAAACCACCTACAACAATTTATCTAATATGTTCTCATTTGCTTCTTTGCCCTGAAACAAGACTGTCTATAAGGAGAAGAAAGTAATTGCCAAATAGTTTGTCTTTGTGGATTAGAGTGGTAGTTTGAAAACACAAGCTTGGTATAAAGAATACTGGAGTTTAGAGGAAAGAATCCTAAAAGGAAATGAGCAAATGAAGTGGTGCATTTTGTGCTATAGTTTATACAAAAGAGAAATTAAATCAATTAACCTCATGTATGAAAACACTGGACCCACTGCTTCTTAGTTAGATACAACGTCTATGCCGGAGATGTCTTTGTCATCCAATGCATTCCCTGAAAGATTGGCATGATTTTAAGCTTTCAACTTACTGCTTTTCTAAAGGATAAATTTGAGAAGGAATTGACAGTTGTTTCACTCTTTTTCGTTTTAAATATACAGATTCAATATCTGTAGTGTTAATGTATCCTAAAGAGTGGAAATATGTATCCTAAAGAGTGGAAAAAGAACATATATGCCTACTTCTAGAGGGGCATACACATAGATCTCCGAGTTTATCCTCAGGACTATGCATGGAGTCACATGTTTCTTTCTGTTTTTTTTCTTTATTTTGAGACGGAATCTTGACCTGTCTCCCAGGCTAGAGTGCAGTGGTGCAATCTCAGCTTACCACAACCTCCACCTCCCGGGTTCCAGCAATTCTCCTGCCTCAGCCTCCCAAGTAGCTGAGATTACAGGTGCGTGCCACTGTGCCTGGCTAATTTTTATGTGTGTGTATTTTTAGTAGAGATGGGGTTTTGCCATGTTGGCCAGGCTGGTCTCGAACTCCTGACCTCAAGTGATCTGTCTGCCTAGGCCTCCCAAAGTGTTGGGATTACATGCTTGAGCCACCGCACCTGGCTGAAGCCAAATGTTTCTTAACAGGTTATGTTGGTTTTAAGATGTGGTGTTTATTACTGCACTTTCTACAGTATGCTTGTGTATGTAAGATCATCTCTATAAAAGAACTAGGTTAACTGAAGAATGAGTATGTAGTTCAGAGATCAGTTACTGTTTTCTGAAAAATTATGTTAATTACAGAAAATGAACATCCAAAAACAATTTAACTTTTGCAATGCATGCCGTACATAATCTAGTAATTATGAGCCAACCAAATGGATGACTTTTCTCCCAAAGAGAGATGCTAAGAAATCCCTTTGATCTCTTTCAAGTAAACTCTCTGTTATCTTACGAGCAATTATAATGAATTAAGATGTCCAGTTCTTGCTTACTTTACTTCTTATCAGAGTATCAACATATTTCATGTACACATCAGTTTTGTCTTCTGTGCCAACCCAAGCAGACTGAGTTGGAGGAATGTTAAAAATAGTTTTCACTGAAAATAATATTGAAAGTGTTGAAATTATTTTACAGAAAGTTTGCTCCATTTCATGTCATTTACTGTAGGTACTCTTTGTCTCCAGGAATGCATGATAATGCTTTACTGAATACCCTGTGAATTGGTGTCTATAGTGACATTACTATTTGCCAACTGAGAAATTGCCCCATATTCATTTCTAATGAGATTATCACATCACAGCTGATACCAGGAGATAATATAAAAGCTTTCAGTGCATGAAAAAAAAGATAACTCCTCTTTGCATTAGAAACCTAAATAGTAAATGTTGAGCGTCCCTTAAAAACTTGAATAAAACGAGCATTAAGAGTTTATGGCCAAAAGTCCTAAGCTATGTTTTCCAGACCAGGTTCTGTCACCATTGTTTTGTTTCCATCTTGTCTTCTCCTTAAAATTCCAGACTTGTTTGGAAATTAACCCCTGTCAAACTTGGCCACTAAGTCAACAAGCACTTCCCCAGTGCCCCAGGGTCACAGGTAACAGAGGATGTGGCAATGATGAAGCAGAAGTCCAGTCTCACCTCAGGTGTTTTCTATGAAAGAAAACAAGCAGTATAAATACTGCAAGTACCAATGTCAATGATAATTAAACGCTTACTGTGAGAAGGAAGTTCAGGGCAGAGACTTGGCACAGGGCTAATTAGGAGAAGCACCTTCAACTGTGAGGTCTGGGAGAAACCCCAGGGGGATGGAACAGAGCTGGCTTAGGGGCCCAGGTTCCTCTTGGTGGTTCCAAGACTGGGAGATGTTTAGTTTAGAGCTAGATATTGGGACGTTCTGTTTTACAATGAATTTGTCTGTCCAGCGTTTCCCCACGGAGGCACTGTTGGTCGGTGGGGCTGGGTGATTCCTTGCTGTAGGGGCTGTCCAGTGTATGGTAGGATGCAGCAACCCACAATATCTCCAGATGTTGCGAAATGTCTCCTGGTAGGTAAAATCCTCCTCCCAGATGACAATCTCTGGCCTGAAATAAGCATTTAAAATGTGTAAGACTGGCCAGGCGCAGTGGCTCATGCCTGTAATCCCAGCACTTTGGGAGTCTGAGGCAGGTGGATCACAAGGTCAGGAGTTCAAGACCAGCTGGGCCAACGTGGTGAAACCCCGTCTATACTAAAAATACAAAGAAATTAGCTTGGCGTGGTGGTGCGCACCTGTAATCTCAGCTACTCAGGAGGCTGAGGCAGGAGAATCGCTTGAACCCGGGAGGCAGAGGTTGAAGTGAGCCAAGATCGCACCACTGCACTCCA
>NW_016812977.1:240879-247127 GCF_001698545.2 Rhinopithecus bieti | reverse complement strand
TTTTTTTTTTTTTTTTTTTGAGATACGGTCTCATTCTGTCACCAGGATGAAGTGAAGTGGCTCGATCTCAGCTCACTGCAATCTCCGCCTCCTTGGTTCAAACAATTCTTCCACCTCAGCCTCCCCAGTAGCTGGGACTACAGGTGCCCGCCACCATGCTCAGCTAATTTTTTTGTGTTTTTTGGTAGAGACAGGGTTTTCATGTTGGCCAGGCTGGTCTTAAACTGCTGACCTCTGGTGATCTGCTTGCCTCGGCCTCCCAAAGTGCTGGGATTATAGGCGTCAGCTACTGCACCCAGCCTCACTGCAAAACTGTTAACATGGGTGACCACAGGCTGCTGTCCAAGACTTCGCTTGAGCTATTATATATGACATGAGATATTCACCATTTCCTTATAAAACCCAAAACATTCTGCATTCTGACACACACCTTTTCTCAAAAGTTTCTATCTCAAGACTATGGACCTGAGAATGTAATTGCAAGTGGAAAAGGGTTCATTCTTAACTTCTGGTGACCTTGACCACCCAATGGTGCTGTTGTTTTTTGGTTTGTGGTGTCATAATGTGCTTCCTTGTGTCCTCGGATGCAGCTTCCCTTATGTAAAACCTCCTTCCTTTTCTGTACTCTCTAAGCTTTAGAATAACCTGAGAACACTCAGGAACTGTAATGGAGCCAGAAAAGCTGGGCAGAATAGCTGTGTCATTTGGTTTTGGGCTTAGTTGTAAGTAGCTCCCAGCTGCCACTTCCCAGCGAATTACCTGAGATGCAAAGAACCATTTACACAAATCTGGGGGACAGAGTTACCAAACCTGGGGACTCCGTGGCTTGGGGCTATTAAACCAAAAGACATTTCTTCATTTTTGAAAGGCTAAATTCCATTAAAAAAAAAAAAAAAAAAGAAAATCCGGGCATGGTGGCTCTCACACCTTTAATCCCAGCACTTCCAGAGGCTGAGGTGGGTGGATTGCTTGAGTCTAGGAGTTCAAGAGCAGCCTGGGCAACATGGCACCACCCCATATTTACAAAAAATACAAAAGAAAAAAAAAAAAACAGTCAGGTGTGGTGTCCCATGCCTATAGTCCCAGCTACCTGGGAGGCTGAGGTGGGAGGATAGCTTGAGCCTGACAGGTTGAGGCTGCAGTGAGCAGTGATTGTACCATTGCACTCCAGCCTGGGCAACAGAGCAAGACCCTCTCTCAACAACAAAAAATAAACAAACAAAAAAACAACCACCAAGTCCTTATTTGGTTTGTTAAAAGAAAGAAAATTGTTCTTTAGTGAGTATGGGTACATCTGGGACAGAGTTTCTCATCCTCTGCACACTAGATATTTGAGGCTGGATGATTCCCTTTTGTGGGATGGGCTATCCTATGCAGTGTGGGGTGTTTAGTGGCTTTGCTGGACTGTGATAACCAATATCTACCTCCCAGCTGTGGCAGCCAAAAATGACTCTAGACATTGTCCGACATTCCCTGGAATGCAGAATCACCCCTGGTTGAGAACCACTGGTCTAGAAAAAGCATTTTAAAAGGAGTAACAGCCTGAGCATGGTGGCTCACATCTGTAATCTCAGTGTGTTGGGAGGCCAAGGAGGGCGAGGAGATTGAGATCAGGAGTTTGAGGCCAGCTTGGACAACATAGCAAGACTCTGTTTCTACAAAAAGTAAAAAAATTAAAAATCAGCCAGGTGTGGTGGCTCACACCTGTAGTCCCAGCAACTCGGTAGGCTGAAGTAGGAGGATCCCTTGAGCCTAGGAGTTCAAGGTTGCCATGAGCTGTGATCACACCACTGCACTCCAGCTGGGTAACAGAGTGAGGTCCTGTCACTAAAAGTAAAATAAAATAATAATAAAATAAAAATAATAATGCAAAGCTTTGACTTAATCAGCATTCTCTGCCTTGATACTATTGACATTTGAGGCCAGATCATTCTCTGTTGTCAGGAACTGTTCTGCCCACGCTTAGTAGCATCTCTGGACTCTACTCACTGGATGACAATAGCAATGTCCATAAATTGTAACAACCAAAAGTATCTTCAGACATTGCCAAATGTTCCCCAGGAGGCAAATTGGGCCCTGGCAAGAACCGCTGGTCTAGGCTAGTGCTGTAGTCTACAGAGTCATATTACTTTAACTTTGTGTGGTGCCTCATATTTTACAGAAAGTATGAAAGTATTTTCTCTTTCTCTCTCTCTCTCTCCCTCTCCCTCTCTCTCTCTCTCTCTTTCTCTCTCTTTTTTTTTTTTTTAAATTGAGACAGGGTCTTGCTCTGTCATCTAGGCTGTAGTGCAGTGGCATGATTACGGCTCACTGCACCCTCAACCTCCCAGGCTCAATTGACCCGCCCACTTCAGCCTTCTAAGTGGCTAGGGCTACAGGTGCACACCACCACACCTGACTAATTTTTGTATTCTTTGTAGAATCGGGGTCTCACCATGTTGCCCAGGCTGGTCTTGAACTTCTGGGCTCAAGTGACCCACCTGCCTTAGCCTCCCAAAGTGCTGGGATTACAGGCATAAGCCATTGCGCCTTGCTGCATTATCTCATATTTTGCTTCATTTAATACTTTTCTCTTTCAGCCCTGTGAGGTATTTTTAAGTCCCATTTTTGTGGGTGGGAAAACTAACCTCAGCAATCTATACAGTGTGTCACAGAGTTTTGTTTGTACCCTACCATGTTGCCAGATATCACATGGATGACTCAAGGATCGGGATATGCAAAGCCATTTGTCTTAATTGGCAGACTGGATCATATAAAATAATTTACATGATACTAAATAGACACCACAGTCAGCTATATGAAATGGATTCCAGGAACTTCCAATTGCAAATTAGCTCATGTGACTGATGAATTACTTAATCTAGGAGGTTATAGCTGCAGGTGCCTAGAGCTTGCAGGTTGCATGACTCAGAAGGTTTTTAGTTGGACATAATGGTGACCCAGCACAACCTTGCTCCAACCTAGAAAGGGATTTTTCAGTTGCATATGTGGGAAGTTCACAGAATTAAAGAGAAAACCATGAACCAGGAACGGTTGTCTTCAAGACCGGCTGAAAATTCTTTGTAAGCCTGATTGACATGACCCATAGCTACTACCTATGGCTCCAGATGGAAGCCACCACTGTATCTGAAAACACTTGGTTTTACATTCTGTTGAAGTTTTATAGTGTTGGTACTATTTTATGTATATTTGGGATTAGATACTGTAGTCATTCTTTATCACTGCAGAGCAAATTACCACAAACTTAAAGACTTAGAACAAATACCCATTGAGGATCATACAATGACTGTGGGCCAGGAGTCTAGGCATAGCTTAGCAGGGTTCTCTGCTCAGAGTCTCACGAGGTTGCCATCAAGGTGCTGTCCAGGTGTTGGCTGTGTTCTCACTCAGAGCATTGGGTCCTCTTTCAAGCTCATTCAAGTTGTTGATAAAAAAATTTATTTATTTATTTATTTATTTATTTATTAAGAGACAGAGTCTTGCTCTGTCGCCCAGGCTGGAGTACAGTGGCAGGATCAAGGCTCACTGCAACCTCTGCCTCCTGGGTTCCAACGACTCTCCTGTCCCAGCCTCCCAAGTAGCTGGGACTACAGGTGCACCACCATGCCCAACTAATTTTTGTATTTTTAGTACAGAGGAGGTTTCGCCATGTTGACCAGGTTGGTCTCAAACTTGTGAGTGCCAGGGACTGGAAACCCAGAAGGTGATCTTAGAACTCTGCTTCCCACAAATGCCTTTGTGTGAGTGCACCTGGGAACTGAATTATAATGTAGGGAAAAATGTGTTCTGAGAACCAGATAACCTAATGGCAAACAGACGTCTGGGGGAAACAGATATGTAAGATTGACTTTGCTTGCCAGTCTTGACTCTAGTTAGCCAATGTGAATGTCATTGATTTATATTTGATGATAATAAAATCATGAAAAATCCCCTATATAATTGAATATTTTATTCTTGTCATGACAAAGTCTCCAGCAACGCATCACAGTAATTTTTTCCAGTTGCTCAGGAATGTGTCTAGGGACTGTGGCTCCTCTGAAAACAGGATCAGAGGGCATCCCTCATAATATGTGGGCAGGTTTCTGGGGATGGCTCATGCTTCCCTGCACAGAAGGTAATCCCATCAAAATTCTTCCTCTGTTGCTCTAGGTGATGGATGAGCTGTGCCCCTCCTTTCCCTGCACCCAGGCCTTGCAGTGGGATGTCATCTCTCAGTGATTGGGAATTCTTCCTCGAGCACCCTCAAGTCTCCTTTCTCTCTGTCCTTACCCAGGATGTTCCTTAAAAGAACAGCACAGATGCCTAGGTCTGGTGCCAGGCTGGCTTGGTTGAATTGCTTACCAACTGGGCAGTGAGGGTCCTTCCACTCACAGTAGGGTTTATTTGTCCACATTTCGTTTTGGGGATATCATATCATGCTAGTGATGTCAGAAGGCTTTACAGTATTAACAAAATAGCTTCAGCTTTGATCATCTCTTTTCTGAATTTTTTTATCGAGATGAAATTCTTATAAAATTAACCATTGTAAAATGTACAATTCTGAGATATTGAGTACATTCACCACATTAAACCACCATCTATCTGGTTCTACAACGTCTTTGTCACCACCGAAAGCAACCCTATACCCTTTAACAGTGATTCCACATTCCTCCCATCCCCCCACCCCTAGGAAACTATCAATCTGCTTTCTGTCTCTATGAATTTGCCTATTTTAGACACTTCGTAGAAGTAGAATTATACACCCCGTGGCCAGATGAAAACAGGATCTCTGGGGGATCAGTGCTCTCCAAGAGGGATCTCTGACCTTTCTTTTCCCATCTGCCCTTTCTCTTCTCTCTTCCTTTACTGAGCATAGTGTTTAAGGTCCATCCATGTTGTAGCATGTATCAGAATTTCATTCCTTTTCATTGCTGAATAATATTCCATTATGTGGATATACCACATTCAGTTTATCCCTTTGTCTTTTACCTTTTGGCTATTGTGAATAATACTGCTATGAACATTGATGTACACATACCTGAGTTCCTGTTTTCGGTAGGATTTCTGGGTCATATGGTAATTCAATTTTTTAAGGAACCACCATACTGTTATCCACAGCAAATTTTACTATCTCTTAGTTTTTAAAGTCCTCCCATTATAGATGATTCTCACATTTGATTGAACATCCCACAATTACAGTATCTCCTGCCAGAACTTGTGTTGAGGAGAAAATAGGTTTGGCTTAGGAAGGTGCAGTTAGCAAAGGCTCCCTTTACTTATCAACATTTCTGAGACTTGTTTGTTTGCCCTGCAGCCTGTTGGAAAAGGCAGTGTCAAAAGCAGCTCTGATCAAGTCTAGAAAAACTCATTATAACACATGGGTGGTGTGTTTGTTGATCGGGGGGCCAGGGGGTGGGTGTGGTTCCCAGAAATGGCACCACAGAGGGTGAGCTGACTTAGTGCTCAAGCATATAAGAGGCAGGCCTTGTAAACAGTGCAGAGAATGTGAATTTACAGAACATATGGGCTTTATTTCTCTGTTCCCGAGCAATTTAGTTCTGGGTCCTTTGAGGACACTGATTAAATGGTCATATAAAACTATCACAGATTATAGGGTCTTGTTGTAGAATAATTCAATCTGATGATTGTCACCACCCCAGAAGACAATAGGGCAATATTCCCATACTGCAGGTTCCAAGAAATATGATGAGACCTAGAAAACGTGACTTCTTAAAATATATACAGGCAGGAGGTAGGAATGGCGATTTACAGCAGTGGGAATGGAGGCTCTCACTGGAGTGAAGTGTTCCAGAACTGATGCGGGGTTGTGGGGGGTACAGGGGGTGTCGAACAATATGGTAATTTAATAAAAACAATTCAATTGTACAACTGGGTGAATTCGATGCAATGTAAAATGGATCTCAAAAAAATAAGCATGTTTTTCATCAAAATTATTATTTTGAGACAGGGTTTCACTCTGTCACCAGGCTGAATTGTAGTGGTGTGATCTCAGCTCACTGCAGCCTTAAAGTCCTGGGCTCAAGCAGTCCTCCCACCTTAGTCTCCCGAGTAGTTGAGATTACAGATGTGCCCCACCATGCCCATTTAATTTAAATTAAATTAAATTTTAAATTTAAATTTTTTTAAATTTAAAAAATTTTTAAAGTTTTTGTAGAAATGAGGTCTCACTACATTGCTCATGCTGGTCTCAACTCCTGGGCTCAAATGATCCTCCTGCTTCAGCCTCCCAAAGCACTGGGATTATACGT
>NW_016812977.1:233860-240665 GCF_001698545.2 Rhinopithecus bieti | reverse complement strand
TTTAAATTTTTTTAAATTTAAAAAATTTTAAAGTTTTGTAGAAATGAGGTCTCACTACATTGCTCATGCTGGTCTCAACTCCTGGGCTCAAATGATCCTCCTGCTTCAGCCTCCCAAAGCACTGGGATTATACGTATGAGCCACTGTACCAGACCTACATTATTTTTAAAAAGAAAATGTCCTAGAGTTGCTGGGAATGTATGGAATTTCTTTAAGTATTTAACAAAGGCCTCCAACAGTCACTATATTGATTCCTCCAATGGATCTAATCAAACATGTAATTAGATGCCACATATATTCCACAGACACCATTGTACTGGGGGATGCTTCACTTCCTATTAATGGCTGGGCAGTCTCTGCCCATCCCCTGGTACAATGAGCCAGTCATGGGATATGCAGGGTCATATGATTGCAAGGTCATGAAATGACTCAGAGGCCTCCGCAAAACCAGGTCCAGAGGAACCCGCCAAATCCATCCTGGAGTGGCTACAGTTTGTCGCCACCTGTTGGTAGCTCTCTACTCAAAGCATAAAAATCTACAGGGGCAGTTCTGCCTCTTGGGGGCTGGCTCCCAGAATCCCGGCAGTAATTCCAAGACTCTCTGAGTTGGTGAGCTGAATCTGCTCCTCAGCCTCAACTTGGAGGTAGGGCCAAAAGAAAATAGGGTCTGTGGGGACTCAGCGTTTTCCAGGAGGGGTCTCTGACTTTTCCGTTGCCACCCGCCCTCTCTCAGCTCTCTAACCCCAGCTTCTCCCCGAAAATGTCAACCCCAGTCTTAGCCTGCCCTGGTCTTGGGACAGAAATGAACAGAGGATGGAACCAATGGCCAACCAGCTTCTGAATATTCAAATTCCAATTATTTGAGGAGCTGTTATCCTTGAGTTTACTGGACTAACTTATATCCAGTGGAAAGAGCCTCTCTTGCAATCCCACGTCCTCACCGTCAACAAACACAATTGCACCCAGCTGATAAATGATGCGATTTGGGATTTTATTAGCCATAATAGCATAGAAATGGCTGAGTGACTAATTGCGAATTATTTTCCAGCAAAAAGTACTCCTGGCGACTGCCCAGACATTAATAGGAAATGAAGCATCGCCCAGTACAATAGTGTCTGTGGAATATATGTGGCACTTGTATATTAGATTAGATCCATTGGAGGGATCAATATGGTGACTGTTAGAGGCCTTCTTTAAATAATTAAAGAAATTCCATGCATTCCCAGCTACTCTAGAACTATTTCTTTTCTTTAAATAATATTGATGAAAATCATGTTTACAAGTTTTTTGAGGTTTATTTTACATTGCATTTAATTCACCGAGTTGTACAATTCAGTGGTTTTTATTAAATTATCAAGTTGTGCAGTCATCACTATAAACGAGTTTGGGAATATTCTCATTACCCAAGTGAGATTGTTCAAGCCGACTGCTGTGAGTCCCTATCCCCACATCCCTCCTGAGTCCCTATCCCCACATCCCACCTGAGTCCCTATCCCCACATCCCACCTGAAGACATTTTTAAGAAGTGACATTTTTGGGGGCCTCATCATATTTGTTTGAACGCAGGTCATGTGAACTTTGCCCTCTGGAATGTTGATGATCATCAGATTGGATCACTCTGCAGTGTGACCCTATAATCAGTAACTGTGTTATAGGACCATAGAAGCAGCATCCTTAAAGGACGTAGAATGAAATTGCTCAGGCATGGGGAAACAACACCCATGTGTTCTAGAAGTCCCCACACCCCTCACTGTTCGTGATGCCTGCCTGTTTTCCGCTTGAGCACTGTCAGCTCACCCCTCTTCTGCCATTTAGCCTGGCTTCTCTTCCCACTTCTAATTACAGTCATTTTCTACAAATCGCCTATGGAATTCATTCCTGTACTTAGCCCCTTAAGACTGATTTCTCTTATAGACAAGTCAACACCTGTCATTGCTTGTGTATCTTAGGCTGCTGTCATTTGGAGATGTGCATAATTATTTCAAAGACACAGCTAATAGAAAGAGTAAGGGAAATATACTGAATGTTGGCACATTACACAGTTGTACCAAAAAAAGAGCAAATCACAAAGCTTTAACTTAGACATGGAAGCATGTGGGGTATGATTGAGTAAGTATTTTTAAAAGAGAAAAGAAATCCAAAGCAGTATAATTTGGGAATATGCAATAAACCACCAGGCCTGGTTCAGGCAGTGAATAAAGAGTTCTTACCTACAAATAACAAAATTGGTAAGAGGCTTGATCTGTTGGTGATGTGGGACTTGACAGGTGGGATACCTGTTGGAAGTCTTGTGCAGCTAAAAGCTTAAAATCTGATCAGCTCTTTTCTTTTTTTCTCAGTCAGTGTTATTCACTTTATTTCATTTTATTCTGGGGCACATGTGTAGGATGTGCAGCTTTGTTACATAGGTAAACATGTGCCATGGTGGTTTGCTGCACAGATCAACCCATCACCAAGGTATTAAGCCCGGCATGCATTAGGTCCTTTTCCTGATGCTCTACCCCCCACCTATCCTCCCCACACAGGCCCCAGTGTGTGTTGTTTCCCTCCCTGTGTGCATGTGTTCTCATTGTTCAACTCCCACTTGTAAATGAGAACATGGGGTGTTTGGTTTTCTGTTCCTGTGTTAGTTTGCTGAAGATAATGGCTTCCACTTTCATCCATGTCCCTGCAAAGGACATGATCTCATTCTTTTTTGTGGCTGCATAGTATTCCATCCAGTATATGTACCACATTTTCTTTATCCAGTCTATCATTGATGGACATTTCGATTGATTCCATATCTTTACTATTGTGAATAGTGCTGCAATGAACATACACGTGCATGTATCTTTATAATAGAGTGATTTATATTCCTTTGGGTATATACCCAATAATGGGATTGCTGGGTCAAATGGTATTTCTGGTTCTAAATTTTTGAGGAATCACCACACTGTCTTCCATAATGGTTGAACTGATTTACATTCCCACCAACAGTGTAAAAGTGTTCCTACTTCTCTGCAACCTTGCCAGCATCTGTTGTTTCTCAGCTTTTTAATAATTGCCATTCTGACTGGTGTGAGGTGGTATCTCATTGTGGTTTTGATTTGCATTTCTCTAATGATCAGTGATGTCGAGCTTTTTGTCATATGTTTCCTTGCCGCATGAATGTCTTCTTTTGAGGAGTGTCTGTTCATGTCCTTTGCTTACTCTTTAATGGGGTTGTGATCAACTCTTTTCTTTTTGAAAACTTTATCCTGCAGATCAAATATTGCTCTGAAGTGGACTGTAATGAACAAGGACAGATAGGTTGTTGAAGTGAGAGTGGTAGAATCTTTGGGAGAAAGTGGCCATACAGTTTTAGAATCTATAATGGTAAATGACCAACATAGTTTGGCATGTGCATTGGGGTTTGGGAAAACAGAGTTTAGCATTGTTCAGATAAAAATATAGGTATTATCTCCTGGCCAGGGACTCTGAGGAAGAAACAGCTCAAGTGCTAGGATGTACTCAAACATGAAATATCTGCACATACAATCACAAAACCATAAAATATCCAACAGAGAAGGGAAAAAAAGAAGCATTGAAAGAAAGCAATGTGGCCCTATAGGGTTTCTCTTTAATGAACCTAGACTTTGAAAGAGAATATTTGAGAAGTTGAAGAAGGGCTAAAGGAATGGCTTACCTTTCTATATATGATGTTAAGAAGACCAAAATCCCAAAGGTACTGATAAGACTGATGAAAAAAAGACTCAACTTCATTCCCTCATTTGTAGGTCTACCCTGATTCAATCTCCTTGCCCTTTCACCAGACAGCATACCTGCTGCATCAAAACTAACCCATCACCCTTACTCTCCATTTAAACTGCATGCAACTTCTGAAACTGTAATAACAGACATTTACTCACCAAGAATTGGCAGGGGATGACATTTTGCCATATTTTGGGTTGAACTCTAAAGAGTGGTAATGAGGTTCTTTGAGACAATTGCATGGAAGTGCTCACCTGATTCATTCCAAAGTGCTGACTGACAGCCTCACCTGCATTTTGGGGATTCCTTGTCAGATTGATCTACTCATAAGGAGTAAGCCTCTTTTTGCATTCTTCAGCATCCCAAATTTATCCCTCGCCTGGAATCCCAAACATCACAGTTGCTCCTCTCACATTTAGTAGGAAATTTTGCTCTAAAACCTCTGAACAAACAAGCAAACAAACTGACAGGCACCAAATGAGTGTCATCAGATCTGCCTCCCTAACTTGTTGTACTCAGTCCTTAGACAGGCCCTGATTGTAAGCTGCTGTGATGATTCCCCACTTGGCTTCACAAAGCCACCTTCCTTCTCAAAACGCTTGATCCCATCAGGTCCACATCCATGCCTTCATGTCTACTGACATCTAACTGGCATTGGCGTCTTCTGGAACTTCTTTTCCAAGATCAGAATTGATATTTTCATTGTCAAACCCAATCAATACCTTTGTGATGATTAACACTTCTGGTTATCCCCTTTGTTTCAGTATCCAGGGAGACAGCGTTCATATCATGAGTGATGGTGGGGACAATTCCAGAATCAGAAAACCTAGATCCAAATTCTGTCTTTTTCACATAGAATCTGAGCTTGTTAAAAAAAAAAAAAAGCCAGATGCAGTGGTTCATGTCTGCAATCCCAGCACTTTGGGAGACTGAGGCAGAAGGATCACTTGAGCCCAGGAGTTTGAGACCAGCCTAGGAAATGTGGCAAAACCCTGTCTCTACAGAATTTTTTTAAAAATACAAAAATCAGCCAGACGTGGTGGTGCATGCCTGTAGTCCTACTTACTCTGGAGGTTGAAGTGGGAAGATAACCTGAGGCCAGAAGGTTGAGGCTGTAGTGAGCCATGATCATGCCACTGGACTCCAGCCTCGGTGACAGAGTGAAATCTGGTCTCAACAAAACAAAACAAAACAAAACAAAACCCCACCTCTGTACATGTCAGCTTCTCCACTCCACCTATAAAATGGGAAGGAACAAATGACATGATTACAAGTTATAGTATCTGCAGAGTGAAGATAACACCCAGCATATTGTTAGCCCTTAGTACACGATAATGGCAGTGACCTTGTTTGTTTCCTCCAGCGTGAGCTACAAGTATTTTCTAAACTCAATATGATCAAAATAAATTCTTTAGTGTCTCTTTTCTAGATTGACTGCACCTTCAGTACTTCCTCGCTCAATCAGTGGGGTCCTCCATTATCCAGTTCATGGGCTAGAACCATTTATTCTCCATGCTCTTATCCACTTAGTCATCTGTTTGTTTGGCTGAGTTTCCAAAATACCTCTTGAATTTACTTCCACTCTGTCTCCATGGTTACTGCCTTTCAGCCTCATCCTTAGGACTTTGACAATAATACACCATTTGGACATCTGAGCACCACCTCCCTTTTTGTGGTAAAAGTCTGTGATTTTCTTTCCATGTTCCTACCTTGCCTCTCTACTCACCCTCAGCTTCTGTGCTTACCTGGTTCCTTACTAGTCCCTTAGTTTATCTCCTTTCCATTCAGAATATTCTTTGAATGTGGGTTTTGTACTGGCACTTTGAAACAATTTCCATTGTTTTCCAATAACTCCCTGATCAGTCTAGCTCTAAAGTCACTCTTGGGTAATTTGGCCAATAATCCATGAATACCAAGATTTCACAGGATCACAGGGATAAAGGGTTTGACAGCCAAGGGTGATATCCATGGTAATAGCCAATGAGAGGAATGCCTTTTGTGCAAAGTGGAAGAAAGTTGATTAGGAATGGGGTGGGCTTGGAAAACCAACCAGTACTGAGATAGCTGGCATACTCCGGCAGCTGGGTTTTAGAGCAGAGCACACATGGATGTGGAAGATCTAGAAATTGATTTCCTTAGAGCATCCCAACCTTTTGCACCCCATCAGCATGTCTTTGTGTATCTTTACAAGTAGGTGTATTAGTCCATTCTCACACTGCTATGAAGAAATACCCAAGACTGGGTCATTTATAAAGAAAAGAAGTTTAATTGACTCATAGTTCCACATAACTGGGGAGGCCTCAGGAAACTTACGACCATGGCAGAAGGGGAAGCAACATGTCCTTCACATGACAGCAGGAGACAAAAGAATGAGAACCCAGTGAAGGAGGAAGCCCCTTATAAAACCATCGTATCTTGCAAGAACCTAATCGCTGACAAAAGAATAGCATGGGGAAACCACCCCCATGATTCAAGTACCTCCCACCAGGTTACTCCCACAACATGTGGGGTTTATGGGAACTACAATTCAAGATGAGATTTGGGTGGGGACACAGCTAAACCATATCAATAGGTGAGCCCCAGTTTGAAGACTAGTGGCTTAGATTATTGGATTTGGCTTGACACTGGTGTCGTTTTCTGCAAAACTCTGTTAGATCTACAGTCTACCCATTTTGCCTCTATGAAAATAATTTTCCTACAGCGTGTATCATTTTTCTTTAAAAACTTACCTCCTCATACTGGCAAAACTCTTGCTCCTGGCCCTCTGAGATAATCCAGGATCATCTCCACATCCCCAAACCCTTAACATAATCACATCTACAAACTCCCTTTTGCCATGGAAGGAAACATTCTCAGGATCAGAGTACTAGAATGTGGATATCTTTGGGGGCTGTGATTCTGTCTACCCAACTTGGCTTCCATTGATGTAGTTTGTAAAGATGGACCTTGATCAAAATCTTTTGTGGGCATATCACTTAGCCATTTATATGTTTAGGAGTTCATTAATAATATGTAGCATTGTTTGCGAAAATAAAATCATAGTTATATAAATAGTAGTGTTGATTTAATTCATAAG
>NW_016812977.1:221467-233326 GCF_001698545.2 Rhinopithecus bieti | reverse complement strand
TCTGTGTCATCACATGTCAATTTTATACAACATATAATTTTAATTTTTAAAAAATATATATTATATATATATATGTGCGTGTGTATATATTTTTTTGGGGGGGGGAGTTGGGACAGGGTGTCACTTTGTCACCCAGACTGTCATCCTCTCACTGGCTGTTACCATGGATATCACTCTGTCACCCAGGCATGATGTCAGTTCACTGCAACCTCCGCCTCCTGGGTTCAAGTGATTCTCATGCCTCAGCTTCCCAAGTAGGTGGAATTACAAGCACATGCTACCACACTCGAATAGTTTTTGTATTTTTTTGGTAGAGACAGGGTTTCACCATGTTGGCCAGGCTGGTCTCGAACTCCTGACCTCAAGTGATCCACCCACCTCGGCAAAGTGCTGGGATTACAGGTGTGAGCCACAATACCCGGCCTTAAATTTTTTTTTAAAGACAAGGTCTCACTCTGTTGCCCAGTCTGGAGTGCAGTGGCTCAATCATGGCTCACTGTAGCCTCAAACTCTTGGGCTCAAGTGATTCTTTCACTTCAGCCTCCCAAGTAGCTGGGACCATAGGCATGTGCCGCCATTTCTAGCTAATTTTTTGGAGAGACAGGGTCTCACTATGTTGGCTAGGCTGGTCTTGAACTCCTGGCAAGCAGTCCTTTCACCTTGGCCTCTCAAAGAGCTGAGATTACAAGTGTGAGTCACCATGCCCACAATAGAGATTTTTTTATTCTGATTGATATACTTGAGCCAGTTCAGGGATATCTGATGGATATAGAGAGAGACAAAGGTTTTGGTACAGTAAATTAATTAATTCTGTTAAGACAAAGCACATAAACAAATCAGAATGTTCTTCATCATAATCAGACATGTGCAAAAATTTAAAGTAAGTTTTGCGCTTTCTGTTGGTTGATCGATTGCTACCCGAGCTTCAGTGCTGAGATGCGCTATCTCTCTGTTCAATGATGCTGCCTTTTGGTGTTTGTTGAACAATTTTTCATCGAACCTAATTTGGAGAACATGATGTTTAGCTGTAGATACAATGAAGGGAATTTCAGCTCTTTCCGGCTTCATATACTCCCACTCCTGCTTCGTGGGCAGCAGGGGTATAGCCTGCGTCGGCTGAGTTCGTCCGTTTTCCCCTCACTGTTGCCTTTGATTTTGTCCTTTTTCTTAAGTTCCTCTCTCCATTCTGAAAACATTCTCAAGGGCTGAGCTCCTGCAAAATCCTTTCAATTCTGAATACCCTCAAGTAAAACATTATTCTTTCCTTTCCTAACCAACTTCTCATGAAAGTGGTTAACTAGCTTTCTCTAGTCCCTCTCATGAAAGTGATAATGGGCTCTCTCTGTCCTCTCTCTGTCCTTCTCAATCATGAAAGTGGTAACTGGCTTTATCTAGTCCTTCTCATGAAAATGATAACTAGCTTTCTCTAGCCCTTCTCCTGAAAATGATAACTAGCTTTCTCTAGTCCTTCTCATGAAAGTGATAATGGGCTCTCTCTGTCCTTCTCATGACAGTGATAACTGGCTATCTCTAGATCCTTCTCATGAAAGTGGTAGACGTGGCTTTCTCAGCTCTCATGCAAAGTCGGTACTCGCGCCTTCCTCCCTACTAGTCCTTCTCATGAAAGTGGTAACTGGCTTTTCCTCTCTAGTCTCATGAAAGTGGTAACTGGCTTTTCCTTTCTAGTCCTCATCATGGAGAAGCGCCTAACTAACTAGCTTTCTCTAGTACTTCTCCTCTGGTTTCTTTCTTATTCATAGACTCTCCTGCATGGTACATGTATTCACACCCAAGTCTCTGATTTCAAAACCAACCAGCAATGGAACAGCAGGAAACATCAGTGTTCCCACTTGTCAAAAAGTCATTTCTTCACAGGCATCTGAGATTAGTCACCAATCTGCTGTCAATGAATGAGTGTATCTAAAAGATTCAAAATACTGATTCTAAGAACTCATAGAAACAACAGTACCATGGCGGTTACCAGAGGCAGAGGGTGCAGGTGGAAGAATGGGGAGATGTTGGTGAAAGGGTACAAAGTTCCAGTTAGACAGCAGAAATAAGTTCAGGAGATCCATTGTACAACATGGTGACTGTAGTTAATGGTAATGTATACTTGAAATTTGGTAAGGGAGCAGAGCTTTAATGTTCTTAATCACAAAAACTGAGAAGTATATAAGGTGATGGATATATTAATTGACTTGATATGATCATTCTACATTGTATGCATATAAAGAACAGTCTTCAGATTATAATTCCTAGGGAGTGTTCCTCATACTCTACAGCAGTGGTCCCCAACGTTTGGGAGCAGTTTTGTCAAAGACAAATTTTTCCCTGCACCTAGGGTGAGGGGGGATGGTTTTGGAATGATTCAAGTACATTACATTTATTGTGCACCTTATTTCTATTATTATTATATTATAATACATAATACAATAATTATACAACCCACCAAAATGTAGCTGAGCTTGTTTTCCTGCAACTAGACCATCCCATCTTGGGGTGATGGGAGACAGTGACAGATCATCAGGCATTAGATTCTCATAAGGAGCATCAACCTAGATCCTTCGCATGTGCAGTTCACAATAGAGTTCATGCTCCTATGAGAATCTAATGTGGCTACTAATCTGACAGGAGGCAGAGCTCAGGTGGTAATGCGAGTGATGGGGAGTGGCTGTAAATACAGGTGAAACTTCACTCGTTCGCCTGTTTGCCTGCTGCCCACCTCCTGCTGTGCAGCCAGTTCTTAACAGACCGTGGACCAGTACCAGTCTGTGGCCCTGGGGTTGGGGACACCTGCTCCACAGAGTCAGCATACAGGTGGAAACAGCCTTGACTCTCACATTCTCCAAAGCTCGCAGGCAAAAATTGGACATCGGCTGTCCTGAGGTTACTTCTGCCTGTAAAACTAGGTGTTAATTTAATGAATGTTACTGCAGTGGGGGGGAGTAGTAATCAACTATTAGGTAATTCATAAAAGTCATCAGTTGAGAGAGCTGACAAGCTCCATAAATTCCCCCAGCTACCCAAGATTAATAATTTTATACTGAAAGCAAGTAATTATGACAGTCCTGCTGTCTTAAGGAAGGCAATGTTTAATGCCCATTAAGGGAACCCTTCTTGTTTTGGTAGGCAGGGCCGCTATGTCTGCTCACCAAAGAATATGGATGCTATTCGATGGTAAAGTGACAAACAAAGTAGTGCTTAACCACTTATGCTTTTAAAGTTCTGCACACATTTATGAATTCAATAAAGTGTCATTTTTCAATGGAATTGTTAGAACCCCAAATCTCAGTGTTACACAATATACCCGTGTAACAAACCTGCACATGTACCCACTTAATCTAAAATTTAAAAAGAAAAGAAAAGAAGAAACTATTGTTTTTTAGCCTATAAGGTTAAAAATACAAATACCAGTCTGTTGTCAGATCCTGGAGACATCAAATCAAACTCATTTGATGAAGCTGTCATTATGAACACATGGGTTAATAAAGGAAGTACAGGGCAAGACACATAAAGAGTGAAGAATAAGAGGTACTGTTTTAGAGCCTCCTGTGAAGGTAACTGTAAGGTGTCAGGAGAAACACCCTCAGAGCATCCGAAGTGACTCTGCAAAGGACCCCTGGAGTGTGCTGGTCCAGGGCTCACAGTGAACTGGCCTTTGGCCCATGAACCTGGGCATCCCCACCAGACACCTGGCACAGCCCACGTGCATGCCAACATCACCTAGAGGCAATGGGTTTCAGGTTGTTTACTGACCTAGCTCTGGCCTTGAAAACTTGGCAGCAGTTTCAGGAGTCTCCTGTTTGAGGCTGAGATGAAGCTTATTTGTTCTATGGGCTGATGCTGCAGGGATGCCTTTGAAAAACAAACAAACAAAAAACAATGATCAAGCTGGGTGTGGTGGCTTATGCCTATAATCCCAGCACTTTGGGAGGCTGAGATGGGTGGATCCCTTAAGCCCAGGAGTTGGAGACCAGCCTGGGCAATATGATGAAACAAAAAATATATATATACAAACCGGTGGCACACGCCTGTAGTCCCAGCTACTTGGGAAGCTAAGCTGGGAGGATTGATTGAGCCTGGTAGGCAGAGGTGGCAGCATGCTGAGATTGCATCACTGCACTCCAGCTTGGTCAACACAATGAGTCCCCCTGTCTCAAACAAACAAACAAAAAACCTCAAAACAACCAATGATTATTTTGTCATACCTTCATTCTGTTTTCCAAGCATCCCCGATATTGGCTTTTCTGTCAATCATAGAGCAAGCACTTACTAATTCATCCCACAGTGGTTGCCAGAAAGAGTTAGGGTCTAGCTGAAGAGGAGGGAGGTTAAGCTATTGCACACGTGCATGCTGTAGGGGTGGGCTCAGTACTGATCCTGTGTCCTCACGTGTGGGGTGCTGGCTTCCTCTTGAGCCAGTTCTATTCCCCTGTCCTCAGCTCTGGCAGATACTTCTTATCATGGGGTGGCTATAACTTGCAGCAAGGCCTCCTGGATAGCTTTTGGGGCCGGGTACGTAACTACAAGCAGAAATGGATTCTAGCATTCCCACTGACCTTTCACCACTCTGGTCCTTGTGCCTGTAGTGTCTTTCATAAACACAACCTATTATTGGAGTGCTTGGTGGAATATTGGATAGGAAAGTGCTTTGAACAACAGTAAGTGCACATGGATTGTATAAGGTTCCTGGGGTTGATTTATGGGTGCTGCTTTGAGAAATGATCGAAATGAGGAAATTTATGACAATTCTCAAATATGACAAAAGACAGTGAGCTCCCAATCAGCCTTGCCTTCCCTTTCCCTACCTCTCTAGACTCTGCGGGGGCTGGTAATCTGGGGCCTCCATCAGTTCTTACAGAAGGGACCTTATATCAGTTCCTCCATCAGTTCTGCTTGCAATAAGCTGAATAGTCCCCCCAAAATCATGTGATTCCCACAACCTCAGAGTGTGACCTTTTCTGGAAATAGGGTTATGGCGGATGTAATTAGCAAAGTTAAGATGAGGTCATACTGGAGTAGGGTGGGCCCCCATCCAATATGACTGGTGTCCTTCTCAAAAAAGAAGACACTTGCAGAGGCATGATGTGAAGACACGCAGCACAAATGTCCTATTTCCACAGAGGCAGAGATTCGGGTGATAGATCTATGAGCCAAGGAGTGCCAGCAATCAAATAAATGCTTTGTATTTTGCTTGATTTTTTTTTTTTTACATTTACAGTTTTTATACAGGTTGATATTTATAAGATTTACTTTTGCACAGGTCTTCATGTCCAATTCTGTGTTAATCTTAAACCCTAAGACTATTCATAGTTCCCCAGGAGAAACCTTCAGAACTCATTGAACAGTTTAAGCAATAAATCTGCAAATGCTTAGTAAGACCTTCCTCTGTCTGCCGCTAGACACAACCTTGTGGACAATGGAAATAAAAAGAAGATGTGGCTTCCATTGGGAGAATTACACAGTGGATTTAGGGAGACAAGATGTAAATGCCCCCCACACTAAGACGCGAAAGGGCAAAATCACTTGCCCAAGATCACACAAGTAATGACTCACAGAACTAGAATTTGAGCCTCACTGTGCCTCATCTACAGCTAAGGTTTTTACTGTTTCCTGAGGCACACAGAGTTGGTTACAGTGGATATTAATCGCATCACCAATGTAATCTTGCAAATGAAGACATTTCCATTATGTAGAGCATAGGAATGAGAATAATCAAATGATTCCAAATGCCTTCCATTCTTTTTGAGATTTCAAATCACCAATTAGCTCTTTCAAAATTACAATACTGGCTTGGGGTGTGATGGCTCATGCCTAATCCCAGCACTTTGAGAGGCCAAGGTGTGTAGATCATCTTAGGTCAAGAGTTCGAGACCAGCCTGGCCAACATGGCGAAACCCTCATCTCTAACAAAATTACAGAAATTAGCCATGTGTGGTGTGGGCCCCAAACCTGTAATCCCAGCCTACTCAGGAGACTGAGGCAGGAGAATCACTTGAACCCAGGAGAGGAGGTTCAATGAGCCGAGATCAATCCATTGCACTCCAGTCTGGGGCGACTAAACAGGACTCAAAAAAAAAAAAAAAAAATTGCAATACCCTTAGCGTAAATGGAAGACTAGCCAATTCTCCCACCCTGAAACAAGTCAAAAAAGTAGCTGAGCAACCTATGGCAAAACACAAATAAAATTCATTGGCCAGTCCCAGTTTGGAAACTATCTCTCAATGCGTAAGGAAGCAACAAGAAGAAAATTTCCTGCAGTTGAAATCTTCTCCCTTTATTTGGGGTCAACATATGTTAGCCTGATTTAGGGAATTAGATTCCATCAGTAAATTCAAATCTGGTTCTATTTTAGGCATCAATGCCTTTTTTTTTTTTTTTTTTGTGTGTGGGTGACGGAGTCTCGCTCTGTCGCCCAGGGCGGAGTGCAGTGGCGCAAATTGGTCCATTGCAAGCTCTGCCCTCCCGAGTTCACGCCATTTCTCTGCCTGCAGCCTCCTGCATAGCTGGGACTACAGGCAACCCGCCATCATGTCTCCGGCTAATTTTTTTTTTGTATTTTTAGTAGAGACAAGGTTTCACCGTGTTAGCCAGGATGGTCTCGATCTCCTGACTTCGTGGATCGCCCGCCTCGGCGTCCCAAAGTGCTGGGATACAGCGTGAGCCCACCGCGCCTGGCCAATGCCATTTTATAGTTATAGGCCTCAACACCAAAAATTCTAGCATTTTCCATCATGGTCTTTAAAATAAACCCAGACCCCTGCAGCCATTACTGAGTTTCCATCAGGCAAAATGAAGAAATATCGCCCTGGAAATTTTCAAAAATCATTCCATTGCCCAATTAAAAATTATCTGCAAAGACAGGGGGCTTCTGGTAAATCAGGAATGTGAAGGATTGGTCTGATAATTCCAGGTGTTCTTCAGTATAGAGTGACACTTTGACATCTGCCTTGGATTAATCAGGTAGTTTCCACAGTCCCTTGGGTGACACATGCTGAATATTGATACACCATCCCAAGTATCTCACCTGAAGCCTGAGAGCCAGGGGTGTTTTTTCTGGAATTACAGTTATGCATATTTAGGAAGATAATAATATGGCCTTTACCGTACCTCCCAAGACACTCTCGGCAGGTGAAGGCAACTTTTAATAATCAAACCATGGCGTTTAATATTTTTGCAGAAAAATGTATGGACTATTCCTCTTCCTCCCGGTGGGATGCAGGAAGATCACAAGTGGTATAATATAGTGCATTTGTAGTAATGCCACTGGTAAATTAAATTGTGTGGATGACAAGAGCATCAATACCATGGGCACTTCCGATTTCTAAGTAAAACATGAGAGAGAGTCAATCAGAATAAGTTAAAACCTTACATATACTTGCAACATACATCTGTGACCTCTGGTTGCTCCGGTTTTTTGGCAAGAAGGTTGCATCAGGGCTGTCATAGGTCTCTCACGTGAGTCTCAGTTGGGCCACATGGTTGATGGCCAGAGAAAAAGAATGATCAGGGAACTTATTTCTCCAGGATGAAATGGCAATGTGAAAAATGACCGTTTAGAAGTACTCTCCATTGCCATCTGCCCTTTGAACCTGGCATTCCTCTCCAGAGCGTTTTTGCTAGTTGAATGGAATTGTCTTACCACTCATTCTCAAGGCCAAACAATGAACAGATCACACATCTAACCCTATCATCTAGTCAGGATTGCAAACATTTTCTGTAAGGAACCTGCATAGTTAATGTTTTGGTCTTGTGGGAGGATACCAGTCAGCTCTGCAATTGTGTTCAAAAGTAGATGTATAAAGGAATGGGCATGGTGTATTCAATGAATCTTTATTTATCAAATACATGGGTAGTAGGCTGGGGTTAGGCCATGGCCATATTTAGGACCCCTGTGTGCATGGCTTTTTTGTTTCACTTGTTCACAATTCCATTATTATAGTTACTATTATTCTCATGCTTATGAAGTATTGACAAACATAGAGTTAAAGAAAATGCGCATCTTGCTCTGAGTGGAATACAAAATTCCTTGGCCATAAAGGTTATATTAAATACATTTCAATTGAGGAAAAGAGCAGTACCTGAAACATTTCATTTTAATGAACTGAAGGAAGGAGGACACTCCAGAAACTATATTATTTTTATACTTTTTCTGTTAGCCCCCGATTGTCTGCTACTGGGTATGCTTGTTATTAGATTACTCAAAAAATGTTTCTCAGGAAATTCCTATTTACATGGTGATGAATAGGTACATTTCCATCATCGTGGATGTTGGCTTTTCCAGTTGCTGACAACTTTACTTTGTGTTTGCCTTTGAGTGTTGACACAACAAAGAACTGTCAATCCAAGCTTACAGACCTGCCTCATGTTGGCTTTTGGTAGATGTTGTGAATGGCACAAGATTGGACAACAAGGTCTGCACATATTTGTGTCTTTCCACAAGATTGAACTTGTGACAATGTTTATTCAGTCATAAAAGCCACAAGAGCCAATTCTCCTTAGTGCTAAGTACTCCTTATTACTTCTTAGTACTTCCCATTCACTTGGTAGCCACAGCCAGGGACACACAGGCTCAAGCCAATTTACAACAGTCAATGTTGCATACCAAACATGGCAGTATACTTAATCAGTATATAAATGTTCTAGATTAAACATTCCACAACACACAAAGTAACATTTAACATCCACATAAAGGGGATAGGAAAAGGAGTTAATGAACCAGTCCACGAAGAGTGATGTGGACAAGGAGAGTGTCCCGGGCTGGTCTGGATGATCGCCCACGTCTTGTAAAGAAGAGGCCTTGATTTGGGCAGAGGGTTCAGTGGCAGGTGCATGGAGGTGACCACGAGTGACAGCAACACGGGGTCTAGTGAGGTGGTCATGTGGAACAGGTGAAGTCCTGCTCTTTTTTCCCCTGAGTCCTCTGGTGAGGGGTGACAGTAAAGGGTTACAACCTCATCTGGTTGGGTGCAGTCTGTATTGATTGGGCGAACATCTGGTCCTATTGGGAGGATGCCTTCTGAAAAGCAAGATGGAATCTTCTCCTAAGATGGAGTCACTTACATCAAGAGTGCTCCTATACATTAGAGTTTCTCTAGGATTATAGCTTAGTAGCAAGGTGGGCTATTTGATCAGCAAGATGAGGCTGTTTGATCAGCATCATAAATATTTTCGGAAATAAACTGTTTTTTAAAAAATCAGATATCGTCTTAGGTCAAGTCATGGGAAACAGATTCTGAAGTGCTCAGTAGATTTTTTATGGGGAGTGTATTCTTGGGGTCAACACTTTCAGGGGAGTGAGGAAAGGAAATTGAGTCCAAGGGAGGAGTTGAGTAGCACAGCTGTTGCAACAAAGACCTCAGCTCATTTCAGAGGGAGCTCTGGAGCCAGGAAGGTCCCTCAGAGGTTTCCCACCTTGAGGCAAGGAGATGCTGTCCCCTTGGAAAAGGCAGTTCTCTTTGACCGAGGCCGATTTCCAGAGACAGACTTTGCTAAGTGTGTCAGCCATCAAAACTACCACCAGCAGCTGGGGAGGAAGACTTGGGTCTTCCCTTGACATCTAAGTTCCTACCACAGCACCCACCAAGGACGTTCTCTGTGCAAATTCCTTGGCACCATATTCTATATCTTCCTCTTCAAAATATACTTTTCACCCTGGATTACCATTTACCCTTGTAAATTCCTTCAGTCAATCTCTGGAATATTCACACTGGTTTTCAGTGTTTACTTCTACATGGAATGTTCTGGAAGCTTTCATGAGAAAGTAGGATAAATGACTCATCCTAGTTTGCCTGAGACTGTTCCTGTTTGAAAACTGGACCTCATCAGTCCTGGACACACTGGAATGTGGTTTACCCTATGGCAAACCAGTCAGTCAAATTTCAACAACTAACCTTTCTACTTATTTCCTGTCTTCCTAAATATACTACAGTCAGTCTTCTTTAATAACTACACTGCCTGGGCTATGGCTAAGGACAAATGCATCCTCTTCTTCTTCTCACTGTTGAACATAGGATGCCTTTAACTCTTTTGACATTTTCACAGTCAAAATTAAACCCGTGCCATTAAACCTGAAGTCACAACAAAGTAACACAATAGTAATGAACATCAGAAGCCGATAGACTGAGAAAAGACTGATGCCTCAAGTTGATTGAGTCTGGGTTTTGATGCTCAATACAACAAAATGGGCATTACAAAATCATTTGGTTTTCAGGACTTTTGTGTCTCAGAATTACGGACAATGGATGGCAAACTCCATTGCCATTCTTAGATCATTATCATTTTCAGTCTTGTACAACTGGAATTTCATTTGGAGGGGACATGCAAATGAGAAAATGGTCAAGCAAATGACAGTTATGAGGATTATAGATAAACAGAGACTCAAGGGGATAAAGATGCATACTTATTATTTTGAACACACAAATCAGAATGTAGGTTCCTCATAATAAAACAGGCTTAACCAATCTTCTTGCTCTGTGACTATAGTTTGGATTGTATATTTTATCAGAAGAGACTTATTTTCATATAACTTGTGATAGTAACAGAGGAATCACCATAATTACTAGGTGTGATTGTTTGAGTCAGCTGGGTACCATTTCCCTCCACTCCTAAAACCTATTTGCCTGTGCTTGTGGCCACGCCCACTTTAATGAGCATTGGATGAGTGATCTAACACAGCATTCCTAAACCTTGGCACTATTGACACTTGGGAGAAGACCATGCTTTATTGATTGAGGGTGAGCACTGGGCTGTATAGTTCTTTGTGGTGGGGCTGCCTTGTGCATTATAAGATATTTACCAGAATTCCTGCCCTCTGCCTATTGGATACCATTAGCATCCCCAAATTGCAACAACCAATCCTGTTTCTACATATCATCTTCTGTTCCTGGTGGGGTAAAATTACTCCTGGGTGAGAATCCATCTAATACTAATTTAAAAAATGTCCTTGGAACATGGACCTTTAGATTTTCCATTGTGCTGTTTCGTAGTAAGTATAGGCTCTTCATGGCAGTACCACTGTGATAGGCATTGTGACTTAATCCCTTCAGATATGTTCTTTGTCTTCATTTCTCACTGGGGGGTTGGTAAACACTGAGTATCAAGTGTGGGTCAAAGAGCTTCCATGCTGATACCTTAAAATCTATTTTCTGTAAATAAAAGGCGGGGACAAAAAAAAGGAAAATAATGACCTTTCTTACCTTGCAAGGAGAGACACCCAATTGTTCAAACCCACATCCATGCAATCTTAGTCTTGCCTGATGATGTCATGGTGAATGAGCAGGTGGGGAGACCCTGCCCAGTGGTTTTGTCATTCTTGCAGTGGGAGGTTAAGGATCAATGTTGACAGCGCACTATTCCATTTCAACAAGAATCTAACATGAAAAGCCATGCTGGAAGATTGATTACAGTTTCAAATGCCATCTCTGGGGGAAAAAGTAACATTTCTAAGACTTTGATTGAACCTCAGAAATTGTTGCTAGAAGCCTAACTTCAATAAAGCAAAATCCACATTTACAAAAATCTATATGGAATAGTAATTTTTCTCTAATGTGATGTTCTCTTGTGATTTTTTTTACCAAGTGGGATTATGCTTCATATTTCAAAGCATAAACAATAGATTTATACATTAATAAGTAGTTTACGGCATATACTAGATTTTTGGTCTAAATGTCAACAAGTTAAAGGAAAAGTCTTCAATAGGTTCAAAGCTATCTTCTTGGCTTTCTTCTGAGACCATTTTCTACTCATTTCTAGGACTTTGTATCAGAGGTCAAAAAATTGTTTCTGCAAAGGGTTAGATAGTAAATAAATATTTCCAGCTTTGAGGGACAAATAGTATCTGTCACAACTACTCAACTC
>NW_016812977.1:215640-218233 GCF_001698545.2 Rhinopithecus bieti | reverse complement strand
TTTTTTTTTTTTTTTTTTTTTGGTCATTTTAGTCTACAGGAGAGATTGACATTCTCTAGACCCAGCTAGAAGGGCTCTGAAAAAAAAATGACAGATGCAGTAGCTAATTAAAACTATGCAGCTGAAAGGGTTCATGATTAATTCATGATAAACTAATACAGCATTCATTATCCTTTCTTAATGTTCTGAGATAAAGTGGGAGTGTTGCAGTGGGGGTTGAAATATTTGTTCTAAATATCTAATAACAGTGTCCATTCTATCTTACTAGCATAAAGCCACCCTCATAGAGGTATTTTAATGTGCTTCACAATTCAGAATTTAGGGTTCTTACATACAGAGTATTAAACTCTCTCCCTCCCCTAAATGGATGAAGACTTTGGAGATTGTCAGGAAAACACTTACATTGTCTGTAGTTTTCCTGATTTGTTCCCCTCCAAGGAAAAGGTTTAGTAATGGGAAAACATAATTTTTTTTTTTTTCTTTTTGAGACAGACTCTCACTCCGTCACCCAGTCTGGAGTGCAGTGGAGTGATCTCGGCTCACTGCAACCTCCGCCTTCTGGGTTCAAGCAATTCTTCTGCCTCAGCCTCCTGAGTAACTGGGATTACAGGCAAGCGCTACCGTGCCCAGCTAATTTTTGTATTTTTAGTAGAGATGGGGTTTCACCATATTGGCCAGGCTGGTCTCGAACTCCTGACCTCGTGTGGAGACTGGAATTTTTCAGGATAGTTTGACAGGCAAGAGGCTAGAGAATGGGAAAGGCTGATTGGTACCATCCGCGAAGAAATCACAGAGGTATCAAAACTGTCTTTGTGCGCCAAGTCGGTTCCTGCATGGGGGTCAGTGGTCCGGGTGACATCACTTGTTCCACCAGAATGCAAAATCTGAAAAATATTTTACATACCAGGCTTAGGTTTTACAATAGTGGTGTTGTCTATAGGGGCAATTCGGGAAGTTACACATCTTGTGACCACCAGCTCCATGACTCCTGAGCAGTAAGCAGGTTAGGAAGCAATGACTAGTTATCATGCAACTATGTGTAGGTCTTAGCAGAATGCAGGTCTCTCCCATAAGTGTAACCTTGGGACCATTCATTGGTTTCACAAAGGTGGTTTTGGTCCCCAAACAAGGAGGGGTAGTTTTGGGAAGGGACTGTTGTCATCGTTGCTTTAATGTTAAACTGTAAACTAAAATCCTCCCATAGTTGGTTTGACCTACCCAGAAATGAGCAAGGGAAGTTAGCTTGTGACATTACAAGCAAGATGGAACCAGTTATGTTAGATTTCTCTCACTGTTATAATTTTTGCAAAGGCATTTTCAAATTCCTGTTGCTTTGTTACGTGATACAGTCATACATCACTGGATGACGGGGATACGTTCTGAGAAATGCACTGATGGGTGATTGTGTCACTGCGTGAACATAATAGAGTGTACTCACACAAACCTACTATACACGCAGGCTGTATGGTATGGCCTATTGCTCCTACACTAAAAACCTGGGCAGCATGTGACCGACCGTACTGAATACTGCAGGCAGTTGTAACGCAATGGTAATTATTTGTGTATCTAAACATAGAAGGTACTGTAAAAATATGGAATTATAATCTTATAGGACTACCATTGTATATATGATTCATCGTTACCCAAAACATCATTATGTAGTACATGACTATATTTATAAAATAAGTGTGGAAGTCGCAATGTTTCTTTTGCATGTTGCTTCTTTATGTAGTATTCAGCACGTGGGAGATTTTTGTCAAGAAGTGCATTTAGAACTTGTCTTTGGTAATACCTGTACCACCCTCCAAACTGCTCAACTTCTACTTTTACCCAAGACAGGGTACACATGACGATCACTACTGAATACAATCTCTAGAGTTGTGTCAGGGTTTATAGACATAGTGGTGGATTTCACACTTCCCATTCTGTGTTTGTCTCTGCACGGTTTGCAGAATCAGGATTAACACAGGTGCTGTGGCTCTGTGGACCTGTGAATTAGTGCAAGAGCAACAAAGCCTGTCTCGCTTTTTCTCGGCAAGTACACCCTGGCTGCAGAATTGAGAATAACTTTGTTATATGTTTTAAAACATAGTGTGTAGAAGTGCCTAAGGAAGAAAACATTGCATTTATAAGAAGACATCTTACAAACACTCCAGCCAAACACTTAATTTGCTATCTTTACATCCGTTCTAGTGAAAGCACTTAGAAGGCTTGACTTTATGTGCGGTGCTTGGCAAACTGCTCCCGTTGGAACCCTCAGGGTTCCTCAGGCTGCTCCTGGGAGCTTCTTCAGCCCTGGGGGGAATGGTCAGAGATTTAATTCCACTCACTTCTGTAAGAACAACACTGATTTTCATCTCTATTAGACATTCTTATGGACAGAAGTTCCTGTTACTAAAAACAATGACAACCATTGCTTTCTCTACCTGTTCTGTTTTATAACAGAAGGCAACACTGAAGCTGAAAGATATTGAGGTGTTTACCTAAAGACTAGATAAGGTCTGTGGATAACCTCTCCTGTATCTTAGGCATGATTTCTTTAGCTTAATTATTGCATAGCGAAGGAAAAGTAATTTTCCTCTACCCTTTCTGA
>NW_016812977.1:202066-211663 GCF_001698545.2 Rhinopithecus bieti | reverse complement strand
AAAAAAAAAAAAAAAAAATTACCTAATAAAATCCTTAGCTTTGGAGACATCACCATACAAATGTAAAAGATAAGTGTGTGAAGCACATTTAATAACACTGAACCTAATAATGATAACTCAAACTCATTTTGATTTCCTATCTATAAACCACACGTTTGAAGTATTAGAAAATTTTGTGAACTTTTTTTTTTTTAAATAATACTGTTGTGTACTTTATTTCAAATATTATCCTAGGTCCTCTTGTATGAGAATATCTAGAATCAGTTTAGTCTTTAATTCCTGGTTTTCTTCTTACTCCTTTGAAAAATATTATTTAAGTAATATTTTTTGTTTTTTACTGCTAACTCCCCAAATTTGTTATAAGTAATATTTTTGTTATTTTCTTTCATCGCATGTGGGAAGATTCAATAACTATGATGTAATTCATTTAAGAAAAATTTTTGTCATACATGTCAGAAATTTTGAAATCCCATATAGTAACTCTAGACTCTCAAATTTCAAATCATATTACGACATCTCTGATGGAAAAACATGCTTCAGCTTTCTCTGCCTCCAACATGTAATTGATAAGCTCATGTTCTCATTTTGAGAGGTAGAACTAGTGAAATGGGGCCAAGCAAATGCTAAAAACAATAAAATGAGCTCTCTTGCTGTCTTTGGATGTTTCTTGGACCAAGCATGAAAAAGATGGATGATACGGAAAGGGAGGAGGGGAGATGATTTTTCGTTTGTGTATTCAGTGACGGGAAGGAGATGCCAAGGACAAAAACAGATGCCCCAGTGCCACAGTGAACATATTTCCTTAGCTCTGAGTTTGTTAGTGGGGGGTTCTGTGGATTCACACCAAGAACTGCAGTCCAAGCAAATTTTGTAGTCTCATCTGACACATTTCTCCAAAGCTTAGCCCTTCTCAAACTCTCCTATTTCAACCACTTTGCCCCGTTTCCCTTGTTCACCTGCAAGCCACACATGACCCTCAGCACATATGACAAGAGCTGTCCTGCCACATGTAGTTTGCTTTGCTACCCATTGTTTAAATGAAGCTATATATAAAACCCTAAACTGACTAGATGGGTGGATGGATGGATGGATGGATGGATGGATGGATGGATGGATGGATTATATACAGACAGGCAGATATGTAGATAAATGATAGATCAATGGATGATAGATAGATAGACAAGCAAACAGCTATACAGATAGATGATGGATGGATGGGTAGGTAGATGGATGGATAGATAGATGGATGCATGGATGATAGATTATATAGATAGATGATGGATGATAGGCAGACAGATATGTAGATAGATGATAGATAGGTGGATGGATGGACAGATAAATAGATGGATATATAGATATATACATATCTAGGTTGATATATAGATTGATGCCAGATAGATGGATGGATGGATAGATAGATAGCAGTTTCCATTTCTGTACTTTTACGGTTTCCATGTTGAGAATGTTCTCAAAGGGACATGTTTGTGGTTAAATTTTCTGAATCAACAACAAAGATCACTCCTTCAAGAATGCTCTCTCAACATAAAACCCAAACCAATTTTGTGTTTTTATAGCCTCTCTTTTCTCACACACTTACTTAACTTATTTATTTTTTTTGGCCAGAGTTGTGGCTTTATGAATCAGTATTAGAGCCATTATTATTATAGAGAAGGGTCAGCGGGCCCTCTACCTACTGAATGGAGATTTCATTTCCATCCTGTCTCCTTTCTGCTTGTGCTGTGGGAGGGATGTTCTTTCATCACATCCTTTTCGCTCTTCAAAGGCGTTCTTCTCAACAGTAATCCACTCACAAGTTGTTATTGCTTCATGGTTTGTGTAGATGTGGGAGATCCGCTCTGCTTTAGGGAACTGCGCCAGAGGTTTCATGCATTTGTCTTTGATCACTGATCTAGAGACTTCCAGCTATTTGGGTTTCAGGGATATAAGAACAGAGAAGCCTTTAGAGAGTCCAGACCTGAGCCCTCCTCAGAAGAAGGACTTGTCTATGTTTGTTGCTAGGATGGACCCCTGACAACATGGCCACCTGTTCTGTTTTCTAATCCACGATGCTCGTAATGGTTAATTTTAGGTGTCAGCTTGACTGGGTAAAGGAAGACCTAGAGAGCTGCTGAAGCATTACTTTTGGATGTGTCTGTGAGGGTGTTTCCAGAGGAGACTGGTGTGGCCAGCTGCAGAAATCAGGGCTGTCATTGTCACGAGTATTTTCTCCCTATTTTGTTAAGAATACATCTGTGTGTATATATAAATATATTTAGTATCAAGATAAAACATAAATAAATACATGTATTTAGCAAATATCTTTGTTTTCATTCCTCTCTTATTCCTTTATTATATAACATAAGGTATATTGGCTTTATATAAGTATATGATATGATGGTTTGTGTTTTCCTTTTGAGAGCGTTCTTGGAGTATCTTTGTTATTGACTTAGAAATTTTGACCACAAACATGTTTCTTTGAGAACATTCTCAACATGGAAACCACAAAAGTGCATATAATATATAAACCACTCTATTGACTACCTCTCTATCAGTATTTAAGTATTATTAATTTTACCTCATGGTATTTAAGTGATGGGATATCAGGAGAAGAGTCAGTATCACCCAAGGGCTTGATCTCCTCTTCCGGGGAAAGGGATTACTGCATTTTCAGCTGTGTGCAGAATGGTTACATCATGTTAGGTGGAACTGTTGTAACTTTCTTATCTTCATTTGGAAATTAGGTATGGTTTAAGGAGATGCTTATGGGTGCGAAGTTGATGATGGGTGGATTCGTGATGGTTGATTTTAGGTGTCAACTTGACTGGATTAAGGGATACTTAGAGAACTGGTAATGTGTTCATTACTTCTGGGTGTGTCTGTGAGGGTGTTTCCAGAGGGCATTGGCATGAGAGTTGGTGGACTAAGTGGGGAAGATCCACCATCAATGTGGACTGGCACCATCCAATCAGCTGGGGGCCAAGATAGGACATAAAGCAGAGAAAAAAGTTACCTCTCTCTCTTTCTCTCTCCATCTCTCTCCCTGTGTATCTCTATCTCTGTGTGTCTGTCTGTGTCTATCTCTGTCTCTCACTCTCTATCCATGTCCCTGTCTCTCTGCGTCTCTCTCCCTCTCTTCGTCTCTCTCTTTCTTTCCCTGGTTTTGTCTCTGTCTCTCCCTCTTTGCCTCTGTCTCTGTTTCTCCCTGTCCCTCTCTTTCTCTCTCTTCGAGCTGAGACACTCTTCATCTCTAGCCCTAGAATATTAGAGCTCCAGGCTCTCCCACTCTTGGACTCCAGGATCTATGCTACCCACGCCACAAGTTCTTAGGCCTTTGGCCTCAGGCTGAGAATTACTATACTTAGAACATTCTTCCATGGGGCAAAAACTCTAAAGATTAGAAATCGGTGTTAGTTCATTTCTCTGCAACGAGTATTTATTAGACACTTACCATGTGCTTAAAAAATAGGGACTAAACAAATTTCTCTAAAAAAAGGAACCTTGTTAATTTTTTCTGATTATATGACAAGGGACAGCTGCACAGGGATCAGCGCTCATTAAACTGAAGTTCTCTAAATTAGGGTCTCTTCAGGCCAACTGTAATCCCAAGTTCATTTTCTTTTTATTCCCATTAGTACAAATTATCATATTTGAGAAGCATTATAAATTAACTATGACACTTTCTCCATCAGTAGGAATACAGTATGATTAAATTGTACTTTGTAAACTGTTTTTTTCTGTTTGTAAAAGTAGGTAGAACATTTTATATATACAAGAATTTATAAAGATATAAAGAATCATATAAAACCACTGGTAGTTCTGCTCCCTGCAAACTAATCCCAAATAAAGTGATATCATCATTCTTTCCAGTTATGTGTATGCCTTTCTATACAAACATATGCACATGAAACAAACATATCCATATCCATATGCAAATATATATATATATATATATAGAGAGAGAGAGAGAGAGAGAGAGACAGGGTCCTGCTCTGTTGCCCAGGGTGGAATATGGTGGCACAGTCATAGCTCACTGTAGCCTCAAACTTCTGGGCTCAAGCAATTTTCCTGTCTCAGCCTCCCAAGTAGTTGGGACTACAGGCATGTTCTACCACGCCCAGATAATTCTTAAATTTTTTGTAGAGATGCGGTCTTGCCATCTTGCGCAGGCTGCTCTCAAACTTCTGTCCTCAAGTGATCCTCCTACACTTGACCTCCCAAAGTGCTAGGATTACAGGCATGAGCCACTGCACCTGGACAGATTGTTTTTTTACATTTATGATGATGTTGCCTTTATATCATGTTCGATTCTGCCTTTTACACCCTAAAATTATACCATGAGGTTTTATATATGACAAAATATTCTTCAAAAATTGAGAATATTCTAGTGTGTAATTTATTTTTTCCTCAAGTCTCCTACTTCTTAATTTTCTAACCCAACTGTTGGCATGCCATAGTATTTGCCAAATCAGTAGGTTAAAAACAGCATTTTCCTTGTGTTTAAACTTTAATTTTCTTTGATTTCCTGGTGAGGTTGAACATTTTCCATAATTGTATTAATTTATAATTGTTTTCTCATTCATCATTTGTCTTTTGCCATTTTAAAAAATATTAGGATGTTGATTATTTTCTCTGTTGATTCCCCTTTTTTCCCTCCCTTCTTTCCTTCCTTCCTCCCTCCCTCCCTCCTTCCTCCCTTACTTCCCTTCCTTTCCTTCCTTTCCTCCTTTCTCTCCATCTTTCTTCTTTCTTCCTTCCCTTCCTTCTTCCCTCCCTCTCTTCCTTTTTTCTCCCTCCTGCCTTCCTCCTTCCTTTTTCCCCCCTCACCTTTTCTCTCTCTCCTTCCTTCTTTCATTCCTTCATTTTTCCTTCCTTCCCTTCTTTCTTCCTTTCCTCCCTCTCTCCATCCTTCCTTTCTCCCTCCTTCCTCCTAACTTCTCTCCCTGCCTTCCTCCTTTCTTTCCTTCCCTTCTTCCCTCCTCCCCCCTTCCTTCCTTCCTCTCTGCTTGCCTCCCTTTTTGCCTTCCTTCTTTCCCTCCTCCCTCCCTCCTTCCCTCCCTCTCTTGCTCCCTAATCAGTTACTTATGATACCCTTCTGCACTCTGAGACCATGGATAATCATGATTGTTTTGCTGAGCTGTTTTGTGGCCCCACATGGCCCTAGGCCAGGCACTGCTCAGTAGCAGAGCTTCAGTTGCCTGTTGTAGACACACTGGTGGGCTTGGGCATGTGTGGTACCCAGACTTCATGGACAAGGGAAGAAGAAATATAAGATTTGGGGCTCTCTGTTGGTAAAATAAACCCCTTGGGCAATTGCACGATCATCCATGCTAGCACAGGAAAGCTCTTAGCAGGCGTTTCTCCTTCCAGTTTACTTTGAAAGAAGAGAGGGCTTTCCCTGCCTACACACTAACATCCTGGTTTCATAGTGAGGAAGAGAAAGAATGGGAATTTAATCATTGCAATTATTATTCATCTATTCATCATGTTTTGTTGTTCCCCCCAAGCTAAAAGTGACAACTCTGTGCTGTGGTTCTTTGGGGATCTTACATGTGAGAGTGCAACCATAGAAAATGGCATCAACTGGGCATGAAGGCTTCCTCCCCATACTGACTAGTAGCTTGCTTGGGAGCAGAGACCTTCAGCTTGAGGAGCAAATAGTGGGCACTCAGTGTATTCACTGACTTTATTCAGGGGCCAATGCAACTGTGTCTGGAGGGGTTGGCTGGTGTAAAACTCTAGGTTGGAAATTATTTGGTTTTCTTTTCTTTTCTTTCCTTTTTTTTTTTTTTTTTTTTAGACAGGTTCTTGCTCTGTAGCAAGAGCAAGGCACTCCAGGCTGGAGTGCAGTGACCTGGTCATAGCAATCTCTTCCTCCTGGGCTCAAGTGGTCCCCTCACACACCACCACCATACCTGGCTAATTAAAAAACAAACTGTAGAGACAAGGTCTCGCTATATTGCCCAGTCTGGTCTAGAGCTCCCAGGCTCAAGCAGTCTTCGTGCCTCAGCCTCACAACATGCTGGGATTACAGGTGTGAGCCACCACTCTTGGTGGAAATCATTTTTCCTCTGGATTTCACAGTCATTGCATGATTGTCTTGTACCACTCAGGGTAAAGGCCAAAGCTGTGATTTGATTGCATGTAACCCATCCACCCACTGCACCCCCAATGCACTTAGGATTTTGTCTTGGTCCTCTGTATCCTAAGGGTCCATGAAAATGGGCTTTGCTCTGGGTTTATTTTCCTTCATCGTTGTGGGCCCCCAGGTCTGTTCAATACTGAGATTCATGCCCTTCAGGTCTAAAACTATGTTTTGTTTTATTGTTTTGGTAATCTCAATCTCTCTCTCTCTCTCTCTCTCTCTCTCTCTCTCTCTCTCTCTCTCTTCCTCTGGAATATCTATTAGCTGAAGATTGGGCCCCTGGTTATGATATCCTAATTTTCATGTCTTTTCTCTCCTGTTATCTATCACCTTGACTTTTTGTTCCAGTTTTCTTTGAGACGTCCTCACCTTGATCTTCCCAGCATTCTGCTGAATTTTTTCATTTATCATGTTCTGCATTTCCAAAAGTTCTATTTTGTTCTCTAAATGTACGTTTCTCATACTATCCTTCTATTATTTACTTATTGATCAATCTTTTCTTTTCTTTTTTGAATCTTTGATTGCTGTCCATATATGACCTGCTAATAGTTAACCATATTTTGCCTACAAAAATGGCTATTTCAAATGATTCATCCTATTACTTTGATAAAGATACGTTGTCTCACGTATCAATAATGAAAACCCTTCTTTTTCATTCCAAACCAACATACAACTGTGTGATCCAAGGGCCTTAAATAAGAGGCATTCATGTATCTGTATGCATAAAATTTAAATCCCAATTTAAGGAAGTACTAACCTGAAAGCTATGCTGAAAGATTTTGTTGTGAATTTGATTATTATTAGATATATCATCTCTACCCAGTGGTCATCAGAGAAAAAAAACCAGTTACTTAGTTTAGGTTTGGCAAATAAAATTGATACTTTTCTATACTCCATTTTAATGGCTTAAAATTTTCATTAAAATTACACCTTGGGCTTGGGGGCGATGGCTCATGCCTACAATTCCAGCACTTTGGGAGGCCAAGGAAGGTGGATTGCTTGAGCCCAGGAGTTGGAGACCAGACTAGGGAAAATGGCGAAACCCCATCTCTACTAAAAATTAAAAAATCATCTGTAGTCTCAGTTACTTAGGAGGCTGAGGTGGGAGGATCCCTTGAGCCTGAGAGGAGGAGGTTGCAGTGAGCTGAGATTGTACCACTGCACTTCAGCCTGGGCAACTGAGACTTTGTCTTTAAAAAATAAAATAAAATTACACTTATTCCCTCATACAAAGGTAACACATTTTAAAGAGATGCTGATTGATTTTTCTGCATTGCCCAGGAGTTGCATTTTTATTCAAGAAGTAACAACTAGCACCCTGTCCTCAAATCTCTTTTGCATTGCCGACATGAATTTGTTGGCATTGTCTTCAAGCATTTCCAGGATATGTGCAAGTTACAGAGATTAAGATTGTACCTGGAAGTAGAGGATTGGAGAATGGTGGTTAAGTTTTAACAATTCAGTCAAGAAATTCTTTATTATGAACACTTTTAGGCCTGGAGGAAGTTTAGAGTTTTCCATATTGATTGAATTTATACATATTAATTTTTTTTCTAAATGATGTCATAAAAGGCTCTTTTAGATAATGATGAAATAACCGAGTCCCAATAGGAAGATTTCGCCATATAGTACAATGTAATGATAGGGAAATTCAAAGTATTTTAATGTCGTAAACCAATTTTGAGCTTTAATGGAAGAAAGATCATTATGCACAAATGAAACTGCATATATATTTTGTTATGTTTTTGTAAAATCATTCATCATTATAAACTGGGCAGGAACTTAACAAGTAACTAAAGACTTATACTATAACTGGACAGAAAAAATCAGCTACTCAATAGCAGGCTCAAGGGTACACATACCTTTTTAATATCATGACTTGTCCACAAATTGATATGTGAAACTATTTTCCCTATTGTGCTCTGCTTTAGGAGATGAGATGATTGTGGGGGGCAAAAGAATGGTTTCCCAGCCTCCTGGTTTGCAGGACAGCAGGAAAAAAACAGCCATTCAGTTGGATGTTATTGGAATCAACAACAGAGCCTGAAATGCTCATTTCTCTGTTACGGTAAAATCCAACATTTGCTTTGCATGCAGTGATACAAAGCAGTAGCATTTGCTGTGGAATTTGCAACACAGTGAAATATGAGCTAACGAAACTTGGGCATTAAGCTATTCCTCTCCAAGAGATAATGAGTGTTTCTTATTCTTCAACCCTTTGTACTTTATTTTTTAAAAGTCTTTTGTTTATTTTAATGAAAAAAGGTATGTTTATTGTAAAAAAAAAATCCAAAAATCAGAAAAGCATAGAGAAGGAGCATATGACAGCGCTACCATCTATACTCACCATGGAAACAGTTTATAGATATCATTCCAGAATTTTCTATGTGTAATATATAGGCATGGCAGGTTACCATTCATTCCACTTTATAATTTTGTTTTTATAAATATTTTATGTTGATATAATTATAGACTCACAAGTAGTTACGAAAAAACAGTACAGAGGAGTCTCTTCCTACCCTCTACCCTGTATTCTCCAGTGATAACCAAAACTGCTGGTTTTCAGCACATCTTTCTTCTTATATTTCTAGACTTGGAGATTCCTGAGTAGATTCAAATAATTTCTGTCTCCACCTCCTTACTTTCTCTCTCCCTTTCTTCTTTCTTTCCTACCTTCCTTCCTCCTTCCTTATATTTTTCCTTTCCTTTCTGTAATCTCCAAACACCGCTATGACACGTTATAGTGAACTGAGTGGGTTAAAACAATGTAAAACAATATAACCTTACAGTTCTGGAAGTCATAAACACAAAGTGGGTTTCACTGCCATAAAATCATGGTGTGGGCAAGGCTGCCTTCTTTTCTGGAGGCTCTAGGGGTTGAATTCCTCTTCTTGCCTTCTCCGGCTTCTAGAGGGCACATACATTCCAGGCTGGTGGGCCCTTCCTCCATCTTCAAGGCCAGCAGTGTAGTGTCTTCCAGTCTCTCCTCACCTCCTTCTTAGAGGGGCCTTTGTGATGACAGTGGGCCCACCTGGCTAATCCAGAAAGTTCTTCCCATCTCAAGATCCTTCACGGCACTTGAGAAGTGCCCTTTGCTATGTAAGGTAAAGTGTGTGAGGTGCCAGGGTTTCGGTTGCGGGCGCCTCGGGCCCTGACCATTACTTAGCCCACAGCACTTCCCTTTCTTCTTTCTGTTTTGAGGTTGGACCATCCAGCCAATAGATTCTAGACCTTTTTTACATGTAGGGGTGGTGCCAAGTCTTGCATAGCAGGTAACATTAAGTTGTAGTTCAATCAATATTTGTAGATGGAATTAAAAACTGAATTGCAATACAAAGATTAATACCACAGATTTTTAAAAATATTTATTTTCATATTATGTATTTATATATAATTTTATATATAAATGCATATATATGTATTTATGTAAAGATATTTATATATTTATACTATTA
>NW_016812977.1:193940-200386 GCF_001698545.2 Rhinopithecus bieti | reverse complement strand
ATATTTAATATATACTAGGTGTTATATGTTAAAATATATATTAAATCTATAAATATTCCTTTAAATACTTTATAATGTTTCAGTAATAACTTTCTAGGTAAGATATGCAAATAAATTTCTAAACCAAATACCCCAGCCTGAGATCTCTAGCTTTGGATAGAAAAGCATTTACTTTTAGCAAAATTAATTTTTTTAAATGGAAAATAAAAATTATATTTAGGGTATACAGCATGACATTTTGTTTTATATATGTGTGTGTATGTATGTGTGTGTGTGTGTGTGTGTGTAAGTACGTTATAGAATGGCTAAATGAAGCTAATTAGCATGTGCATTACCTGACATACTTTGTTGGTGGAAAGAACACTTACAACCTACTGTTTAGTAATTTTCAAATATCCAATGTGCTGTTATTCACTGCAGTCATCATGTTGTAGGGAAGATCTCTTGAACTCTTGCTCCTAAAGTGAAACTTTGTATCCTTAGAGCAACATCTCCCCAGTGAAAAACACTTACTTTAACATTCACTCCACTGTATTCATTTTCTATTGCTCCATAGCACACAGTGGCTGGCAACAACACCTGTGTATCATCTCTCTGGGTTCAGAAGTCTAAGCAAGGGTAGACTTTACCCTGCTCAGGGGATCCCCAGAATGAAATCAGGGTGCCAGATACATTGTGTTCTCCCCTGAGCCTCCTGGTGCTATTCCAAATTTGGTGCATATTGGTGGAATTCAGTTCCTTGTGGTTCTGGGACTGAGGTTCCCACTTTCTTGCTGCTGAAAGTCCTGGGCCACTAGTGATTTCTAGGTCTGTAGACACCACAGGACGTTCACATCATCACTATCAGCTTCTTTGTGGACACTGGTTGGTGTCCAGCATCTCTCTCCGACTTCTGGCCATCTTAGAATTCTGCCTACTACTCCCACCGAATTTTTCTGGGTTGGCTGGGCCTTCCCCCTTGTAGAAAGTTGCTCTGCAGGGAAACCACTCTTTTGTTTTCCCACCAGTATTTCTCATGTTCCACAATGTGAGTATATCTGTGAGATGCTCCAGTTTCCTGGGACACCTATCACTTTGCTAAGATTTCCAACAGGCATCAAAGTCTCTACTGGTGGGCTTTGAGAAGGCTGATCTGTTCTTGTGCCCCAGAAGGCACTGCCTATCTTTCTTTATTTTTAATCTCAGGGCTAGAGTCATCCCTGCCCTGCCCAAAATGGGAAAAGGGTATCTCTTCATAGAGATCAGAGCTACATATAAAAGCCAAACTGGGACCGAATCTAAACACCTGCATTTCCTTCCTCCTCCCCTTCCTTTCAGGGCTTCCTGCTGCATAACAGGGGAGCAGATACGTGTCAATGTATTCCTTTCCCTTTGCAGCCTGTCCATTTGGGCCAGTCGAAATCATTCAGCAATGCATAAGAGAAGAAATACAATATGCGCTGATGTCCAGGTGTATGCAAGTGATAATATGACTAATGGAAGATGTGAACTGTGAAGGGGATGTGGTTATTAATGATTACTTAGGAAAGAATTCTGGGCCAGGCACAGTGGCTGATGCCTGTAATCCCAGCACTTTGGAAGGCTGAGGTGGGAGGATGGCTTGAGCTCAGAAGTTTGAGACCAGCCATGGGCAACATGGTGAAACCCCATCTCTACTAAAAATACAAAAATTAGTTGGGCATGGTGGCACACACCGTAATCCCCGGCTACTCCGGAGACTGAGGCTCAAGAATTGCTTGAACCCAGGAGGCAGAGGTTGCAGTTAGCTGAGATTTTGCCACTGCACTCCAGCCCAGGAGACAGAGCGAGACTCCATCTCAAAAAAACAAAAAAAAAAAAAAAAAAAAAAAAGAAAAGAAAAGGAATTCTGTCTGAAGATACTAGGGATGCTAAAAGTTTGCTGTTTATAAAGGGGATNTCCTCACCCTTTCCCCTGAGTCCCCAAAGTCCATTGCATCATTCTTATGCCTTTGCATCCTCATAGCTTAGCTCCCACTTATGAGGGAGAACATGCAATGTTTGATTTTCCATTCCTGAGTTACTTCACTTAGAATAATAGTCTCCAATCCCATCCAGGTTGCTGCGGACACCATTAATTCATTCCTTTTTATGGCTGCATAGTATTCCATCATATATATATTTACCACAATTTCTTTATCCACTCATTGATTGATGGGCATTTGGGCTAGTTCCACATTTTTGCAATTGCTAATTGTGCTGCTGTAAACATGCGTGTGTAAGTATCTTTTTCGTATAATGACTTCTTTAGCTCTGGGTAGATACCCAGGAGTGAGAACAAGGTATTTTGGAGGCAGATAAACCAGGGTTCCGTTCAGTGCTCCCCCTCTGGCATTCAAATTCTTCAAATCCTGGATAAATGTGGGGACCCTCTAAGCCTCACTTCTTGTGCAATGGGGAGAACAGTACCATCTAATGTGGGGTGAGAAAGGAGTGATGCAGTTGTGTATTTAGGGCTCCTGATGAATGATGCCCCCGGTGGGGACTGGCCTGGATTGGAATCTTTCCTGTTATCCCTGGAGTCCCTCTACCTATCCCCACCTGTCCTCTACCCTGGAAGAAGCCCAGGTTGAACAGCATCCATAGGCTGTCTTGCCTTTTCTGTTATCCTGGTTGTCTTTGGCCAAGGAAAGTCAAAAAATGAAAGGGAAAGGAGAACCAGGTTGGGGTTTTCATCTCCTCTGTTCCCTCCTGCAGGATTTCCCAGGATTGCATCCTGTATTCCTGAAAGGTTATCACAAGCTCTGGGATCACTCCTTCCCCTTTGGGCTTCAGAGTGGTACCAGCCTCAGGTGTGAGCCGTCTTCCTCCTCTTCCTGCACACACTGCTGTTAGCTGTCTTTTCAGTAAATTCTCCTCTCATTCTCCTATATTCCATGTGTCTCTTCTTTTCTGCTGGGACCATGTGACCAATGCTAGGTCCTGCTTGGCACCCCCAGGAAAATGACAGCCTATTCACAGACCACAGAGCTGTCCATGGCAGAGGAACCAGAGGGCTAATTAGGAGCTCATGTGCATAGCAAACATATTGGAATGTGTTGGTCCTCCAAGCTGGTCATAGACGTTTGCCATAGTCACTGAGTCATCAGTGGGGTTATCTGCCTTGCAACCTAACAGTGATGCAACTGACATCTTAAGAGATGGGGCAGACATGCACCTGCACCCCCTTTTAATCAACATGATGGTGAGTAAGTGACATGTGGCTTCCAGTAGATGCACAATAACAGGATGCTACATCAAGGGCTGTGATTCTCTAGTCTTTAGGGAGTCTCCCAGGAAATTTTATTTTATATAAAAATCAAACTTCAACAGGGCTGCAACTCCACTGGTCCAAAAGTCTCCCCTGGTTGGTGTCAAATAAAAAAACAAATGCAGACTTAGTAAGGAGGGACTTTTATTCAAAAGGCTTAATGCAAGAGGGAAAACACTGTAGGTCTGCAAGCCTCTCAAAGGCTAGGGTCAAAATGGTTTTCTTTTATGGAGAGGAGTAAACAAGGCTAGAAAACATAACAGGCACTGGCCTTGAATTTAAGGGTGCCCTGATTAGACAGTAGATGAGAAAACATTTGCCCTGAGGCCAGACTGTTCCCAGGAGGAAGTGCCTGCTCACTCAGACTGAGGATGGGCCCATGTTCAGGGTTCTGGGGAAAAGAGAAACTGATCCAACATTTGACTAGGAAGGACAAGTGGCTCAGCTAACTTGTCACTGTTTATAAGACAAAGAATGAGGATTTAGAGGGTCTCTCTCTGTCCTATTAGACAAGGGACATCTGTGAGTCTTTTCTCAGTCATATGGGGAAGGGGATTCTTTGCAATAAGCCATTTTCCAGAACACAAGGTGTGGGAGGATGTTAAGGAGTATTCAGTAGCACTTGATAAAGCACAGTAAGGAAGACTTTATTCAGGACCATGGCAACAGGTGCAGGGACCACAGCAATGGGGACTTGCAGCGGGGAGAAAGATTGGGCTCAGATCTGAATACAGCGTGGGAAAGTGAGGATTCATAGCCACGGAGTAGGGTGCCCATCAGTGGATGGAAAACTACTAAGAAGAAGCACCAAGGGCCAGCGGGATTCTTGCTCAACCGACCTAACAGGATTCTAGCAGAAGGCTGACCAGGTGACCACACATCCCCTGAGGGTGGTGGAGGCTGAGGAGCCTGATCAGATACTGAGGTTGAACAGATGCGGGGGGTGCGGGGTGATAGGGTGTTCTTGCTAAATTGACTTAACAGGCTTCTTGCTAAAACTGGATTTTACAAGCAAGTGCACAGATGGGCCTAGAAGAAAGTTGAAGGTCCCCAGAGGTCAGACAGCTATGATATAAGAGGTTTTGAGCATTTGCATCACATACCACATTCTCTGGGCACTAAAGAGAAGGTAACAGGGCTTTAGCTTTTAGAGGCCTCCACGTGATCCACACCTTCCCTCCTGAGCATGTCAGCTCCCTATGGCCATGCACTCGCCAGCAGCCTCTCGATGGAAACTTCTTGCTTTTTTGTTAAAATTGCTCGGGTGTATGAGAGCCAGTTCTAGTCCCAATAGTATGCCCATCTCATCCAACCTCTTACTGCTTCGGGGTTTGTTTTGACTCTAGTTTGGTTTTCCTAAGGAATCTGGTTGAAAGAGAGAAGAGAGAACAATATTTTCAAATCAAATTTCTGCTCCAGGTGTTTGTAGAGCAAAGCCGCTGCTTCACCAGGCTAAGGTCCCTTCCCCAGGGCCCAGTAAGACTTTCATGGGCCATGAAGGCAAAACATATTAAATATGTTTTAATATAAAATATATTATGTAAAACATAAAACATATTAACATTTGTATTTTACAACTATATTGGTGCAAATACCAATATGATCTTCAATCCCCAATGTTCATTTCCTTTTCTTCTGATTATAACACAAATTAAGACATTTTGTGAGCCCCTAAAAGGCCTTAGAGAGTGTGCCTGATGGGTAATAATCTGGCCTTTTCCCACTCTCAGATCATGGAAGTTTGGGACTGTTTTGTGTCTTATTCCTCTCATTTCTCAGCCTCTCTCTTGAACTAAGAAGGGAGTTGATGAATCTTTGCAGAACTGGAACTTGTATTCCCCATTGCTTGACATCAAGCTGGAAATGTAGTAAACATTCCCCACGTTGTTGAATTGAATCACATTAGAAAGCAGAGTATTAGTGCACAGCATTTTTAATTGCCAAGGAAAATTTTAACTTTGCATTCATATGTTCTAAGGAATCTTCATACTTGATGCAGTCAGATTCCTGAGATAAGCCAAATACTTTTCCTGTTTCTGTTTTTCTTTTTTCCTCCATTCTTCATCATATACCCTTCAAGGAAATGTGAAAAGTTGGCTTTTTTTTTAATCCTTAGTCACATAGATATGTAGACTGCAATTTTGCTTTTCCTGCAGGATTGCTGACCTTGTGAAATGATGCCTATATATGCATCACTAATCTATGTGCTTAACTTTTAACATCTATGTAATGCTAGGAATATAGACATTGCCTGAGGGCAGGTGGAGGTTGAGGAACCCTATAGAGAATGATCTGATATCATGTGTGATCAGATATTGAGGGTGAGGGCTTCTTGCAAAAACTGGATTTTACAAAGAAGTGCACAGATAATCTTAGAACAAGATTCAGGAGACTGGGTTATATTTGGTCAAGCAAAGAATCTTTGTCAAGGGATTTCTTAACCTTTGCTGTTTTCCAAGATCAAAGGGTTCAGGTGAAATGTGACAATGTCAGTGGTATTTCAACTTAGCAACCTCTTTTTCTGTTTTGTCATGCTTGCTGAACTGAAAGGGAGAAAATATTCAAGGAGTCCACCAAGAAAATGCTTACTTAGGCTGAAACAGCATATAATAAGAGATACGTTGTGGTTATAAGATCAATGATTGCCAAAAAGCTCATTTGAGGGTCTCTCAGGCTGACACCACTTGTCACTTAGCAGTATGATGCAACCTGGCTCTGCAGTTAGCAAACCTGGCCCCAAGGGGCTTTCCAAAAGATAAAACCACCTCAGCACAGGCGCAGCTTTTAAATACCTTAAAATAAAGCTCACTCTTATAAGAATAGCTTAAACTTTCTTTAGGAAAGAAATGCCTGGTCACTGACCCAGACTGAATACAGGTATGAGAGAGGGGGAAAAATCCCTTGAACTCCCGTTCAGTCTCTTATCTGACCATCTCGTTCTCTATGGCCCATGTCACTGGCCTGTTCCTGCTATAAAGTTTCATGTCACTGCTGCTAGCATAAACCGCTTGGGTATCAGATTATGTCTGCATTTATCTTTGACACAAATTGTACCGAAGGGGAGAAGTTGCCCCTTCTGAAGAATCCGGTTTACCAGGATCACCTGAAACTCCCAAAAGAATGCAGCAACTAGGCAGAGTGTCTCCGCCTCACATTATCTGCCCAAGCACAGTGCTGT
>NW_016812977.1:181682-193364 GCF_001698545.2 Rhinopithecus bieti | reverse complement strand
CCCAGGAAATTTTATTTTATATAAAAATCAAACTTCAACAGGGCTGCAACTCCACTGGTCCAAAAGTCTCCCCTGGTTGGTGTCAAATAAAAAAACAAATGCAGACTTAGTAAGGAGGGACTTTTATTCAAAAGGCTTAATGCAAGAGGGAAAACACTGTAGGTCTGCAAGCCTCTCAAAGGCTAGGGTCAAAAATGGTTTTTCTTTTATGGAGAGGAGTAAACAAGGCTAGAAAACATAACAGGCACTGGCCTTGAATTTAAGGGTGCCCTGATTAGACAGTAGATGAGAAAACATTTGCCCTGAGGCCAGACTGTTCCCAGGAGGAAGTGCCTGCTCACTCAGACTGAGGATGGGCCCATGTTCAGGGTTCTGGGGGAAAAAGAGAAACTGATCCAACATTTGACTAGGAAGGACAAGTGGCTCAGCTAACTTGTCACTGTTTATAAGACAAAGAATGAGGATTTAGAGGGTCTCTCTCTGTCCTATTAGACAAGGGACATCTGTGAGTCTTTTCTCAGTCATATGGGGAAGGGGGATTCTTTGCAATAAGCCATTTTCCAGAACACAAGGTGTGGGAGGATGTTAAGGAGTATTCAGTAGCACTTGATAAAGCACAGTAAGGAAGACTTTATTCAGGACCATGGCAACAGGTGCAGGGACCACAGCAATGGGGACTTGCAGCGGGGGAGAAAGATTGGGCTCAGATCTGAATACAGCGTGGGAAAGTGAGGATTCATAGCCACGGAGTAGGGTGCCCATCAGTGGATGGAAAACTACTAAGAAGAAGCACCAAGGGCCAGCGGGATTCTTGCTCAACCGACCTAACAGGATTCTAGCAGAAGGCTGACCAGGTGACCACACATCCCCTGAGGGTGGTGGAGGCTGAGGAGCCTGATCAGATACTGAGGTTGAACAGATGCGGGGGGTGCGGGGGTGATAGGGTGTTCTTGCTAAATTGACTTAACAGGCTTCTTGCTAAAACTGGATTTTACAAGCAAGTGCACAGATGGGCCTAGAAGAAAGTTGAAGGTCCCCAGAGGTCAGACAGCTATGATATAAGAGGTTTTGAGCATTTGCATCACATACCACATTCTCTGGGCACTAAAGAGAAGGTAACAGGGCTTTAGCTTTTAGAGGCCTCCACGTGATCCACACCTTCCCTCCTGAGCATGTCAGCTCCCTATGGCCATGCACTCGCCAGCAGCCTCTCGATGGAAACTTCTTGCTTTTTTGTTAAAATTGCTCGGGTGTATGAGAGCCAGTTCTAGTCCCAATAGTATGCCCATCTCATCCAACCTCTTACTGCTTCGGGGGTTTGTTTTGACTCTAGTTTGGTTTTCCTAAGGAATCTGGTTGAAAGAGAGAAGAGAGAACAATATTTTTCAAATCAAATTTCTGCTCCAGGTGTTTGTAGAGCAAAGCCGCTGCTTCACCAGGCTAAGGTCCCTTCCCCAGGGCCCAGTAAGACTTTCATGGGCCATGAAGGCAAAACATATTAAATATGTTTTAATATAAAAATATATTATGTAAAAACATAAAACATATTAACATTTGTATTTTACAACTATATTGGTGCAAATACCAATATGATCTTCAATCCCCAATGTTCATTTCCTTTTCTTCTGATTATAACACAAATTAAGACATTTTGTGAGCCCCTAAAAAGGCCTTAGAGAGTGTGCCTGATGGGTAATAATCTGGCCTTTTCCCACTCTCAGATCATGGAAGTTTGGGACTGTTTTGTGTCTTATTCCTCTCATTTCTCAGCCTCTCTCTTGAACTAAGAAGGGAGTTGATGAATCTTTGCAGAACTGGAACTTGTATTCCCCATTGCTTGACATCAAGCTGGAAATGTAGTAAACATTCCCCACGTTGTTGAATTGAATCACATTAGAAAGCAGAGTATTAGTGCACAGCATTTTTAATTGCCAAGGAAAATTTTAACTTTGCATTCATATGTTCTAAGGAATCTTCATACTTGATGCAGTCAGATTCCTGAGATAAGCCAAATACTTTTCCTGTTTCTGTTTTTCTTTTTTCCTCCATTCTTCATCATATACCCTTCAAGGAAATGTGAAAAGTTGGCTTTTTTTTTAATCCTTAGTCACATAGATATGTAGACTGCAATTTTGCTTTTCCTGCAGGATTGCTGACCTTGTGAAATGATGCCTATATATGCATCACTAATCTATGTGCTTAACTTTTAACATCTATGTAATGCTAGGAATATAGACATTGCCTGAGGGCAGGTGGAGGTTGAGGAACCCTATAGAGAATGATCTGATATCATGTGTGATCAGATATTGAGGGTGAGGGCTTCTTGCAAAAACTGGATTTTACAAAGAAGTGCACAGATAATCTTAGAACAAGATTCAGGAGACTGGGTTATATTTGGTCAAGCAAAGAATCTTTGTCAAGGGATTTCTTAACCTTTGCTGTTTTCCAAGATCAAAGGGTTCAGGTGAAATGTGACAATGTCAGTGGTATTTCAACTTAGCAACCTCTTTTTCTGTTTTGTCATGCTTGCTGAACTGAAAGGGAGAAAATATTCAAGGAGTCCACCAAGAAAATGCTTACTTAGGCTGAAACAGCATATAATAAGAGATACGTTGTGGTTATAAGATCAATGATTGCCAAAAGCTCATTTGAGGGTCTCTCAGGCTGACACCACTTGTCACTTAGCAGTATGATGCAACCTGGCTCTGCAGTTAGCAAACCTGGCCCCAAGGGGCTTTCCAAAAGATAAAACCACCTCAGCACAGGCGCAGCTTTTAAATACCTTAAAATAAAGCTCACTCTTATAAGAATAGCTTAAACTTTCTTTAGGAAAGAAATGCCTGGTCACTGACCCAGACTGAATACAGGTATGAGAGAGGGGAAAATCCCTTGAACTCCCGTTCAGTCTCTTATCTGACCATCTCGTTCTCTATGGCCCATGTCACTGGCCTGTTCCTGCTATAAAGTTTCATGTCACTGCTGCTAGCATAAACCGCTTGGGTATCAGATTATGTCTGCATTTATCTTTGACACAAATTGTACCGAAGGGGAGAAGTTGCCCCTTCTGAAGAATCCGGTTTACCAGGATCACCTGAAACTCCCAAAAGAATGCAGCAACTAGGCAGAGTGTCTCCGCCTCACATTATCTGCCCAAGCACAGTGCTGTTGGCCAAGCCTCCAGCAGCTGACGGGACCCAGCTGTAGTGAGGTTGCAGTGATTGAGTAGGATTGGCCTGCTTCAAAGCAGAGGTTTCTCATGGGAATCAGCTTATTAAACTCCCACTGGTGCAGAAACCATGAACAGAGGATGAACGAATGAAGTTGCAATCTCCTCCATCATAGCTCACTTCCTCTACAACAGGATCTCAAGCTAGAGATGCCTTTAAGGTAAGTGTCTATTCCCTTGGCCAGGCTGGAAGCTTTTAACCTTGAAACATACTAGTTGGGATGTTCACAGCAGCTACCTACTTGTGTTGCATATTCTCCCAACATGTGTTGTCTTGTTCTTGTTTCTTAAATCTGTTGTTGCTTGGTAATTTCCATTGATTATAATGATTTTCTGTGAGGCTTAGCAAGGGAACATTTTAGGAGAGGTTATAAATGGGGCTAATTAGTGACATGCAAATCGCTTTTGTGACTGTTTCAAAACATCTAAATGACCTATAATTAAATTTTGTTGCCAAATTATTTGTTAATTATCATCTTCCTATCAAGTTTATTGCATCAGGAGATGTTATTCACTGTCTAAAAGGTGGAGCGAGGAAGAGCATTGTGCATGTGTGTTGCAGAGAGGGAAAGAATGCTTGTTTTGTTGGGTTTCTGTCTCCGTTGGTGTGCTTTTATTTTTTTGTTTCCACTTCTGTGTATCTCAGATGACGAGTTTGTCTATGGGCTGTCGGAATCTTCTGGCTGAGAAAGATGGTGGGAACCACTTTGTTTAAATTTCCTAATTTTCCATAAACAAATCCCTTCTGCAATATCCCCGACAGATGCGGCTTTTCACCCTCCACCCAATTCCCGCATGGGAGGAAGGGACTTTGAGAGGCTGATCATTTCGTGGTCTGGCAGCACTTGTAAGTTCCTGGTTCTGTTCTGGACACTGTCCCAGCTGTGGCTTCTGAGACAATGGCTAAAATCCTTTCTCTCTTTACAGACCACCATTCAAACACACTTTAGTGCAACTCAAATGCCATTTTCCGCTCTGTGTAAAATGTTACCAATTCCTAAGAAATCCTGCATGACAGACTTTTCTCTTTTTTTGAGACGGAATCTCACTGTGTTGCCCAGGCTGGAATGCAGTGGCACAATCTCAGCTTACTGCAACCTTCACCTCCCGGGTTCACGCCATTCTCCTGCCTCAGCCTCCAGAGTAGTTGGGACTACAGGCGCTCGCCACCACGCCCGGCTACTTTTTTGTATTTTTAATAGAGACGGGGTTTCACTATGTTAGCCAGGATGGTCTCGATCTCCTGACCTCGTGATCAGCCCACCTTGGCCTCCCAAAGTGTTGGGTTACAGGCATGAGCCACTGCGCCCGGCAGTCAGATGGTTTTTATACCCTTAAGCATCCTGATCGCTCTCCCTTGATATACCACTGAGTCTCCATCCCTCTGAAATCACAGGAATCTGCACTGAAAAATATTCCAACTCTGGTCTGACTTTGTGTAAACAGCTGAGTGGAACTCATCTTCCTTGTCCCAAAAGCATCTTCTTCGTAAGGTACACCAAACTAGTATTAACTTCAGGCTTCTCAGTCATTACCTTCCCCAGCTGACTAAACTCACTTTGTAGTTGTTTAAAGTCTTCTTCACAGGAGCTGCAAGTAGGTCACGTCTAAATATTGGCATCTTTGTGCCGTTGATTATGTTTCTTAAATAAGAAGATTATGTGTTTTCCCCATTGCGTTTAATTTTGTTAGCTTCCATCTTTTGTTCCACTTCTCAAGGTCTTTTCTGAATCTCTGTTCTCTTCTGATGCACATGCCGTCTTCCCCATGTTGGATAAATATTCTGACAGTCGATTCATACAAATCATTGATGTAAATTATGGAATAGTGCAGAGCTGTATAGCACAGGCTCAGTAACCTCTCCGGTTCGGTACAACACTTTAATCAGCACTCTTGTGGAGCATTTGTTTAGCTAGTTAAAACTTGTAGATGCTGTAATACATGATTTTCAAATTCTAAGCTAGAATGGCTATTCATTCTACTGCTGATATTACTGGAAGGAGGAAGTCTGGCAGCGTTACCTCAAAACACAGGAGGCCAACGTTGTTCCCAGAGAGCTCAAGATGGCACCAAAAGATTACTGTTTAGCTTCCTAGGTGCACACGAACCATCTTTAGAAATATGAATTCAGAAATCTTATGTCAGACAAATTTTGCATTAACTAGTCTAACTAAATCAAAGATAATTAATACCTTCTTTGTTTATTTAAAAATGACATGGTTGTTTATAAAGTGACATCATACCACATGCCCCCCTGGGCAGTAAATGTTTATCTGTGGACATTCACCTAATATACATAGCATATTCTCTGGCTATACTGGGCATAAATTTGTTTGCATTTGCATAAGCACTGTTACAGACTGACTGTTTCTGACTCCCCAAAATTCATATGTTGAAACCCCAACCCCTAAGATGATGGTATTTAGAGGTGGGGCTTTTGGGAGGTGAAGAGGTTATGAAGGTGGAAACTCATGAATGGGACTGGTTTCCCATAGTGATTCTAAAAGAGGCCCCAGAGAGTCCCCTTGCTTCTTCCACCATGTGAGGACACATCAGGAAGGCACCATCTACGAACCAGGAAGCAAGTCCTCACTAAATACTGGATCTCTTGGTGCCTTGTTCTTGCACTTCCAAGAACAAATTTATTGTTCCAGGGCTGTGAGCAATATGTTTCTGTTGTTTATAAGCCACTTAGTCTATCGTACTTTGGCATAACAGCCAAACAGACCAAGGCAAGAACCACTTTAATAAACAAGGAATTGTCATTGGCTAATTAAGGAGAATTGTGTAATCATGTTGTTTGGATTTGGATCTTGTTGGTTTAGTGTTGTCATAACTGTCTGTCTGCAAGTAACAATAAGCTTGAAGCCTAAGCAAACTTAACATGGAAATCTGTGTCAAGGGCATCTCTGCTTTATAAAAGACAGTCTTCAATTAGAACCCCTGCCCAGTGGGATTGAGCACAAAAACAGAGCTATTTGTGAGAAAGGATGCCCTCAGCTGCAACAACAACAAAAAAAGTTTTCTGTCTTTTTCAAAATTGTGTTTAAACTAAAGGCAACTATCATCACTAAGTTTTTTGTTCTATCTAGACTTTTGCAATGCTTTCCATCTCAGAACAGAGACTACTGCCCTAAATATTCAATTAGTATTAGATGGCCCTATAGGAATTTATGTCTAAGAGATAGCGTTCATTATCTGTATTTTTTCCTATTGCTTTTAGGCATTGATTTATTTTATATATTTAGGGGTGTAAGTATAATTTTGTTACAGAGATATATTGTGTAGCAGTAGTCTGGACTTCTAGTGTATCCATCATCCAAATAGTGAACTTTGTACCCATTAAGTAATTTTTCATCCCTCGCTCCTATCTCACTGCCCACCTTTTATGGTCTCCAGTGTCTATTATTCCAGTTTGTATTTTATCCATTGTTTAGCAACCACTTATAAGTGACAATATGTAGTATTTGACTTTCTGAGTTATTTCAGTAATGATAATGACCTTTAGTTCCCTCCATTTTGTTGCAAACAACATGAATTCGTTTTTTTTTTTTTTTTTGAGACGGAGTCTCGCTCTGTCAGCAGCTAGAGTGCAGTGGCGGATCTCAGCTCACTGCATTCGCCTCCCGGGTTCAGCTTCTCTGCTCAGCCTCCCGAGTAGCTGGGACTAAGGCGCCCCGCCACCTCACCGGCAGTTTTTGTATTTTTTAGTTAGAGACGGGGTTCACCGAGAGGTCAGCATCTTCTGACCTCGGATCACCATTCTCGCCTCCAAAGTGCTGGGATTACGGCTTGAGCCACGCGCCCGGGCCAATTCGTTCTTTTATATGACTGAGAAGTATTCCATGGAATATATATATACCACTTTTTTTTTTTTTTTTAATCCAGTCCTCTGTTGATGGACACTTAGGTTGATTCCATATCTTTGGTATTGTGACTAGTGCTGAGATAAATGTACAAGAGCAGGTATCTTTTTAATACAACGATGTCTTTCCCTTTGGGTACATACCCAGTAGTGGGATTGCTGGGTCAAATGGTAGTTCTATTCAATTCTTTGAGAAATCTCCATATTGCCTTCCATAGAGGTTACATTAATTTACATTCCCACCAACAGTGTACAAGTATTCCATTTTCTCTGCATTCTTAACAACATCTGTTGTTTTTAGACTTTTTAATATAGCCATTCTGATGGTGTAAGATGGTACCTCATTGTGGTTTTAATTTGCATTTCTCTGATGATTAGTGGTCTTGCACATTTTTTTTTCATATGTTTCTTGGGTGCTTATATGTCTTCTTTTGGAAAATGTCTGTTTGTGTCATTTGCCCCCTTTTTAATGGGGTTATTTGTTTTTTTGTTTTTTTTTTTCTCATTGAGTTGTTTGAGTACCTTGTAGATTCTAGATATTAGCCCTTTGTCAGATGCATAGTTTGCAAATTTTTTTCCATTCTGTAGGTTGTCTATTTACTCTGTTGATTATTTCTTTTGCTGTGCAGGAGCTTTTTAGTTTAAGTCCTGTTTGCCTAATTTTGTTTTTGTTGCGTTTGCTTTTAAGGACTTAGTCATGAACTAAAGCCAAGAGTGAATTAGATGTATTTTTTTAAGCTTATGGAAACCAGGAGAAGACATAGACTACATAGACATTCATTTTGTTTTCACTTTCCTCATCATGGAAATATTCTGAGATATGAAACATCACTGTGACCTAAGGAGAGGCATTGGCGAGACTTAGTTGAAAGAGAAGGAGAAAGGAAAAGAGTGGAACATCATTCCCTGGACACCTCCCCTTGCCTTGGAAGTTGGGTGCACTTCATCTCTTTTAAAAGTGGAGATAATGGGACATGGAAGCTTGGAGTAATAAAGCCAATATTTGAAAGGGGGACAAGCTAACTTTATGATCTGAACTTTTCACTTAAAGCTCTCAGTTCTTCGCTGGGCACAGTGGCTCACGCCTGTAATCCCAGCACTTTGGGAGGCCGACGCGGGTGGATCATGAGGTCAGGAGATCGAGAGCATCCTGGCTAACACGATGAAACACCGTCTCTACTAAAAAATACAAAAAATTAGCTGGGCGTGGTGACGGGCACCTATAGTCCCAGCTACTCGGGAGGTTGAGGCAGGAGAATGACCTGAACTCGGGAGGCGGAGCTTGCAGTGAGCCGAGATCGCGCCACTGCACTCCAGGCTGCGCGACAGAGCCAGACTCTGTCTCAAAAACAAAACAAACAAACAAACAAAAAAAAAAACAAAAAGAAACCTCTCAGTTCTTCAGTGAGAAAAGTAGGTGTCCTGGACGTTATTTTATACTAGCCAAATTCTGACTTGATCAGGAATTAAAATGTAATGGTTTCAAAGCACTGAATAATTCATCAACCAGTAGCACTAAGCACAGGGGTAGGGTTAGTCCCTCCTCATACCAATTTTATGGCTGTCATTAGAGTCAAGCATTCAACCTCCCTGGACTTCAGTCCCTTCACTTGTGCAATGGACTGACTGTTTATTCCCCTCCCCTCCCAAATTCATATATTTAAATTCTAACCCCCGAGATGATGGTATTTGGATGAGGAGCCTTTGGAACATGATTAATCATGAGGGGGTTGTCCTCAAAATGGGATTAGTACCCACAAAAAGAGAACCCAGAGAGCTCCCTCACTCCTTGTACCATATGAGAACATGGGGAGAAGGCACTTCCTGTCTATGAAACAGGAAGCAGGTCCTCACCAGCACAGATTCTGCAATACCTTGGTCTTGGACTTCCAGCCTGCAGAGCTGTGACAATAAATTTCTGTTGCTTATAAGCCACCTAATCTGTTGCATTCCACGATAGCAGCTCAGATAGACTAAGACAATCTGTAAACTGAGGGTATTCACCACCCATGAGGTCTCATAGAACCTTCTGGGTCTAACTGTCTGTGGTTCTCAAAGCCTTCCCCATTTGAAGGTTGATGTTTCCTACTTGGTGGAACATTTCTCTTGCTTCCAACTTTATTTTGCTCTTTCTGTCTTCCTTGGCTGAATTCTCTCTTCCCTGTAATTTTCTCTGCATGGCACTTGCAGTTTCACCAGTGGGCTATGGAAGATGTCTTTCAAAGCCTCTGACTAAGGTATAAGAACAGCTGGGGTCCTCATTGGGAACTCGTCGAAACTTTAAAACAGTAGGCTGAGGTCTAGAACTGTTCCAGGAGGCAAGATGACAGCAATTCAGCAATTGTTCTTGTGTTCATACCCTCTGGTTAATGTGACTCCCAGCTATGAATCAACCTTTATATAAATGCATTTTGGCTCACTGGACTGAATGTAGCTTGGATTCAATAATAGAAAACGTGTGGGAGGAGACAGTGAGAACCCTGAAGCCAGAATGGTCTGATGTTTCTTGTGCTAGAGGTCCCCAGGTTCAGCGATTCACCAGGAGGACTGACAGGCTCAGTGCATAGTGGGGCTCATGGCTGAGATGTATTTCAACAAAAAAATACAGAACACATTGAACAAAGGGAAACAGCGCATGGGGTAAAGTCTGGCAGAATCCAGGCATAAGCTTCCAGGTATGTCTCTGAAAGGAGTCACATGGGACATACTTAACTCCTCCAGCAGTGAGCTGTCAACACATGTGAAGTGTTGCCTACAAGGGAAGCTGCTTAGAGACTCAGCACCCAGGTTTTTTATTGGGAGCTGTTCCCATAAGTGCCCTTTGCCTAGTACTACCAAATTTGCAGACTCCCAGACAGAAAGCAGGTGTTCAGCATAAACTATGTTGTTTGTACAAGCATTTCAGGCAGAGTGCATCATTCTTATTAATTCTGGGAAGGTGAGAACCCTCCCCAAATCTAATTCCCAATCGCCAGCCGAGAGCACACATTACAAGCAGGCCTTTCTAAGGAGAGCAATCTCAGGTCCTCTATGTTAACTTCTTTCTGCATATTTCTAAAGTGTTTTATATTTATTATCTTTTAAGGAAACAAGCTCTGTCACCATGAAGTCCTAGATGCATCCCAGAATGTAAAAGCTAGAGGAGAATCTTGGATGTAGCCCATGACTTCATTTTATAGATAACAAAGCCAATTTTCTTCTTTTCTCTTTTCTTATTTTAGTATATTTTATGAGATATAATTTTCCTATAGTAAAATGCACAGACCTTAAATGTTCTGTTTGATAAGTTTTGATAATTTTGTACACACATATAATCACTGTCCCAAACAAAATATGTAGCGCATGCCCATTATCATCTCAGAACGTTCCTGTTGCTCCTCTCTAATCAATATCCCAGCCAGAGACAAACACTTTTCAGAGTTCTATCACCATAGATAATTTTTGCCTTTTCTTGGACTGCATATGAATGGATTCAGGCCATATGGATTCTTTGGGGTCTCACCTCTTTCACTCAACATAATGTGTGTGAGATTCTTATTTGTTGTTGCATGTATCAGTGGTTCGTTTATTTTCATGGCTAAGTCGTCTTATGTTAGATTGATGTTCCAGAGTTTGTTTATGCATTCTCCTGTTGATAGCTATTTGGATTGTCTCCAGTTTTTGGTGATTGTGACTCAGGCTTTGGGTGGATAGATAGTTTTATTTCTCTTGTTTAAGCATTGAGTAGTGTAATTGCTTGACGGTAAAATACATGTCTATTCAATTGTATAGGACATGGCCAAACTTTTCTCTAAAATGTTTGCATGAGTTTACACTTCAACAAGTAATATATAAGAGTTCTAGGGGCCAGGTACGGTGGCTCATGCCTGCAATTCCAGCACTTTGAGAGGCTGAGGTGGAAGGATTGCTTGAGCCCAGGAGTTTGAGACCAGCCTCGGCAACATGGTAAGACCTCATTTCTACAAAAATGAAAAAATTAGCCAGAGTGGTGGCTAATTTGTCTCTAGTCCTAACTATTTGGGAGGATTGCTTCAACCCAGGAGGTCAATGCTGCAGTGAACTTTGTTCGTGCCACTGCGCTACAGCCCTGGGTGACAGAGCGTGGCCCCGTCTCAAGAAAAAAAAGAGTTCCACTTGTTCTGTGTCTTCACTAGCATTTGATATTTTCCATTTTTTTGTTGTTTCGTTTTGTTTTTATTTTAGCCACCATAGGGGTTGTAAAATGGTATCTCATGGTGGGAATTTTCACTTCTCTGATTACTAATCAGGCTGAATACCTATTTATTTGCTTATTAGCCTTTTGTATATCTTCTTGTATAAAGTGTATATTCAATTGTTTTAGCCATCGTATTGTTTCATTCCTTTTTTATCATTGATTTGTTCCTTACATATTCTGGATATAAATCCTTTAAAAAATAATTGTCTTACAAATAAGTTTCCCTGATCTATGTTGCTTATCTATATTCCTTTTTTCCTAATTTTTAAAAAATTGAATGTTACTTTGAATTATTTTAAGTTATCTCATGTATCCTCTTAATAGTCCCCCTCTCTTCACTTGATGATAAATTGGAAGCATCTAAAAGAACCAATC
>NW_016812977.1:173893-181445 GCF_001698545.2 Rhinopithecus bieti | reverse complement strand
TTTTTTTTTTTTTTTAATAAAAGCAAGCTTTATTTTGCTATCTGATGAGACAATATGCTAGTTTGAGAGTTTGGAATAAAAAACATGGATGTTTGTATTATTAAGGAAAGTTTCCAAACACATAGTTATTAAGGAAAGCACATATTATTAGGCAAAGTTTCCAAGCAAAAGTCTTAGAATAGACATAAAAATGTGAAATAATGAACGGTGACCTTAGTATTTGCCATTGTCATTGTTCCATGCAATATGTTTTAAAAAATTTTTATTTGATAGTGATAAGAATACTATGAGATCTAACCTCTTAAAATTTTAAGTGTGCAATACGGTATTGTCGACTGCTGGTACAATGTTTGACGGCAGGTCTCTGGAGCTAATCCATCTTGCTTACCTGAAGTTTTATGCCTGCTGACTCATAAGTCCCCATTTTCCCTTCCCCTATCCCCTGGAAACCACCACTCTGCTCTTCAGTCTTATGAATTTAGCTACTTTAGATACCTCATATAAGTGGAATAATACAGAATTTGTCTTTCTCTACCTGGCTTATTTCACTTAACGTAAGGTTCTCAAGGTTCATCCATGCTGTTACGTATTGTAGAATTTCCTTCCTTTTAAGGCTGCATAGTATTCCATCATATGTATAGACCATGTTTTTGTTGTTGTTGCTGTTGTTGTTGTTTTTAAATCCATTTATCTGTTGATGGGCATTTAGGTTGCTTCCATATCTTGGCTATGGTGAATAGTACTGCAGTGAACAGAGGAGTGTGATATGTCTTTGAGATCCTGATTTCAGGGCCGTTGGGTATATTTCCAGGAGTGGGATTGCTAGATCACAAGGTAGTTCCATTTTTTAATTTGTCAAGGAACTTCCATACTGTTTTTCACAGCAACAGCACCCTTTTGCATTTCCACCAACAGTGTGCAAAGAAATTCTCCACATCCTCACTAACACTTGTCTCTTGTCGTTTGTTTTTCTAAGAGCAGCTGTTCTGACAGTTGTGGAGTGTCATCTCGTTGTGTGTGGGTTTGAGTTGCATTTTCCTGATGATTTTTGTTGTTGAGCATATTTTCATGTGCTTCTTGGCGTTTGTATGTGTTCTTCGGAGAAATGTCTAGTGAAGTCCTTTGCCCATTTTTTAATTGGGTTATTTGTAGTTTTGTTATTGAGTTTGGGAGTTCATTATATGTTTTGGATATATGGTTATCAGTATATTGTTTGGAAATATTTTCTCCCATTCCATAGGTTGCCTTTTCACTTCGTTATTTCCTTTGCTGCACAGAAGCTTTTTAGTTTGACGTAGTCCCACTTGTCTATTTTTGCTTCTATTGCCTGAAGCCTATTCACATTCTTAAATATATCTTTTGATGAATAGAAATAGTTGCTTCATTTTACCTTTTACTCTTTACATTTTAATTCATTTTAATTTGGATAATTTTCTTGACCTATCCTCGAGTTCTCTGATTCTTTTCTTTGCCCATGACATGAGCTTCTTATTTCTGATGTTATATCTATTTTGTTTGATAGCTGGCATTTCTGTTTGTTTCTTCTTTCGTATTCTCATCTTGCTCCTGAAATTCCCCATCTCTTAACATACGCTGTTTGCCTTTCCTGCTAGATTCTTTTATGGATTTCCTATGCATGTCTTAAAGGATATAGATGAAATATCTAACATTTGCATACCTCCTGCTATTTCACACGTCATACGCGCAAACATAAATATGCATGCATAATAGACATTGGTTGTAAAAAATAGTGGAGACCGAGTCAGTCATATTTTCGTCTAGAAAACATCACACACTTCATCTGTGTGGCCCCTTGGTAAGCTGCTGTGTCAGCGTGAATGTCATTTGTTTGGTTTTAATTAGGTTCTGCTCACCCCCTTGGCTTCAGATGCTTTGAGAGGGGATCCACACTTTCCCTTTAGCAGAGCTTAGGATCTGAGCACTGGTGAGACTCTAAGTCATGCTCTGTTTGCAGCCTGGCTGCTCACTTGTTGGGTTTTTGAAGAGTCCTCTTTATTTTCTGTCTTGCCCTGGATTTGGTCATTCCAAATTCCCATCCTAGGTGGGGGACAGGGACAGGTGTGTGGCTGCCCATGGGGAAGATTCGGAGTGCCTTGGAGGGGTGTGCCTGAGCTTCCCTGCACTGCCTCACTCTGAGTTTGCTTTTGCACTGTGTGGTGTACAGTTCCCCAGGGGGCTTCATGAAGACTGCAGGAGTGCATTGAAGGGTTGGCGGCAGGTGGGCTGTCTGGCTGGACCTCATCAGGATGCTGATCTGCCGTGCCAGCCTGCCTACACCCAGTTTTAATGTTGCCCAGGAGTGACATTAAAAACTCCTTTCAATGTCAGCTGGATTCTTCCTCTTCTCCCCACTCCTGCTACCAGGGGTGAAAGCAACTGAAGGTTTCTTCTTTGTAGGAAGGTTCATCACATCCTGGATTCTAGTTCATGTATGTTTTTTCAGCATCTTCAGCCTTTTTTTGGGGGGGAGCCGGGGGACGCGGGGGCACAGGGTTCTGCTCTGTTGCCCAGGCTGCAGTGCACTGGTATGATCATGGTTCACTGCAGCCTTGAACCCCTGGGCTCAAGAGATTCTCCAACCTCAGCCTTCTGAGTAGCTGGGACTACAGGCATGTGCCACCATGCCTGGCTTATTTATTTATTTATTTATTTGTAGAGATGGGGTCTTTCTATGTTGCCCAGGCTAGTCTCAAACTCCTGGCCTCAAGCAGTCCTCTTGCTTTGGCCTCCCAAAGTGCTGGGATTATGGACATGAGCCACCACCAGGTCCATCCTTAGCTTTTGATGGATCTTAAAAGGCCATGATTTTAATTGGAAGCCTCATAAATCACTGTTGGGAATGTGAAGTGGTTCAACCACTCTAGAAAACAGTCTGGTAGCTCCTTCATAATTTAAACCTAGAATTTCCATATGACCCAGCCATTCCACTCCTAGGTATGTACCCAAAAGAATTGAAAACAGGTGCGAATGCTCATAGCTGCATTATTCATGATTTCCCTAAAGTGAAAGCAACCCAGACATGGTGCATGATTCCATTCATATGAAATGTCCAGAATAGGCAGGTCCATAGAGAGAGAAGGCAAATTAGTGGTTCTCAGGAGCTGGGAGAGAGGAATGAGGAGTGACCACTGACAGGCACAGGGATCTCCATTTAGAGGTGATGAAATCATGTTCTGGAATGAGATACACATGACAGTTGTACAATATTGTGGATGTACTATGCCACTGAGTTGTACACTTAAAGTGGTTTAAATGGTGAAGTTGATGTTATGTGAATTTTATCATAGTTTAAAAAGAAACTATGAGTTCAAGGCTTCATGGCTTCTTTACCTTGTCAATGTGTATTCACTGGTCCCTTTGGCTTTCCACATCTTAATTAGTGTGGAGTCCTAATTAGGGAGAGAGGTCAGGCTAGGGGGAAGGAGGGAAAGTGAAAGAGAAGGCAGGTAAGTTATGTCTCCCTTTCTTCATGCTCCAGAACACGTAGCCCTCCTGTGCAAATAACTCACAGTCTGCCTGCGCCCAGCTATCACCAGACCCTTGGCTGATAGAAAATTGCAAGTTATCTCACTGCAACCTTGGCATTATCGGTACTGCACAAAGCCCTCTTCAGCACACAGCACAAGCGCCATCCTATAAAATCCCCAGCAAGCCTTTGTCTCTTTGCAGTCAGCTCTTCTCTTACTGATCTGCCTGTTGCACCCTTGCAACATATTTTCATTCTCTCTCTAATAAATCTGCTTTTTTTTTTTTTAACCTACAGCTGTCTTGGTAAATTCTTTTTATTCCTGCACCACCAACCGCAGATAGTCGCCACTCACCCGTGACAATTAGCAATTAAAGCTGACTGCTCTTTTCATAGCCTATAACTTTAATTTTGTTTTTTTTCTGTAAACATTTTCAACTGGCCACGTGTGTCTTGAGTAGACAGAGGGTAATTGTCAGCTTTTGCTTTCTGGTTGTCCTGTTAGGGTATTGGGATCCTATGGCCAAGAGCAACAGTGAGGGTAAGTGGAAATTCTTAGGAAAACCTAAGGACCACATCTGGGGTAACAGGTTAAGACCCAGAGCCCAGGGGCCAGGAGTTTGGTAGAAGCAGAATGAAACAGAAGCTCTGGGAAATGGAGTGGTCCCCAAAACCAGGCACCACCTGCAGGTGCATGAGTGAGGAGGGAGGGATGGTGCATGTATACACTGCATTAGGGTTAGTGAAACCTTTATACAGTGCATTAGTGTTAGCAAAATACACTTATAGGACTTTATCCCCTTTATTTTTTTTAACCACCTTGAGAAATGGAACATGGGTTTGGAGAAGGCAGAGTGACATACATTTTATTCTGTTGCAATTTGGGTATTCTGGTACCTTAGTTTGCCTCTGATATCTTTTAGCCAAGGGGAAGAGGCTGGCAAGGTTTCCATTAAAATTTATTTTCACCTTTACTTACACCAATTTGGTAGATATAGCAGGTGAGCAGTTTCCTACCTTGAACAGGAGCATGAGAAAAATGTATCTGCTTTTGCTGCAGACAGCCCAGGTCTGGAGACCCTGGGATTGGGAAGGCTGGTTCCATTGGGTAGAAGCATGGAGAGTGCGGGCTAGGCACCATCAGGGACCATGGTGTGTACTGATGTGGACACCCAAACACGTGGGAGCTCTCCTTAAAGTGCCTTTTGGCTGATTGTAGATGTCAGGTCCACTTATATTTCCCTGGGGTCTTGTGGCTTGGATCCCTGAAGACTCACCAAGGATGTGATGATTACATCATTGTGGGCAAATTTTATATTGCATCCTCCTCAAACTGGACTTTGAACCTAGGAAAATGATGTTTTAATTATTTTTTGGTACATTATGTTTGTACATATTTATGGGTTACATGTGAAATTTTGTTACATGCGTAGAATGTGTAATGATTAAGTCAGGGTATTTGGGGTATCCCTCACCTTGAGTGTTTATCATTTCTGTGTGCTGGGAACATTTCAAATCCTCTCTTCTAGCTATTTTGAAATATACGATATATTGTTTTTAACTATAGTCACCCTACTCTGCTATGGAACATTAGAACTTATTCCTTCGCATAACTGTATTTTTGTACTCATTAACCATCTCTTCATTGCCCCCACCCCCTACACCCTTCCTTGCCTCTGGTATCTATCATTCTACTCTCTACCTCTGTGAGATCAACTTTTTTAGTTTCCACATATGACTGGGAACATGTGGTATTTGGCTTTCCGTGCCTGGCTTATTTCACTTAACATAATGACCTCTAGTTCCATCCATGCTGCTGCAAATTACAGGATTTCATGCTTTTTTATGGCCAAGTAATACTCCATTATGTAGATATACCACATTTCCTATATCCATTCATCTGGTGATGGACACTTAGGTTGGGTCCATAGCTTTGCTATTATGAATAGTGATGCAGTAAACAAGGGAGTGCAGGTGATATGGTTTGGCTGTGTCCCCACCGCAAATCTCATCTTGAATTGTAATCCAAATTATAATCCCCACATGTTGGGAGAGGGACCTCATGGGAGGTGATTGGATCATGGGGTTGTTCCCCCCATGCTGTTCTCATCGTAGTGAGTTCTCACAAGATCTGATGGTTTTATAAGGGGCTTCTCCCCACTTCGTTCTGCACTTCTCTCTCCTGTAGCCATGCAAAGAAGGTCTCTCCTTCCCTATCACCTTCCGCCATGATTGTGAGTTTCCTGAGACCTCCTCAGCCATGTGGAACTGTGAGCCCGTTAAACCTCTTTCCTTTATAAAGTACTCGGTCTCAGATATTTCCTTTTTTTTTTTTTTTTTTTTTTTTGAGACGGAGTCTCACTTCTTCACCCAGGCTGGAGTACAATGGCATGATCTCGGCTCACTGCAACCTCCATCTCCTGGGTTCAAGCAATTCTCCTGCCTCAGGCTCCCAAGCAGCTGGGATTACAGGCACATGCCAGCACACCTGACTAATTTTTGTATTTTTAGTAGAGATGGGGTTTCATCATGTTGGCCAGGCTGGTCTTAAACTCCTGACCTCAAGTGTTCTGCCTGCCTCAGCCTCACAAAGATATTTCTTATAGCAGTAAGAAAACGGACTAATATAGCAGGACTTCCTTTGACACATTGATATATTTCCCTTTAGATAAATACTCAGTAGTGGGCTTGCTGGATCATATGGCAGTTCTAGTTTTAGTTTTTTGAGAAGTCTCCATACTGTTTTTTATAGTGGCTGTACTAGTTTACATTTTCACCAACGCAGGTCACCTGCTAGTCATCTGATCACCAAAGCAATTTTTACAAAATTCCTCTACATCTTTTTATTTATAGATCATCACAACTGTCTGTACCAATTTATGACCCCTGAAAAAAGAGCAGCAATTATGAGACAACTTGTTCAGGGGAAGGAGCTCAGTGTACAGGTTAGGGCTTCCCATCCTTCTCTTCCTATGACAGATACCCAGGCTGATTACCATGTCTATGAAATACCTTTAACACAGAGGGTTAACTAGCTTGCTGCAGTGGGAGGTAAGAATAACAGCCTGGCCATCCACTGATCCTGGAAAATGCTCATCCACGGAGCAGCTGAGCCAAGATGGTTTGCGTTATCCTTGTCTTGTTTCGTCATCTGGTTGTTAAATCCCAGAGGCCCTCTGATATTGACAGCGCAGATGCTGATATGTATTGAATGTATGGAAGCACTTCACACCATTCCCAAGTCCCTTGCTTTCTCTACTCCTCAAACTTGTGTGTATTTTATTTTCTCTCCTTTTCCACCTGCTGCCCATGGTTTCATCCTGCCTCATTTCCCCCGTGACATAACCCCTGGTTATCAAATGCTGGAAAGTCAGATGAGATGGGAATGCTCTATGGTGTTTCATCCAGGGGACCCTGGAAAATGCTAATATCCAAAACCTATTGTGACCAAAGCTTCCTGTGAGGTCTCTGGAAAACTCTGTGCACAGAGATGCCCTCAGGGGCAGAATAACACTTTATTATTGTCTCCAGTACTGGTCCTCAAAGAACTCTCACAGGTGACTGAATTCTGCCCAGAGCTCCTTTCCTGCATGTCCCAGACATCCACCATCATTTCCTCCTAAGGCCAGACTGAGTGACTCTGTTGCCGACATGCAAAGAAAGGGACTTCTCTTGGTTTAACAGGAAAGGAAATAGAGGGACACAGCAAATAAAAGGGTGGGGGAGCTGTAGGACTGGGACAGAGACTGTATGGGAGAGTAGATGTTGGCCAAGGAGGGAAAACTGACGCTCCAGTCAGAGGCAGCTCTGAACTCTCTTAGCTCACTGTCATTCTTAAGGCAGTCTCTGGGAACCTTGGCTTCTTTAGAACACTCCCCCTCTGAAATCTGTGACCCAACCAATGACTTCAAACTTCAGCATCCTTTAGGCACTGGGAGGATGTAAAGACTATCCTCATCCTCACGGGGACTTTATTGTTCTTGAATGTGATCCTTCACAGGAGGAAGAAAAAGTCTTAGGCTCTTCCTGTGTTAAGTATCAAAGTTTCAATATATGTTTCTAGAT
>NW_016812977.1:133300-171997 GCF_001698545.2 Rhinopithecus bieti | reverse complement strand
CCAATTAATTAGAGCTCTTTTATATATTTTTAGTAGTGAAACATTGTGTACACAATGCATAAATACATAGATGCATTAGGTATGCAAATAGAAGTACATTTTATAGATCCATAAAGACCATCCTTTTTTTCTTTTTCTATCTTAGACTTTCAGATTCTTGATAACCTGTTTTACAGCCCTAGGTGGTTGTCAGCTAAATAGCCTTAAAATTGCATGTTAAAGGAAACCACTCAAGTAAAAATCAAACAGCAAATTTACATCATAAGGTAGAGAGAGAAAAGGTCTGGTGTTGCTAGAGGGAGATCCTTTTATTTTTCTTTGAGCAAATCAAACATAAAATTACACAAATCTATTATATGATTACATAAGGAGACCAATTTTATTTAGATAAGGACTATCTATATTTTAACTAGATTTCTCAACTCTGGGCAGAACCCCCCAAAAAACCAAAGTTTTGCTCAAAAAAAAGACAAGTTCTTAGGAGAGAAAAACGAAACAACAAAACATGAAGGCCTTTTAAATACAAACATGCACACACACACACACACACACTTTTTGTTGTTGTTAGTAGAGATGGGGTTTCACCATGTTGTCCAGGCTGGTCTCGAACTCCTGGCTTGAAGTGGTCCACCCACCTCGGCCTCCCAAAGTGCTGGGATTACAGGTGTGAGCCACCAGGCCTGGCCTCAACATATTTTAAAGTTCATCTGTGTTATTATTGCATATTGCAAGATTTCTTCATTTTGTAAGGTTAAGAATATTGCAAGAATAATACTGTAAGAATAATATTGCATTGTATGTTGTGATGGTTAATTTCATGCATCAACTTGACTGAGCTAAGGAATGCCCAGATAGCCAGTAAAGCATTATTACTGAGTGTGTCTGTGAGGGTGTTTGTGGAAGAGGTTAGCATTTGCTTATTTTTTATTTTTATGGATTTAGGAGTACAAGTGCTGTTGTGTTACATGAATATATTGTGTCGTGAAGTCTGGACTTTTAGTGTACCCATTGCTCCCATCATCCAAATAATATACATTGTACCCAATAAGTAGTATTTTCTCCTTCACTGCTTCCCACACTCCCATCTTCAATAGTCTTCAATGTCTATTATTCCACTCTGTCTGTGTGTACTCATTGTATACCTCTCACTTGTGAGTGAGAACATGAGCTTTTTTACTTTTGTTTCTGAATCATTTCACTAGGGAACATTTTCTTTGCTGTGGTAAAGTTCCTGTTATGTAAGTACATTGTTTACATGTCTTTTGCAGCAACATGGATGGACTGTCCTCCAGTTTCATCCATGTTGCTACAAAAGACATGAGCCCATTCTTTTTTATGGCTGAGTAATATTCCATGGTGTGTGTGTGTATATATATATATATATATATATATGGCACATTGTTTGTATCCAATCATCATTGATGGACATTTACATTGATTCCATCTCCTTAGCTCCAGGTAGATTCAGAGAAAAAGCATCAGATTATAGAGGCGTAAACATCACAGGGTTTTAGACATGATAGGAGCCTTTTTGTTGTACAGCTGTGGAAATAGAGACTTGCAAAGAATGGGTGACATGTCCAATGTTGACAGCTAGTTAGCAGCAGCACCAGGATTACAGTCACCATCTCTGGATCCATTGCTCAGTGTCCTCCCCTCCATCTCATGATGCATCAACTGGAGCAATAACAGAGAAGGGGGAAAATAAGGAGAAAGCCAGGAGTGGTGGCTGACACCTGTAATCCCAGCTACACAGGAGGCCAAGGTGGGAGGATTTCATGACTCCAACAGTTTGTGATAAACCTGGACTACATAGCAAGAACCCATCTCTACAAAAATTTTTTTTTAAAAATTAGCTAGGTGTGGTGGTGCATGCCCGTTGTCCCGGCTACTCAGGAGGCTAAGACAGGAGGATTGCTTGAGCTGGGGAGTTCAAGGCTGCAGTGAGCTGTGATCCTACCACTGTGCTCCCATCTGGGTGACAGAGTGAGACCTTATCTCTAAAAAAAATTTTTTTTAATTTAAAAAATTAAAAAATCAGCAGGAGCCAATAGAATCTTCACACATGCAACATTTAGTGTGCCCCAAACCCTTCTAAAGACTTCAAATGTAAACAAATAGCTTAGGCAAGACTTACTTTTGAAACATAATTTTAATTAGTATTTTATTAATACTCAATGTATGTTATAATGAATTTATGCTAGGTATAATTGATTGTATTGAAACGATAGAAACAGATTCGCTAAACCAGTAAAATGTGAACATCTTATTTTAGAAAAATCACAAGTGATTCCTAAATAGGTATTTAAATCTATGAAAAGTCTGGTTTAGACACAATTTCAGAAATGGGGTTTTTTTGCTGTCCTCATGTCAGGACTATTTCTCTTTACATTTAAAAACAGGGACCTTTGTTTGATTAGTAGCACTTTTGTGCAATCAAATTTCACGACTTGTACATACCTTGGATTGAACAAAGCTGTTTTCTTCTAAAAATATTGTTTTCGGGTGCAAATTTTTCTCTGTTTTTAAATAAGCCTTCTTCCCGGTCGAGCAAATAATCAGGAACATGTTTCTTTGCCCCTGTGCGCCTAAAGTTCATGCTTATGTGGGCCCCACATTGTTAATCTTTCTTTTTAATGAACAATTTAATATTTGGGTTACATCTCTAGTTATAAAAATATTCCTTTGTCTCTCCGCTTCCTAATAATGCTGTTCTAGGAATAGCTACTTTCTCCACAAAAAAAAAAAAAAAAAAAAAAAAAAAAAACGGAAATTTTCATGCTTCTTTTGCCAAATTAAGCTTTGTTCAGAAAAATAATTTTTGAAAGGGAAAATTATGCAGTTTTTCAGACCTTAATGCCTCCATGTTCTTGTATTTTGGAGTGAGCAGGCTTTATTTAATTTTTAAATTACTTCTATGTCAACTGGCACTCTGGTTTAATTTTGTGAACCTCTTTATTCAATACCTTGTTCTAAGCCAGGCTTGTAGGAAAGAAAAGCAAAGTCCAATTACTTCTGCTGGTAATAATTTATATGCAGTGGGATTCTAAGTGGCTCTTTTTGTTTTTTGAGACCGAGTCTCTCTCACTCTGTCGCCCAGACTGGAGTGCCGTGTCACTGTTTTTGAGACCGAGTCCCTCTCACTCTGTTACCCAGGCTGGAGTACTGTGTCACTATCTCAGCTCACTGCAACCTCTGCCTGCCAGCCTCAAGCAATTCTCCTGCCTCAGCCTCCTGAGTAGCTGGGACTACAGGCACGCGCCACCACGCCCAGCAGATTTTTTGTACTTCTAGTAGAGATGGGGTCTCACCATGTTGACTAGGCTGGTCTCAAACTCCTGACCTCAAGTGATCCACCTGCCTTGACCTCCCAAATTTCTGGGATTACAGGTTTGAGCCACCCTGACTAGCCTTAAGTGGCTCTTAACAAACTTAAATTTTTCTCACATTCTTAATTGGGCTAGATGGTATTTCTCATCCTAGTCCTGATAATATCTACCCCCGGGCACATTTTGGAGGTATAATGAATGATATGCTGTCACACTGAGCTAACCAAAATCATTTTATGATTCAGAGATTAATATAGACATGAAAAATTATTAATGGGCTTTTATCCTATTGGGTTCAATTTCAATAAAATGGTCTGCACCTGAACTAACCCTTTCACCACATAGCATAGAAAATGGAAATGAATCTTCTCCAAGGAGCACACACACACACAGACACAGATATGTATGTGTGTGTGTATATATATGTGTGTGTGTATGTATATGTATATATATATAATGGATCCCTTCTATGGTGGCATCTTGGTGTGGAACAAATTCATAATCTTAATCCTCCAATATTTTTAATTGTTCCCTACCCAGCTAATGGGACCAGTATCTTTCCAAGGGGCAAGGCTGAAGTCATCATTGACTATTGCCTCTTTCTGACACTTCACATCCAGGCAATTACCAGCTTGTGTTGATTGTGTCTAAAATCGGCTCAGTTCTCTCCAGTTCTCTCCTGCCTGCCCCTGTGCTAGTCTGGACCAGCTTCCTTGAGGGGCTATGGCCATTGTCGTGGGATCCACTCCAGTTTATGCCCAACCCTTCTGCCAGGGAGCAACCAGAATGTCTGCGGGAGTATAACAAAACCATGCCTGTCACCCCTTGTGTCCTCAATCTCTGCTTCATCACTTCTGAATAAAGATAAATGCCCCCAACCTAAAATAAGAGAAAGAAAAAAGGTAAATGCCCTCCATGTCTGATCATGATGATTTATCCTGACCTCTCCTCCAACTCACAGTCAGAGTTTTGCATGGAAAAAATAACCAACCAATCAATGCACACAGTTTGTAGGAATCCTGCAACATCAGCAACTTATACAATAATGATAGAAAACAAAGAACACGGAGAGAAACACACCTATATTACCTGAGTGGCTTTCTGAGTGACTGGTTGGTGTTTTCTCTTTTGTACATTTATAATACTAAAAATACAACAAAACATTTATTTAAAAAAATCAATTTTGTGTACAAAATCACAAAGTGTAATAGTCCAAAGTAGGTCTCTAAATAACTAGTTTTTTTGGTGAGCTTTTAGCGCTCATACAGAGCCTGAATTTTGCTCTATTTAATCTCTTTTTAGCCACTTCCCTTTGGGCTACCCTAAATGCCCTTTTCTAATTCAGGTGCTTTCAACTTTCAGTTATAAAACAAAATTCATTTTACATGGTTGCTGAGCTGAGACATGTGTCCTTAAATTGCTTATATAAATTCTGAGACTCATTACTAATGAAACATGTTCTTAAAATAAATTCAGCATGACATTTCAGAGCTGCTGTCCTGGGGAGCTTTTTTCCTGTCCTCACTGACAACATTGAACTCCTCACCTCAAGCTATTGGAGTTATCTACTACTGTGTAACAAATTACCCCAAAACTTAGCAGCTCAAAGCAACTCGCGTTTGTTATCCCATTGTTTCTGTAGGTCAAAAATCCGGGCATAGCTTAGCCGGATCCGTCTCAACTTCTAGGTCTCTTTCAGGCTACTTCAGGTGCCATGGCTGTGGTCTCATCTGTGGTTCAAAAGTGGCAGGATCTCTTCCCAAGTTCATTCGGATAGTTGTAGACAGGACTTAGTTCCTTGCAGGATGTTCACCTGAAAGCCTCATTTTTTTGCCACCTGTTGGCTGGACACTTCTCTCTTTTTCTTATAACATGGGTCTCTCCACAATGGCCACTTACTTCATCCACAGCCAGCAAGCGATATCTAGTTTGCCAGCAAGATAGAGGTCATAATCTTTTACAACCCAATCACAGAAGTGACATCCCATCACTTTTTCCATATCCTACTCATTGGAAGTAAACCACTAGGTCCAGCCCATACTCAACAGGTGGGAATTGTATCAGATGTGAATACCAGAAAGGAAGTCACTGGTGGTCAACCACATTTTTGTTCAAAACTCTACTACTGTACTTATTATACTCTACATAACATTTTATTATTAATAATTGTACTTTTAATAATAAGAACTTTATAAGTTAATAGTAACTTAATATTATTAAATAACTATAATGAACAACTATGGCCTCTTACTATGATTCCCTTGCTGAATCAATAAGTACTAAGAACCCAGAAGGAGAGACCCTGTCTCTATAAAAAAAATAAAAATAAAAATTAGCTGGTCATGGTGGTGTGCCCTTGTAATCCCAGCTACTTGGGAGGCTGAGGTGGGAGGATTACTTGAGCCTGGGAGGTTGAGGCTGCAGTGAGCCGTGATCATGCCACTGCACTCCAGCCTGGGTGAAAAAGTGATACCCTGTCTCAAAATAAGTAAATTAATTAATTAATAAAAATAAAAAAGGTCCTAAGTGTGTAGTTTTATCCTCAAAATAATACTTGTATTATTATTCCTCTCTTACAGAAAAGAAAACAAGCTAAATATATAGCTTGTGGTTTCACTGCTAGCAAGCAGGGGAGAGAGAATGAAAACCTCAATAGCAGAAACTGCATTTCTGACTCCACTGCCCACTTTAGTGGGTTTTGTACTTGTGGGTTTCCTCATTTGACCTGCTAGAGTCTTGCAGGGTGACTGTGTGTCTCATACAATCATAGAACTACCATAGGACTGTTATAATATCTTTCTAGTTTTTGCCCTGTATTTGTGGAATTGAAATGGATTTGGTTGAATTGTCAGTGAATTGCTTTCCACTACAAAGGTGTAGCTAGACTAAAATGATCCTAACAAGTTACATTTGTCTAGCACTTTATTATTTTGGAAACATTTCTGGGAGTCAGGTAGGGCAGGGTCTTGCTCTGCCACCCAGAGTAGAGTGCAGTGTCACAATCATAACTCACTGCAGCCTCAAACTCCTGGGCTCAGGCCATCCTCCTGTCTCAGCCTCCTGATTAGCTGGGACTACAGGCATGTGCCACCACACCCAGCTAATTTCTAAATTCTTTGTAGAGATGGGGTCTTGCTATGTTCCTCAAGCTGGTCTTGAACTCCTGAGCTCAAACAATTCTCCTGCCTTAGCCTCCCAAACTGCTGGGATTACAGGTGTAATCTACTGCATCTGGTTGCATTTTAGAAACCTTTTATTGCTACTATCCCAAGTGACTCCCCCATGGTCAAGGTGACATCTTAGGGTGATATGCAGAAGAGTGATTCACAAGGAGAACATGCCTCCTAAAGACTCATAGCTGGTGGCCTGAGATGAGGCCAGAGCTCTGACTCTTATTTTTCCTCTCATTCTGCTAGTTCTTGACAAGCAGAGAATAAAAGCCACCAAAAAGAGAACTAAGGAGAGTTAGGAATGAGAGAGTAGCTGCAACAAAAACAGAGACTATCACATTCCCCTGGGTTGGTTATCTTTCAGGAAGAATCGTGGTGATCTGCATTTGCTTTTATGAAAGGGGAGATCCCAAAAGGGAGGGAGGTGAGAGGAATATTGGAAGTCGGTCAGGGGAGAGAGAGAGAGAAGTTTGTTTCCCAGGCTGGGAGTGGTGGCTCACGCCTGTGATCCCAGCACTTTGGGAGTCCGAGGCGGGTGGATCACTTGAGCTCAGGAGTTCGAGACCTGCCTGGCCAACATGGCGAAACCCCATCTCTACTAACAAAATAAATAAATAAATAAATAAATAAATAAAAGATTAGCCAGGTGCAGTGTCAGGCACCTGTAATCCCAGCTAATCGGGAGGCTAAGGTAGGAGAATCTCTTGAACCCGGGCGTCAGAGGTTGTAGTGAGTTGAGATCACACCACTCCACTCCAACCTGGGCAACAGAGTGAGACTCTGTCTAAGAAAAACAGAAGAAGGGTATGGCTCCCAAAGACCAATGTGTAGGAGTAAGGATTCTTTGGGGTTCAGACAGGCAAGGAACACGATGCTGTTGTGCAGAGTATCACTCCTGATAAAAATGTAAGGTAGCAAAAGATTTGCCACATGGACAAGTGACAGAATAAGCAACTTAGAAGGTATGAGAAGAAGGAATGCTTGCAGCCTAATGTTTTCCTTGAAGAGCCTTTTTGGAGATGGTTGCCTATGTGCGTTGGAATTTAAGGGCTTCCATAGCTTGCGGAAGTATATTATACCTGAGAAACATTGTCTGTTAACATTGGAGATGCACTTGTGGTTACAAATGAGAAATTTGCATCTACTCAAATGATTTGGCATTTCCAAATCCTTTGGTAGATGCTGATCTGCCTACATACAGGAGCAGAGGGAATGAATTGCAATTCTGTTATGTCCAGGAGGTGAAAATTCTACAGATGATAGGGTGGGTAACATGCTAGCACTAACTCAGTGGTTTCAGCTGGAGGCAGTTGTGTTCCCCAGAGGACATTTGGCAATATCTGGAGGACATTTTTTTATTTCACAACTAGAGGAGAACAGAGAAGTTGGGGACAGCATCCTGTTGGGGTTTAGTGGGTAGAGGCCAGGGATGGTGCTAAACATCCTACAATGCACAGAACAGCTCCCCTCCCCACCAATAAAGACTCATCCAGTCCACATGTCAATAGTGTTGAGGCTGAGAAACACTATTAACAAAATCTGAGGTCCCTAAGTCAAATATCAACTCATGATAAAAACGTGTTCCCATGTTTTTTTTTTTTTCACACAGGAGAAATTGGTTAAGAAGTAGGTAAAGCAGTTTACAGTGCTTGGTACATACTAAGCACTCGAAAAGCTGTTATTTTAAAATAAGAAAAGCTATGTATTTATTTCCTGTATGAAGTGAAACATGAACCTAGTAATGAAGCAGAGACACAGAACACAGCCTCCTGGCTCTAGCCTTCTCTGATATGAATGCTATATGTTGCACTCTTATGAGGATAGGTGGTTATTAAATTCACTCTTTTGCAAATTCCTGGTATTAGTTATGGATTTGTAAGCCATTAAATCTACTTAGGGACCCCGATGCTCCAACCCTGAGCTTTTCGTGGGCATTATTAATGGTGTTTTCAGTTATCTTAAAAACCTCTAGTGTGTCTCACTCTTCATATTTAAAGACGGATGCTAATTTTTGAATCTTCTCTGTGCCCCATAAAACCTTCCAACCATTTAAAAAATAGTGCATGGCCCTGCTTAATTTCCTCTCTGGTTGAACTGGCATGAGGGCCTTTTAATTAAACAGAATAAACATACATTTTTGATTTAATGTGGCTTTCTTTGATACTTGTTGCTTAACCAGCCCCTGCTCCCATGGTGTCTACAATCTAATTAGGAAGGGAAACAATAATCTGATCTCAGATTTACAACCGTTCTCTGTCATTATTTATTCATTTGCCTAGTCCACAAATAGTGACTATTTAATGTGTACCAAGCATGAGAGAGGATGGTAGGTATATAGCCAGGAGGCACTTAGACTTCTTCCTGGCTGCAGAATGCTTCCAGTGCAGCAGGGAAGCTTAAACACAAAATAACTAAAACTGCACTTGCTTGTATCATCAGTGCTGAGAAAGAAATGCACAGTGATAAGAAAAGGGAAACTTCCTCCCATGCAAGGAATCTGAGACGGTGTCCCCAGATAAGTCATATGCAAGCTGGGGATGGGGGTTAAAGATTGGCCTCTCCAAATTATCTCTGCCCTTCTCTTATTCTTCAGCCTTTCCTCACCTCACTCCAATATGAGGTCCATTGTTAGGATCGCAGTGTTGAAGGTAGGAGAGTTCACCTTTTATTACATTCACCTAGCTGTTTAAACAGAAGCGTGCAGCACTTGTACAGATATATTTGCTCATATTTGCAATTTCTCTGTCACGGATGTGGGGCTGGAGCCTGGATTTGCCAGCCAAAGAGTTAACAGATGTTGAACACAATGAAGAATTGTCTCAAAACGGCTGCTCCAAGAAAGGGATAGAACAAAAGAACATTTGTTAGAGCACACATCATCTTGAGCCTAGCCTTAGAAAACCTGTTCACAAGATAAGCCATTGTTCACTCTTTGTTACCAAGTTTGTGTTTAAGGAGTTAAGATTTGGGAGAGGCTTTCAACTTAGCTGTGGGTCCTGCCCAGCACGGTGTTCGCAGTCTGCAAGGAAGGTAGCAGGGTATTGCATGGGATTTTATGTTAATGATGTTCAAGGGATGATAATTCTCACCCAGGAAGGAGAGGATCCATTAGTTACACTCTCAGTCTGTGTCTTAGGCCAGCGTGAAGCCATTACAGATCTTTAGCTGCAAAATAATAATTTTGTGATGAGATAAGGGGTAGTTTTATTTCTGGCCTATTTTAAAAGAGAAAAGATGCAAGGCCTATGCCAGGGACTAAATCATTTCATCTCAGACTTTGTATAGAATTCATGTCAAATGAATGTCATAAATTATAAATAAAACATAAGTGTGTCACATAAAATAATTCTATGGTAATAGTTAATGACAGAGCTGAGCTGAATAATCTAAATATAGCGTGTGTGTGTGTGTGTGTGTGTGTGTGTGTGTGTGTTTTCATGTAAACATTTTCCTCTCTCATAGAAAGTGAATGTGACCATCAAACACATCCTTGAATTCTAGAATTAGTCCCAAGGACTTAAGTCTCCCAAGGAGATAAAAGTGAAGAGACTTAAAACAAACAAAAAACTCTTTTGCCCTATTTATTTGAATAAATAAGAGTAAGATAGTCAATCACTCAATCACTTTGCAAAGTTTAGTAATCTAACTGAATAACAAAAGTACCAACTCAATGTAGATAAGAAGAATTGAGTGGATCAGGAGGGAGAGAGGTGATTGACTATGATTAGTAGTGTCATGTGTGAAGGAAGTACCCCCGGACTGCCAGTCACATAGCTTCCCACATTTACTCTGTCTTCTTTAAAAAATATCATGCTTCTCAAAATACTTCACATTCTAAGAGTGCAGCTGTAAGAACATAGTGGTGATGATTGCATGGAACAACTGTATAGGATGTTGTAAGAAAAAATACTTCCCTTGGAGCTAAGAGGAAAACATAGTTGACACTGAGTTCTCTCTCATTACTGAATGTCTACTCTCTCACACCAGCTTCCTCTTTTGCTGTAATAGAGTAGTATTCAAGCAGGGGAAATTTTTGTCTCCCCTTCTCCCAGCAATGGCTGGTAGAGTCTGGAGACATCTTTGGATCTCATAACTGAGGGGAGTTATACATGCTACTGGCATATAGTGGGTAGAGGCTAGAGATGTGCTGAATATCCTCCAATGCACGGGACAGGCCCCTACGCTAACAAATCATCCATCCCCAAATGTCAGTAGTGCAGAGGTTGAGAAATCCTGATTTAATACCATTCATGACCTGTAATGGAACCCATTATCCTGGGTAATTTGCATTTGTGTGTACTCCTTTACTAAGGCTCAATTAAGTGATTTAGTGAATATTTATTCACTCACAGGGCCATGGGGGAGAACTGCTAAAGAAAATTGAGGGATTACAAATACTTAATGGGAAGGCAAGGTGAACACACATGAAAACAAACCCAAAAAATTCTACTTCAAAATGTTGTTGATTTTCTCCGAACCCTAATTATGCGTATTCTATCAACATTTGCAGTGCATACCCTTTGTCTGTTTTTGCAAACTGTCAATTCAGATAATATAGTGTCTCAGTGAATTGTTGCCACAATAATGTCATGTACCAATTCTCTCCCAAGCTCAACAGATTAACACAACAGTGTATATTCTCACTGGTTTGTTTGTTGGCTGAAACAAACAAGCACCAGCCTGCCTGTTGGGCTGCGTCCGCTACAAATGCATTTATTCTGGGGCCCAGGCTGAAAGGGAGGTAGCACATACTAGAGAAAGAGCTTCTTGTGGTGATGGCAAAAGGACAACAGGACCAAGCTAAACATGCAAGCATAACGTTTCTGTTTCTCTCATATCTGATAGCATCCCATTGGCTAAGACAAATCAACATGGTTGAGCTCCAAATCAAGGCAGAACAAGTATACTGTGGTCTCTGTAAGGCCAATGCAAGATACATGGCCTCACTGAATACCAGTGGGTCAGAGAAAGGATTGCATTATTTTAACTAATACGTTCATTTTAATAATTCCATTTCAAATTTAACATTATAAGAATTTTTCTTAACTTGTTTTTTTAAGATTTATTTCTATTTATAATTGTGACAAAATACACATAACATAAAATTTTCAATCTTAACCATTTTTAAGTGGAATTAAGTATGTTCACACTGTTTTGCAGCCATCGCCACTATCCATCTCTAGAATCATTTTCATCTTGCAAAACTGAAACTCTGTATCTATTAAATAATTATTCCCAATTCCCCTGGGATGGAGTAGTTATTAAAAAAAAATAATTACCACCCATTTTAATGGGAACAAAGCTTATTTTATAGACACAATTGGCATATAGCATGCATTTATAGTTGTCAGCCCAAACTATGCCTAAGGTGTATTCTATCCAGGATACAGACATGTCTTCAGACCCAAGGTGGAAGCCCCACAGAAGTCTGTTTTACTGAGATAAAGAAGCCTGTTGGGAAGGAATTCATTCCAAGCTCAGACCGAGAAGCAATATGGGCCACAGCCAGGGAGCCTGCATTAGAGAAATGGGTTGACATTCAGACCCATGTCCATCAATCACTCAGCAGGGAAGTCTACCTAATTCTCAGATTCCAAGCAGTAGTAGGTTAATTGAAGGGGGAAAAAAGTGAAGTGTGCTTTTACTGAAATCTACATGGAATATTAGGAGCTTAGGGCATCAGCAGCATATAGCTGGCAGCTTCAGGAGTGACCAGTGCAGGAGCCAACCAGCTGGCAGCAGTAGGGGCTTTAGCAGTGTTAAATCCTGGAGCCTGTGAGACGGAGCTCAGTATCCTTATCATCAGCCACCAGTGGTGGGACTCAGACTGGGTGGGCAGTGGTTGTGAGGTCCTTTAGACAGGACCTGTTTCTATCAGTAGGAGCAGGAGGCATCACTACAGAGCCCTGGGAAATGACAGGCATTATTCAGTAGCCAAGGGAACTGCTCGAGTAATTAGAAAAGCACTGAAGTATCCACCATGTGGAATGCTGAAAAACCCTAGAAATACTGGGTTCCAGGGACAATCTGAGAGAGAAGAGCCATAAGGAGTCCTGGGTGCTAGTCTAGAAACCACAGCTTGCTATGAGTATGACTCGGGCAATTCATTGACTCTCTCTGGGTCTTTGTTTTCTCTCCTGAAAGTAAGACAATTGGGATACATGATTTGCGTGGTCTTTTCTAACTGATATTATATTACCTGAATATTATATGGATGTTGTTATATGATCTCAAGCCAGGCTTTACATTCATGCCAGGTTTTGGTTGTAGAAAGTCTGTATTCTTTATTTAATTGATTAATTAATTAGAAGGAGTCTCACTCTGTCAACCAGGCTGGAGTACAATGGCGCCATCAGAGCTCGTTGCAGTCTCGAACTACTGGGCTCAAGCAATTCTCCTGCCTCAGCCTCTCAAGTAGCCGGAACTACAGACATGCACCACCACGCCCAGAAAAATTTTAAAATTTTTGTAGAGATAGGAACTTACATATTTCCCAGGCTGGTCTCAAACTCCTGACCTCCGCCAATCTTCCCTCCTCGGCCTCCCAAAGCACTGGGATTATTGGTGTGAGCCACCATTACCAGCCAATCTCTCTGAGTCTTTGTTTCCCCATCTGAAAATAAGAGAATTGGGATGCATGATTTGCAAGACCTTTTCAAACTGAAGTTATATTATCTGAATGTTGTGATTTGCTCTCAAGCCAGCCTCTAAGTTCATGCCAGCTTTTGGTTGTGTAAAGCCCATAGTCTTAAACCATGCTTTAAAAAAAGAAAAAAAGAAGGAAAGAAAAGAAACAGGCAATTTCTCATTTCTTTCCAAGCATAAATATTAGCTTAAGCATTAAGATAGACAAGGTCTTTGGCATGATGGCATTGTATAACTGTATTATTTCATGCAGTCTTATTTGAGGAATTCAGTAAGAAGTTACTTTGCATCAGCTTTATCTGTATTTAGCATTTAAGCAGATTAAACCGAATTGGGGGCCTTTAGACTCAATGGCAAAAATGGTTTCACATAATAATAGCAGGGTGCTTTTTACATATTCATGATCTCTGTTTGAACATGTTAAATTCAAGATACCAGATACATGTCTGTATGGAGACCTTAATTCAGTATTTGGGCATACAGTCTCTCTGGACATAAAACCTAGGTGTTTCTAAGGATTCATTTGGTATTTAATCTCACCAAGACAGCATGTGTATTTCATGAAGGTAGGGAGGAGATCAGGAAAGCAGAAAGTGTCTTGAGGCTCACAACATTTAAAGTGCAGACTGAAAAATGGACACTCAAAAGTGGCGCCAGGCCAGGAAATAAGTTTAGTCGTTGTTTGATTGTTTCTTTGAGTGTTTTGCACCCAGTTAGCCTACACGTTTGTTTAAATTATTAAATTGATGGTCATATAACTGCACATGCAAATCTGTGTGTCTGTCTTCTCTTTAAAAATTGGAAGCTGCTACAAGGGTGACATCCTTTAGGAGGGGTGCAAGCTCTCGGCTGGCAAAGCCCCCTCCCCATATCGATGGCTAAACTCAGGCCATTTCCCATCTCCCATCCAGCCTCTGTAATTATATGGGGTGTGATCCTGATTCTGAGGTCCATGAATGGGGAAGAACCAGCAAATAGAGACTCGGAAGAAAGAGGGACACGATAGTAACCTCAGGGAGTGTGTTCAAAGAGGAGCGCATTCCTGAGCGAGGGAATGGATCACTGTGACAGGTGTTGTTGGAAAGCCAGGGAAGAGATTCTGCCACACCGTGTGCACTGGCCTTGATGCCCAGTGTCCTCAGTGACTCTGGGGGAGCTGTCTGCATGCACCAAGGCTGGTGTGAGGGCAAAAGCAGATGCAGAGTGAGGTCAAGCTCACACTCCAGTTCACACACTGGACTGTCAGTGCTCCCAGATACACGGCAATGAGGGTACAGTGTCAGGAGAGAACAGATAGGTACACTAAAAGCCCAGACTCCACCACTACACCAGATGCATGTAAGACATCGGCACTGTACCCCCTAAATCTATACACATTTTTAAAAATTAAAAGTAAATAAAATTAGGCAGTGTATGGTGGCTCATGCCTATAATTCCAGTGCTTTGAGAGGCCAAGGCAGGAGGATCACTTGAGCCCAATAGTTTGAGACCAGCATGGGCAACATAGTGAGACCCTATCTCCTCAGTAAACATTGGAAAGAAAGAAATTGCTAGGCCGGGTGGTCCTCACCATCATCCCAGCTACTCAGGAGACTGATGTGGGAGGATCACTTGAACTCAAAAGTTCGAGACCAGCTTGGGTAACATAGTAAGACCCTTGCCTCTAGAAAATAAAAATAAAAAAAAATTACCCAGGCATGGCAGTGTGCACCTGTCTAGTTCTAGCTGCTCAGGAGGCTGAGATGGGAGAATCACTTGAGCCCAGGAGTTGGAAGCTGCAGTAAGTTATAATCACACCATTGCACTCCAACCTGGACAACAGAGCCAGAACCCTGCCTCAAATTTTTTAAAATAAAAATAAAATTACTTAATAGAACAAAAAAATTGCTCAATTTCTTTCACTTTACAGTTAAGAAAACTAAGATTCAGAGGACTGATATGATTAACACCTACCCCTGACCCCCCACCTAGAATAAAGGTCATAAAATTTCTTCCCGGGCCGGTGAGAAAATAAAGGATAAAAATTTCTCCCCAGGCAGATGAGAAACAGAAAGAGAAAGTAGTGAGTTCTGTCTCCTGATGTCAGGGTCAGAGCCGTAGAGACTTGGTTCTGGAAGTATTTGAGAGTAAGAACCTGGCTCAAGGCTGTGAACCAGGAGCTGGGAGAGGTGTTGCCTACTACTGCCGATGTGAAGACTAGAAGGACATTGATATTGAGTACGTAAGACCTCAGGCTACCACACTGCACACCTACCTGCCACCTTCCCTTCCAGGGAACCAAGCCAGGCCTCTCTCTGGCTGGGAAACCTGTTGAGCAACCTCCTCATATTTGTTGCCAACATAAGCTCTGGTTCTAAATGGAGAACCTGTTGCAGGGTGGGGCAGCATAACCGCAAGAGTGAGAAGAGAGGCAAACAGCAAAATGAAGTAGAAAGCCCACATCCTCCTCGACAAGAGGGGGTCTAACTCAAAGGAAGCAGGCTGCTGGAACACGTACACAGACCTCCATACAAGCAAGACATTGTGTGTGTGTTCAAGCCGCCATCCTCCCCAAAGATTCCTTCACCTGTTATTCTCACAAGGAATGAAATGCAGTGAGGTGAGAGAGTGTTGGGATGGCAGACATGGATGATGGATGAATTCTCTTCCCTCTGTACATTTTCCAGCACAAAGAGCTGCCCCAGGCTGTTGACCCAATACACTGAGTTTTGAGAGGTTTCTGTTTCCTTAGAAAGTTACAGTGCCTTAGAAAGGCACAGTGGTTCAGGCCTATAATCTTAGCACTTTACAAGGGTGAGGCAGGAGGATTGTTTGAGCCCAGAAGTTCGAGACCAGCCTGGGCAACATAGCAAGACCTTATCTCTACAAAAACCACAAAATTAGCTGAGTATGGTGACACATGCCTATAGTCCCAAGTACTTGGGAAGCTGAGGCAGGGGGATTGCTTGAACCCAAGACTTCAAGGTTGCAGTGAGCTAAGATCGTACCACCTCACCCCAGCCTGGGCAACAGAGCAAAACCTTGTCTCAAGCCGGCATCCTTCAGTTCCTTTTTGTGTCCTTGTCCTTTACAGAAAGATGAAGATCCCTTTCCTCCTACTGTTCTTTCTCTGGGAAGCCGAGAGCCACACAGCATCAAGGCCAAACATCATCCTGGTGATGGCTGACGACCTCGGCATTGGAGATCCTGGGTGCTATGGGAACAAAACTCTCAGGTTGGTAATGTAGCTCCTCAGTAAACACATGGCTGTATTCATAGGCTACAGTCCCCGGCATTGTTAATGTTGATCTATAGAGCACAGAACATGTAGAAACGTTCAAAACCCTCCAAACCATGCCTGGCTTTACGTAGATACACTGAGATGTAGGTGTCGTGAAGGCAGTTGTGAGTTTATCTGTTTGACTATGAACAGGGAGCTGGGTGAGCTCAGGGAGATCACTAAGAAGGTGTGCATCACAGTTCTTCTTTACTGATGGCTATGATGCTGCTTTCCACACATTCACATTTCCATCCCTTTTGTTCACCTATTTCGTCTTCTCTTTTTGGCATCTGGCTTTATTCTGGTTGGTTATGAGTCTGCACTACTCTGTCCTGGCTCATCAGTGCCTTACTCTCACTCTCACTCATGCCCAACTCTCGTTCTTCTAGCCCAGGCCCTACCCTGTCATCAGCTATACAGACTGTCTTAGTCTGTAAAGGCTGCCATGACAAAATGCCATAGGCTGGGTGGCTTCTAAACAATAGAAATGTATTGCTCATAGTTCTGGAGGCTGGAAGCCCAAGATTATGGCATAGCAGATTCAGTGTCTGGTGGGGACCTGCTTCCTGGTTCATAGACAGAACCTTCTCACTGTGTCTTCACATGGTGGAAGGGGGGAGGGAGCTCTCTGGGTCCCTTTTATAAGGTCATAAATCCCATTTACAGGGCTTCATCCTCATGACCTCATCACCTCCCAAAGACCCCACCTCCTAACAAAATCTCATTGAGGGTGAGCATTTCAACATCTGAATTTGGGGGAGACACAAACATTGAGACCGTAGCTGACAATCATGAGGAGAGATGTCATGTTTCAGGACCTCATAACTTGCCAATAATTATCAAAACAGTGGCAACAATGCAATCAAATGAGACTCGAGGCCGTTCGACCCTTGGGTCTGAACATCCTCCCAGAAGTGGGTGTTTTGTTTCTGAACCCTTTGCATAAAGTCAACCTAACATAAGGCCTATTTTAAAGACCCCTTTGTTTAAAAAGGAAAGTAAGCCTTGTGGAGTAGAATATTGACATTAGAATTTCACTTTCTCTTCCTAATAATGTGGAAATGATGACATAAAAATATGGAGAGCTTATACATGAAAGAATCAATACAAACTAAAAAAAAAAAAATTTAAGGAGAGGCATGAGAAAAGAGATTATTTGCTTCTACAGAACTTTCTTTTTTCTTTTTTTCCTTTTTTTTGAGAAGATCTCACACCACTGTCACCCAGGGCTGCAGTGCGGGTGGTTCCGATCTGGGAATCACCGCAACCTCTGCTCTAGGTTGAAGCCATTCTTCCTGCCTCAGCCTCTCAAGTAGGTGGGACTATAGGGCATGGCCACCATGCCTGTCTAATTTTTTGTTTTTTAGAAGAGGTGGGGTTTCACTGTGTTGGCCAGGCTGGTCTCAAGACTCCCGACTTCATGATACCACCCGCCTCAGCCTCCTCAAAGTGCCTGAGGTTACAAGGGCATGGGCCTGCACTGGACCAGAACTTTCTTGTAGGATATGTTGAATACTAGAATACCATACTGAAGCAGGAATGGGACCCATTGCCAACAGTACCATGGGACACTGATTTTTTTTTCATGCCATTCCTTACTCTGTCATCTTCTTTTTAAACAAGAGGAATCTTGGAACGTATATTTCATCTACTATCTAGACAACAAAAATGAAATAGATTATTATATAAGAAAATCTTTCCCACCAAACACATAGCAAATGTGTCTCACTTTCAAATCTGAAACTTGATCAAATGTTGCTTTCTTTATTTTTTTTAAGATATATTGACCTATGACATGCTACTTTTTAAAAAGCATTGCAAGGATAAGAACGTCAATTTTAGAGAGCACTTTAAGTGTCCTCTTAAGAAATTTGTAATTATCGTTGTATGTTTTCTGGCCCCTTTTTGCCTACTTTTGAAAATGTTACAGATCACTTTATACATTTCGTGTATAGATCTATTAAATTTGGTTGTTTTTATCAGCATCATGATTTTATTCAGCTTTTCATTTTATCTACTTTCTATTATATTATGTATTCTAGATGTATTAAGATAATAGATAACTGTTCTACCAAAAAATGATGTTCTTAATTAAAAAAGTTAAAATCAAGTCTTTAGAGTTAAATCTTTACAATTATCAAAAGAAGAAAAATGTCTATAAGGCCCCAATGAAGAATCATGGCAATTCACCTAAATCTGCCCTTGGTCTCTATATTAGAGTCACATTATTTCTGATTACATTTCTCATTTTCTATATTTTGTAATTATCACACCCCAAATATCACTTTTTTTTTGTAGGCCGAATATAGGATACTAGGGATTTTAATTCAAATGCAAAACACGTTCTGTCCTTCCATAAGCATCTTACCTTAAGAAAAAAGCAAAATAGAAATATTTGTAATTAAACACATTCACTAAATTAATAAATGATCACTAGTTTGACATTACAGATGCAATGAAATTATTTCCCCCTTCAAACTATGCATCATTGCAGTACTACTCTGTAAGGGCATTGGTCTAGGGAAGCCATGGAACCAATGAACAAGATGTATACTCCCACCCTACAGGCAACCATCTTGAAGGGGAGCACAATTAGCCATGCCATTGCTTTACAGTGAGGACGCTGCTGGTCTGGTGGAGTATGGACTACTGTTCCAAATATAGGTCAATTCCCTTGCATAAACAAGGAAGGGTGCTGGAGGCCCATGAGAATTCCATCTGTACCTGGAACTGAAAGATGGCAGATGATAAGCCAGGCAGGGAAGAAGGGACCTGGATTCCTGGTGGAGGACATGGGATATATCTTGTGGGATATAGCTTGGTATGGTCCAAAAACTAAAAGATATTAATTGCTAAATGACTTCCCAAAATGATCAGCCAATTCATTCATAGAGAAAGGCATCAGGATGGCTTATCTTGCAAAATGTATCACTCTACAAGTGAACTCATAAATAAGACTTTATTAAGCATAAAAATATAAGCCAACAAAGAGTATTTGGGAGTCACAGCATCTAGTTTCTTCACTGTAGTATTTGTGCCTTTTTCCTGGAGCATATTAACCCATTTGTTGATGCTCACTGGTTGAGGCACATGGAGTCTGATTATTCCCTGTCCCTGGGGGCATGTGGAAATTAGGCAGGGGCTCATTAAAGCTGGTTGTGGAATTCCCTTTGGCTGTGGTTGGGAAAAGAGGGGCGTCAGATTGACCATGGAGATTTCTCTTTTGGTGACACAGAGGTAACTTGGGAGATGTGGATGGGAGAAGAGTGAAGCCTCATCCTCATTCACCCCATCTTTCCCTCCCTGCAGTATCCTGTTTTGAAGACTTGGTTTCTCTCTTCTAACTCAGGGTTAGTGAGACCAGGAGCTCAGAGCCCTCTGTATCATGAATGGACCTTCTGGGGATGCCCTGCCTGCATCATTCACACATCTCCATGGTTTTGTTGCAGCTTGAGTCTTGATTCTGTATCACTTCTTCACCACCTCCCCTGCCTCTCTCTCCCACATAACCCCAGACTCGCCCTTGCTCATTGAGAAGTTTCCCACTATAAAGAGCCACAGACAGTTTCATTTTGAAAATTATCACAGAGCTGGCCACAGTGGCTCACGCCTATAATCCCAGCACTTTGGGAGGCCGAGGGGGGCAGATCACTTGGGGTCAGGAGTTTGAGACCAGCCTGGCCAACATGGTGAAACCCTGCCTCTACCAAAAAAATACAAAAATTAGCCAGGCGTGGTGGTGCGTGCCTGTAGTCCCAGCTACTCACAAGGCTGAGATGAGAGAATTGCTTGAACACGAGAGGTGGAGGTTGCAGTGAGCCGAGATCACGCAACTGCACTCCAGCCTGGGTGACAGAGTGAGATCCTGTCTCAAAAATAAATACATGAACATTAAGTGAAAATGATCACAAATGCTATGATTCTTTTGTTCCAGGACTCCCAATATCGACCGGTTGGCCAGTGGGGGAGTGAAACTCACTCAGCACCTGGCAGCATCACCCCTGTGCACACCAAGCAGGGCAGCCTTCATGACTGGCCGGTACCCTGTCCGATCAGGTAACCTCCTATCTGCATCGCAGGGGCTGTGGTCTCCTTCGGGACAGCCTCCCACCTCCAGGTATCTCCTGGTTCCTAAGGGTTGATTTTTTTCCTGGTTCAGGAATGGCATCTTGGTCCCGCACTGGAGTTTTCCTCTTCACAGCCTCTTCGGGAGGACTTCCCACCAATGAGATTACCTTTGCTAAGCTTCTGAAGGATCAAGGTTATTCAACAGCACTGATAGGTATGAGCATCTATGGGATGGGAACCATCTATAGGTATGGGAACGGCAGGGAGGACTTGGACAAAGTTAGCAAAAGAGCGGGAGGGACATCATGACAGTTATCTTAGGGATGACGTTGCTGGTACACTTTGCACAACTTTAAATGGGAACAAAATAATTTCAATTGTAGGCTAAAACACAGTGAGCCTATCTGGACTACTTGAATGTATAGATGTGTGTGTGTGTGTGTGTGTTGTATGTGTGTGTGTGTGTTGTGTGTGTGTATAGATAAATAGATACTTAGATGATACCTAATGATAGATGGATGAATGAATGGATGGATGAATGGATAGATGGAAGAAAGCATTGATGAACAGATGGATAGATAGATAATAGGTAGAGAAGTAGCTAGCTAGCTAGCTAGATAGATAGATGGAGAGAGAGACAAAGGTGAGATAGATGGGATGGATGGATGGATGGATGAATGGATGGATGGATGGATGGATGGATGGAATAGATGATAACTAGCTAGATAGATAGAGAAATAGATAGAAAAATAGATAGATAAATAGATAGATAGATAGATAGATAGATAGATAGATAGATGATAGATAGATAGATAGATAGATAGATAGATAGATAGATAGATAGATGCAGAGAGGGACAAAGATGAGATAGATGGGATGGATGCATGAAATAGATGATGATAGATATGACGGATGGATAGATAGATAGATAGGTAGATAGATAAATAGATAGATAGATGTTATAGATAAATAGATGCAGGGAGACAAAAATGACAGCATGGATAGATAGATAATGAGGCAATTGGATGGATGAAATAGATGATAGATGGAACAAATGAAAGATAGACATATACATAGAGAGAATGTATAAAACTATACACACCATGCTATTGATAAAGATTTTCATTTTACTTTCCAGTATAAAATTATGTCAGAATTTGTCTTGTTGACACACCCACTGATTTTATCCTGTAGATAGGATTGAAACTTTCCTGTTTACATGAAGAGCTTGAATCTAAGCAGGCCATAAAATGAATCCTAGCAAATCTCAGACCCAGTGACCCTTTTACTTCTCAAAATCGTGTTAAAGAAACTGTCTTTTTGTTCTCTTTGGTGAGGCACTCATCTACATTTAGCTGAATCTAATTAACATTTTATAAGAATCTTCAGAGTGCTTAAAATAATTGCTATTAACTGAGTGTGATTTCCTCATCGCTCAAGGGTAAGGTTCCTGAATAAGCGGAATTCATTTCCACTTTTAACACTTCAAGGAACAAAATGAAGTCTGCTTCTAAATTTAATTGTTAAGGCCTCAGAAACAGATCCTGACCCAGCGCAAAGAAACAAAAATAAACTTGTGTCTTTCTCTAGAGTTGTGGTTTCCTGCTCTAACAGATGTTTAAGTAGTTTTCGCTTTTGATTTTTATCTGATTGGGGTATTTTTTGTTGGTTTGGTTTTGTTTTGTTGAAAATCACTAAAATTAGTCGTATTTCTGGTAGAGTGAGTAAGATTTTTAATCTGGTTGAGATTTTGTTTTTTGTTTTCTGTTTTATTGGAATAGGCTAAATTAGTTCTTATTTTCTGGTAGAGTGAGTAGGTAATACCTTAGCATTTGTGGAAAAAAAAGTGAAAAACTCTAGGGTCCTATGAGCGGGAAGGCTAGCTTCATGAAATAGTCAGAGCCTCCTTTTCAGTGTGTAGGAACAGAAGCTTGGATTTGAATCAGTGTGTTTATTGGGACTGAAGTGATCCCCCATTTGTCTTCTCAGGGAAATGGCACCTTGGGATGAGCTGTCACAGCAAGACTGACTTCTGTCACCACCCTTTACATCACGGCTTCAGTTATTTCTATGGGATCTCCTTGACCAATCTGAGAGACTGCAAGCCTGGAGAGGGCAGCGTCTTCACCACGGCCTTCAAGAGGCTGGTCTTCATCCCCCTGCAGATCATCGGGGTCACCCTCCTTACCTTCGCTGCACTCAATTGTCTGGGGCTACTCCGCGTGCCTCTAGGCATTTTTTTCAGCCTTCTCTTCCTAGCAGCCCTAATCCTGACCCTTTTCTTGGGCTTCCTTCATTACTTCCGGCCCCTGAACTGCTTCATGATGAGGAACTATGAGATCATTCAACAGCCCATGTCCTATGACAATCTCACCCAGAGGCTAACGGTGGAGGCGGCCCAGTTCATACAGCGGTGGGTATTGCCTTGTCCTCTGATGCTGCCTGTTAGAAAACATTCTGGGTTATTTCTCGTGGAGGTGGAAGAACCAGCAGAGTTTTTTTTGTTTGTTTTTTTTTTTTTTTTTTTTTTTTTTTTGAGACGGAGTCTTGCTCTGTCGCCCAGGCTGGAGTGCAGTGGCACAATCTCAGCTCACTGCAAGTTCTGCCTTCCCGGGATTCATGCCATTCTCCTGCCTCAGCCTCCCAAGTAGCTGGAACTACAGGTGCCCACCACCATGCCTGGCTAATTTTTTGTATTTTTAGTAGAGACGAAGTTTCACCGTGTTAGCCGGGATGGTCTCGATCTTCTGACCTCGTGATCCACCCGCATCTGCCTCCCAAAGTGCAGGGATTACAGGCGTGAGCCACCGCACCCGGCCAGAACCAGAAGGATTATTATGCTAGCCACATTTTCCCTTCCATGCCTAACATATTTCTTCAGCCAACACTCACCATAGCACATGTTTAATGGCCTTAGAAAGGTATTTCAATGCAGTGTGCTCTCCTTAGAGCGTCTGCCAACACTCCCCACACCCTGGGCGGGAAAGGCCACGGCAAAATAATGTCTGCTGATGACAAAGGAGGTGTCAGATATCCTGCGGGCCTTTTTTTTTTTGAGATGGAGTCTCGCTGTGTTGCCCAGGCTGGAGTGCAAATGGTGCCATCTCTGCTCACTGCAACCTCCATCTCCCAGATTCAAGTGATTCTCCTGCCTCAGCCTCCTGAGTAGCTGCAATTGCAGGTGCCTGCCACAATGCCTGGCTAATTTTTTTTCTATTTTTAGTAGAGACAGGGTTTCACCAACTTGGTCAGTCTGTGTTTTGAACTCCTGACCTCAGGTGATCCACCCACCTCGGCCTCCCAAAGTTTTGGGATTACAGGTGTGAGCCAGGTACCCAGCCCCACTGGTCTTTAATCTTCGAATGTGGCCATCAAGAGAGGCAAGAAAATGGCTTATGTTTAGTTTAGAGGTTGTCCTTGTGATATAAACAATGTGGAAAGATCCAAAATATTTTGGGTTAATCTCTGAGCAAACAAAGCAGAACCAAAACCTCTGTGAGTAAACTGGGTGAAGTGAGTGATGTCTTTTGGGTCTGTTGGGTCCCATTGAGTTTATCGTTTTGGGGATTGCAGTCTGTAGGTGGAGTAACCATTAACAGCGGAGCAGACAACATTCCTGAGTTACATAGGTAGGTATAATATATATCTATATTATAATACACAATATAGAGAGCATAAGTAGATATAATTAAGCAGATATTATATAGAGCCTATGTCAAGAGCACTTGCTATTCAAAACAAGCAAATAACAGTATTTTGTTCCACTTGTAACTGTGGAGGACAGGACTTTAAAGAGAAATGGAAAGTTCATCTGAAAATCAGACGTTTGGTCTTTATGGTGACTTAAACTCTATGGGAGATTTAAAAGAGAGTTTGGGCGGTGATTTAAAAATTATAAAGGAGATAGAGGAAACATAGGTAATATTGGTTTGTCATCCAATTAATTGCATGACACAAAATTGTAAAATGAATCTCTGGATTGAACAATGAATGACAATGAAAAGGAAGTTATTGTGATGAAGGGAAAGTATATTAGGGATTTAATTTTAAAACAAGCAAATATGCTCAGCCTAAGAAGAAAATACATAGTTAAGGTATGTGGAAGCTACATAAGTTAGGGCTGGTGAGAAAGGTAAAAAGTAATGTACTCTATGAAAATTATGTTGTCATTTCCTCACGTGGAAGATGTTGTGTTCCTATGTCCAGATCTTGTGGACATGGAGTTGATGTTGTGTTCCTATGTCCAGATCTTGTGGACATGGAGTTGATGCTTTACTGGAGTTTGGGAATGGGCAGTGGTTCTCCTCACTCTCTTCTTCCAGTTATGAAACAGTGTAGGAGCAACCCATTCACCTGGAAGTACAACAGTGTCCTGCTACCCACAACATCACAGATTATGCAATAGATAAATCATAGGGTGTATTTTAGTATATCTCTCTGGTATCACAAAAGTGTTTCATCGACTCTGACAGAAACCCACATATGGTTTGGATATCTGAACAGACTATGAAGTGACTTACACAAAAGTTGCAATTGATAGTATCACTTCCTCCCTCTAAAATGAGACAAAATAGAATGATTGGTTCTTATAGTTCACACCACCTCTCAGTTTCAACAGATTTTATTAAAATCTAAATTGTCATTTAACTGTGAAATATATAAACTGGTCATTGGTCATTGTAAGTATTCTCAGTTTCAGCCTCTGGGACTTGGTTCCAGAGAGTACGCTATGTACTGGCTACCCAACTGCTGAGGGAGCACCACACAATTTAAGTTTTTATTTTGGTTAACATCCCACTTCTGCTGCCAGGGTCTGTTTTTGTCAGTGGAGACTGACAAAATCTCAGTGGATTAACACTTAAAAATTTGTTTCTTGCCCATGCGAAATCTATTGCTGGTTGGGTGATGCTCTAGGGAATCTTTGCTCCATGAGGAGACTCAGGGATCCAGGTTGCTAATATCTTGTGGTTCTGTCAATCTCAATAGATGGCCTTCCCAATAGCATCCACAGGAGAAAAGAGTTGAAGGGTCTCTTGGGGACTTTTCCTTACTTCACTGACCCAGGGGTCAGCATGTAGACCAGGCCCCACATCTCCACCTTGACTTGACATGGGGCTAAGAGGTAGTCTCCCCATGTCTTCAGGAAGAAGACAATGAAATGGCCTTACTGAACATATAGCAGTGATTTTCCTGCTGCAAGTAGTGATTTTCAAATTTGTTTTAAAGCTGAGGAATATTTCAGATGAAATTTTATGAGAAGCTAAGTATGTCAGAGGGATAAAAGTTGCAGTGCTTGGGTTAACCTGGAACAGAGGACTGCGTTTGGAAATTACTGACATTTAATGAAGCCCCATGGAAACCTCATGAACAGCTGGAGAGAAAGGGCAGACTCTACAACAAAAGAATAAAAGAACATGTGAGCAAACACCTACTTAGTGCAGACTCTAGGCAAATTAATATTTAACAGACATTTGTAAGTAAAAAAGGTAGGCACACCAGGAGAAAAATCAACACTAGCCTTGGAATTTTAAAAAAGAATTATTTGATATTACAACTATGTGAGTGGAAGTTGAAGGAATTTGCCCAAGGTTATAAATAAGTGTAAACGAAAGGGGCTAATTTATTATAAAATTTGGATTGCAGACATGTACCACATAATAGCATTTTGGTCAACAATGGACCATGTATATGACAGAGGTCCCATGAAATTATAATGGAGCTGCCTTATGCAGCTGTATGTTTGTATCTTTTTTGTTTTTTGAGACAGAGTCTCACTCTGTTGCCCAGTCTGGAGTGCAGTAGTGCGATCTCGGCTCACTGCAGTCTCCCCTTCCCGGGCTTAAGTGATTCTCTGCCTCAGCCTCTGAAGTATCTGGGATTACAGGTGCCCACTACCATGCCCAGCTAATTTTTGTATTTTCAGTAGAGACGGGGTTTCACCGTGTTGGTCAGGTTGATCTCAAACTCCTGACCCCGAATGATCCACCTGCCTCGGCCTCCCAAAGTGCTGGGATTACAGGCATGAGCCACCACACCCAGCCACGTTTGTATCTTTTATACTGCATTTTTTCCTGTACCTTTTCTATGTGTACGTATATCTAGATACACAAATACTTGCCATTGCATTGCAGTTGCCTGCAGTACTCAGTACAGTCACATGCTGTGCAGGTTTGTAGCCTAGGAGCAATAGACTCTACCATATAGCCTGGGTGTGTAGTGGGCTGTACCATCTAGGCTTGTGTAAGTGCACTGTATGATGTTTGCAGAATGATGAAATTGCTTAATGATACATTTCTCAGAACATATCCCTGTCACTATAGGATGCATGTCTGTACTTGAAGCATTGATGTGAAGTATACTGTTTATTGGTATTTTAATATTTTCATCAGAGAAAAATAGAGTAAAGAAAATCTATAGTTTGGTGTTGTGTGTGCATATGTGTCTGTATATATATGTGTAAACACATATGGCGTGTGTGTATATATGTGTGTGTGTGCTTTACACACATATGTATTTAACTTATAAATAGATAAATTATTGAAATTGATTTCCAAGGGAAGCTATAGGAGATATACACGTACAGCAGCAGCAAGTATTAATGTAAAGAATAAAGAATTTTCTGCCCAGGGATGGATAATAGCCACTAAAAGTCCTTTAAGCAACTATTTATAGGTCTGTCAGAATTCAGATATGAGGTGGGCTATTTGTCATGATTTTCACAGATTTGGGCTGACGGGCACATGCTGGAGGGGTCGTGAGTCGTTCTTGGGCAATATGCATGTAGTCTGGGTGCCTGTCCTGGGTAAACGTTGGGGTCTGTGGGTAGCCATAGCTCCATCATGTCATGCCCATGCTGACAGCCTGTCTTACACAGGCACCAGAGACTGCAGAAACCTGTCGGATTCCACTCACAGCAAAATGGCATGGTGAAGGATGTCATGCAATTCCTAAGAGAGGAAGGAAGACTTCACACTGTCAGTCACACTCCTGAACATTCATTTCAAATATTATTTGTACAGAGATACTGCGGAGTTATCAGTGCCCATGGTCAACCCACACAGCCAGAAGCAGACATTGCAGGGCTGGCCACCTGCCTCCTGGGCATGGCACTTGGTTCAGAACTATGCATTGTAGGTGACCTTTGCTAGGCTAGTGTATGGTGGCATATAATACAGGATCACTGTGACTTCCTGCAGGTAGACAAAGAAGGGAAAAGGGAGAGTCCAGTACTACAGGGGTAGACAAGCGATACCTCAGACTTTGCATAAGGAAAACCCCAGAGGTGCTTATTGCAGCTGAAGATGGCTAAGATGAACTCTGGGGACTGTCACAGAGTAGTTCCGAAGCGAGACTTTGCATCAGCATTTTAATAAGCTTCTCAAGACATTCTAAGCTGGGTGTTTCATAGGGCACTCTGAGAAACACTGGGTTTTGTATATGTGTGTGAGCTTTGGCTACTGTGCAGAAACACTGCAGTTGTTTGTCACCTAGATTTTTCTAGAAGGTGATGCTGACAGGTGATCTCATGTAAAAGCTTTGGAACTTTATAAGATACATCATTCAGTTATATCATCATCTAGGAAGATGCACACAGATACGTGATTGAAAAAAAAGCTTAAGAAATGATCTTTCTCTTACTAAGGTGATTGCCCTGATATTTTCCACCCTATTTTATTCTGTTTTTGTTGTTGTTGTTGTTGTTGTTGTTGTTGTTGTTGTTTTGTTTTTTTGTAATAATCTGGTTCGGGAACTAAATTAAATTCATGATGTATCAATGGGTCACAGTCTACATGATTGACCATGCTCTTACCTAGTGTGCTAGCTTTACTGTATTTGATAAACAGGAGCATAGCCATTCCAAGATGGAGCAGCACTCTTGGGCCGGTCTATTTAAGGCAGAAAACAACATTGTGCTGTTTGTCAAATTTGCTGGGAAAGCTGGACATCCTTCTATCAGTCTTCATCTACCACAAATCTCTCAAAACCAGACAGGGTGGAGATTAATGTAGTGTCCATTAAACAATGGATAGTCAGAAATGACACTCGGCTTTCAGGGTGAATCACCTTGTATGACATGTATTTTGACAGAAATTGTTTAATCTATTAGATATATAAATATTCGTATGATTACAAGGCATTTTAATGGCTTCCTCAGTATATAATTTTGAGAGGCGACCAAAACAAATTTGATGATCATGAGGATATTGAAGCCTGACAAGTTTATCTTGATTATCTCTAATTATTATTAGAGAGCTGAGATTTTCTTTCAGAACTAGAGATTTAAGATGTTCTAGCAGCACCACAGTTGGAGGTGATGGTTATTGAATTATAACAAAAGGGTTTTTTCTTCAAAATAGGTGATTCTAGTGTAGATGGCTATTGTCCACATTGGAGCACTCACTGCATAGCTAATATTAGTGAAAATGCTAGCATTTTGTACACTGTGATGCCATTCACAAAAAACTTCTTACATACATTATCTGAAGATAAAAGATTTAAAGCACATTGTTACAATCATCCTTGGGTAGAGCTGTCTGTCTGCGTTAGATTAGTTATCTGATTCACAAAATATGATATCCAAGAGTCTTGAGAGAATGGCCTTGATATGCTACCAAAGAATCCTAACATTGGTGACACCACCATGTTCATAAAACATTCCTTCAATGTCTGAAGATACATTTATATGTGTTATTTCATTATCCAGAATATCGTGAGCAATTTAGCCAGGTCTTACCACCTTTGTGAGAAATGGAGGTATATTTTCAGCAGCCGAAAAGGAATGCCTGATCAAAGCAATGGTAGTATTAGTGGAAATTACCCAAATACTTTTGAATTTAAAATTTCCAGTTGCAACTGGTGCCTTGTTTAGATATTTTAACATACAGAAATATATACATGTATGTATATTTTTTTTTGTACACAGCTGCTTCTCAGTTCATCTGTCAAAGGTGGTGAGGAAAATGATTTAAAACTCCTACTTCTAAAATTTATAGGCTTTCTGTACACTGTGTTACTGATATGATTTATACTCAAGGGTTTGCTCCTGAGATGCTAGCTTGCAATATTAGGATATGAATGACAAGGAGGCATAAGGCAAAGATGCTTCATTGGCTTGTGATTCTTGCAAATGAAGTCCACTTAGTCAAACCCAGTTTGTGGCCTGGGATTCCAAGCACATATTTTCAAGTTGAGGAGAACGATGATTTAGAATATATAACCATCCACTCCACAATCCCTCACCCTAATTGACTCATTCAGGGATAAATTTATCTGGGGGAGATGCTTCTATTATTAGAGAGCTGAATAATTAGCTCACCATATGTTATACGCTGTACAGTAATTCAGGAGATGGGTCATCCTGAATACACTTTAATTAGCCAGAAATCCTTGTTATTCTTGCATAAAGGAGTGAACTATAAATTTCTTAGAGATACCCAGCTCTCTGTACGTGCCCTGTAGGGTCATCCCATTATCACAGCTTTGGGATTTGCCATCCCTCTCTTCGTTGCAATGCAAAACAGATCCAACTTAGGTGTACAGCAGAAATGGTAACACGGAATGGGACATGTTCAAGTGTAATAGACACTGTGGAGTGGTTGCCAATTATACGTCAGGTGCTGTGGATACACACATTATTTTGTGCACCTTCCACACCCATTGCTTCCTTCACACCACATAATAACCTCATGAGGTCAGTAAAGAGATGTCTTACCGTGGAGAAACTTTGAAACTGAAATCGTTTGAATGAACAAAGCTCCACAGGTAATAAAGAGTAGAGGCTGAATTTAAACAGAGCTAACTCAACCTTTTGAATGTTGGAATGCTTCATAAACAGTTGGGGGAATCATTTCCATCTACTCCGGTGCGTTAGACTTATTGAGTGAGGATTAGTCCGAGTGAGGATTAGCTGGAAGAAGATTACGGTGTTATATGGGTGTCTTGACACCTTTTTCCAGATGGAAGAGTCTAGGTCCAATGCTCAAGGAAGGAGAATGCATCTCTGTAATTCTTATAGATAAGTTTCAGTATCAGTAGTGTTATCATTACTATGGTAATCGTGAAGTATCTGGATGCTCTGAAAAGAAAATAAAGGGTAAGGATGGTGGGAGAATGTAGCAAGTTAATTTTATTCACAAACAGCTTTTTTCTTTAGTTCAAGTCAAGGCTAATTTTTAAAAAGGTGTCATGCTGGTGGGTAGAATGAGATTCATGTTTTATGTCTTCAATAGAAAGAGATGGATGTTGGTCACTCTGCTTTGTGAAAACCAGATATGTTGACCTCTTCTCTGAATTCGTTGAAGCAGTGCTTCCTTACTAGGAAAATATTTAAGTTTAGGTAAATCGCTTTGTGTTTTCTCTGAAGATATATATATGCTCACTTCGAACAGTAAATTTCCAAGAATGGCAATGACTTTATACACACCCACATAATCTGTATAGTATGTTATACATTTATGGGGTTTATAGATTTATCTGGAATTTGCCATTCATATAAGGTTCTCCAGGCTGAAGTTTATTAAGTTGTTTCAATATATTAAATATATGTATGTATATTTTGAGATATTATAATTAGAATTTCAATAAAAGCTAGTAAGTTTTAGTCAAGCTCAATGTAGGCTAACTCTTGTTCTTTATAAATGAATTTTTTTAGCAAAGGATTTATGGATAACAAATCAAAAATTTGGAAATTATGTAGAGTTCTTTTTTAATCTCTGACTTCCCGGAGTGGTAAGTCTCCTCTTCTGACAACAATAAGCCCTGCTCCCTGACAGCTCTCCACAGAAAACCACCAAAACATCAGCATGATGGAAAGTGTCAGTAATCAAGGGGTGAGGGGAAACACTGACATGAAAAGATTATACTTTTAGTGGCGAGCCATGGGGAAGAATCTCTCCTACCATTTCCTATGGTCTATACTTTAATGATAAATAAATACTCCTTTCTACAAGCATTGCTTGTGTAATCATAATTCCCTAAAATCTATGACAGCTGATACATATATTACTGGAAGAAGATATGACCTTTTGTCCTGGTCTATGTACTGCTATCACCATTTGGCACAGTCACAATTGCGAAATGCATTTATTGGGTGCCTCCAGCCTATCCTCTCCCATTTCCAGCTTTACCCCAGTGTAAGTGGCTGTGATGAATACCTGTGATTTGGCTCAAAGTGTCTTTTGAATAAAGGGATCTTTAGGAGGTTTCATTAGTTTCGATAAGCCAGTGTAAGCCAGAAAGGCTGGGGTGATATTGATTTTAATTCATGGTAAGAAAAGTAAATCAGATTAAACATTAAGGGCAATACAGAGGGACACACACAGATGCTCATTCAAAAATGGAAAATTTAAATAATTAAAGAATTATCAAAGAGTCACATTATTCAGTAACTGTAGATAACACATGATTTGTTTCTAACTTTTGTGGGCCTATGGGATATGTATTTTAAAATGAGGGCAATGGGCACAGTGGCTCATGCCTGTAATCCTAGCACTTTGGGAAGTCTAGGTGGGAGGATCACTTGAGCTCAGGGGTTCAAGACCAGCCTGGGCAATACAGCAAGACCCTGTGTCTACAAAAAATAAAGTAATATTAGCCGGGCATGGTGGTGTGTGCCTGTAGTCCCAGCTACCTGAGGACTGAGGTGAGAAGATTGCTTGATGCCAGGAGTTCAAGACCAGCCTGGGCAATATACTGAGACCTTGTCTCTACAAAAAATAAGGAAGTATTAGCTCAGCATAGTCGTGCACACCTGTCGTCCCAGCTACTCAGGAAGCTGAGGTGGGAGAATCTCTTAAGCCCCGGAGTTGTAGGCTGCAGTGAGCGATGATTGCACCACTGCACTCCAGCCTGCACAACAGAGCAAGACCCTGTCTCTGAAAAGAAAAAGGGGGGTGGGGGGAGGGCTTCTTTTTTGGATGAACCTCTGGTTTCAGGCTGAGCATATTGTAACAATACAGGTACCGAGGGATGTTCGTCTTTTGCCATACTAGATCTAGTGGGTCCATGGCATTCCCAACTGACTGGGGCATAGATAAAGAATGCTTAGACCTGACCCTGGAAATGCCTCTCCAGCCGTATATTTCTGTATCTCTGAATATCATACCTGTGAATAGCTCAAAAGCCTACATGTTTATGGAAAACATTCACAAACGCTGTCATGCTATGTGAACCATTGAAAGCTACCTCTTTCTGGGAGCAAATTCTGACCCCTGCCAGGTTGAGATAAGTTCTCCTTCTCTGAATTCATTCTCTGCAGCACTGGGTAAGGGTACTTAAGACAGCTCAGACTAACCATCGATGCTCTTGTCTGAACTGTGGGTTGCTGATGGCAGGGTCCGTTCCAGTCTCTCTTTATATTTCTAGTGCCTAGTATCGTGTGTCAGCAGAACATTTGCTTAATAACTGCAAAATTCATAGATAGAAGACATGAACAGCTGGATGTATAAATCCATCTGCTGCACGCAGAGGTGGTCACGTGAAATTCGTGGGGGTGGCGGGGGGCGGCGACTGTTGATACTGCTATCTGGTTTATGCCATACTCTAATTACCAGCAGCAGAAGGTATCCAGAAGGAATTCACTGACATCCCTATTTGCATTCCCGTTATTCCCTATGCCCACTGCAGTTGGAACAATACTACAATAATAAAGGTCAGATGCTCAGATGAAGATTATTAATCTAAAGACTATCAAAAGTATACTTTATGACAGACAGAAAAAAAATGCCTTAACCATCTTCTTGCCTGAATTTTCACTCCTGCCTCTATAGAATGTAAATCTTTTGATTCTGAGATCGGAATGATTACATGTTGCTGGAAAGGCTCAGGGCTGCCTTCTGTATTTTTAACAAATGGAGCTCAGGCATGTAGCAGCTGAAAGTTCTATCTTTTCGCACAGTGTGCAAGACAGTGGCAATAAATTTTCAAAAGAATTGTTTACTGAAGTACTCCAGCTAATAAAAAAGGAGTTAAGCTGTTATTGAGAAATCTTTCTTCCACCCACTTGCTGATGTGTCATTCAGCTTTCAAGGTCATAGAGAGGAAGGGAGACCCAGATCTCCTTCCTGAGCCTGGGTGTGAAGCCAATGGTCTTTCCTGGTCTCTCAAAGAATATCACAAAGCAAGAATTCCTTCACCTGGGCACAGGCTGTCAGTTACACCTCAGGTGTGTGCAGGAAAGTCAGTGATTTATGTCTGGCTAGCCAACATTCCCATGCACCGTTGATTTCACTTCTGTTCCTGGATGGTAAATCTTGGAACAGTGTTTTTGCAAGCCAAGTATGCTTTTCTCTGTTTTCTGGGTTTGTTTTTGTATGTCAAATCTAATCAACTCTACTCGATGCACAGAGTATACATAAAGATGCTGGTATCTCTGATGTCACCCCTATAGGATGAAAAACCACTGCTTTATAGAGAGATGATAGAAAACGAGTTCCATAAATATGTGAATTTTGATAATACACACATTGATTCCCTTCTCCCCTTCTAAGGAGGATTCCCCTGCATTCCAAGACAAAGGTCACATTCTGTAGCCTTGATTGAAGCTCAGATCTTTGACTCAACTGTTCTTTCAGTCCTCATGAACCAGCTTTTATTTCAGGCTCTCTTATTTGCCGGTTGTGTCATCCTTATCATTTATTTCCTTATTTCCACCTCACATTTTAATATGGCACAATTTTATGATCCTGCCAATCATGTTGATGGATGTCTCTTTCTTCTTCTTCTTCTTCTTTTTTAGCTTTTGAACAACAGGACTGCTATCCAAAATTGGAGAATCCAAGTCGAAACTGGACTGGAGCCCAGTGCTGGGCATTTCAATCCATGCAATAGCTCTTTGTTCTCAGCAAATTCTGTCACTCACATCCTGTATGACCATGTACCGTGCTTGGGAGATTGACTTTTTAAGCTTTCTTATCTATTTTCCTTAACTTTAAATCTAAAAATAAATGGGAGAACAGATGAGAGTGAAATTGCAGTGAGATTGTTCTCATACATAATGTAACTCTCTATTTAGGAACACAAAGACTGTAATTTCATGTTCGTTTTGAGGAATCTAAGCCAGTTTAGGGGAACACAATCTGCTTCTGGGGAAGGAGGTGCAATTTGCCCAGGTGTGAATAAACTTTCCCCATAGTAAGTAGAATGGAGGCTTCACAGTCTGCCCTGTGTGGCCAAGCTCTCTAACATACCGTGGCTCCGTTCAAGGGCATCTTCTCTTAGAAGGAACCAAACACGTGGCTTGGTAGAGATGCTCATATGTAAGTCATCAGCTGGGATGACAATTCCAGTGCTTCCATCTAAGCAGTAGTATGTCCTCTTTTCTTTCTGAGACATAACAGTGAATGTTATAGACCAGGTCCAGTGGGCTCTCATTGCATGCCTTCTTATTCCAGTTCCTGTGAGACGTGCATTGTGAATGGTTTATGTTGCATATGGTTTAGACTTCTGCCTAAGTCTCTTGTTACTTAGAAGGGATGTGGTTTATGTAATGGTTGCTCTAGAGCAAGGATTCCTCTGCAGAACTTCTGTTCTGAATCTCTTGTTACTTTGAAGGAATGCGGTTTATGTAACAGTTGCTCACATTCCTGTGAGATATTAACAGCATTTCCTTGTTTCATATTATTGTAAAAAAAATTTGCCACCAAGTACTGGAATAATAAAACATGGTTCTAATGATTACCAATAACTCGTTAGATTTGATCTGCCTATTTTCAGATAACTGGAGATGCCTGGCTTAGCTCTAACCCAAAGTGTGCTGTTTTATGCTGATTTTCTCTTTCAAAGGAGTAGGGGTTAATTAATATAAGAACTGACCTTAAAAATGAAGTGTTACAGCCATAGGTGTGAGCAGTTCGAGGAGCCCAAGGTATACTAACATTAGCAAAATACAAATGCATTTAGAAAAGCATATGTCTGTTTATTGTTTCCAGGAAAACTTATTAATATTTGTGACACCCAGTCCAAAATTTGGAATGTTTTTGGCTATCATGAGAGGTTAAGGAAGCCAGAAATACATAGAAGAAAATTAATTTAACTACATATATATATATATATATATATATGTATGTATGTATGTATGTATATAGTCTTCTGAACTGTTACTGGCTGGTAAAGATGTGGACCATAGGAGATGACCCGGTAAAAGTAAGAAGAGACTTAGGAGAGAAGTTCTGCAGCGTAGTCCCTGCTCTAGAGCAACTGTTACATAAACCATGTCCCGTCAAAGTAACAAAACACTGAGGACAGAAGTTCTGCAGAGGAATCTCTGTTCTAGAGCAACTGTTACATAAACCACATTCCTTCAAAGTAACAAGAGATTTAGGACAGAAGTTCAGCAGAGGAATCCTTGCTCTAGAGCAACCGTTACATAAACCACATCCCTTCTAAGTAACAAGAGACTTAGGCAGAAGTCTAAACCATATGCAACATAAACCATTCACAATGCAATTCACATTGCATTCCCAAGGCCCTGTCATTTACTTGACTGCTGGGCGGGGCTGCCAATGCTTAGAAAGCAGATGTAATATTTCATCCAATAACAGATTTGCTGAATTTATGCCACCTGCCAATCACTTTGCAGGTGTCAGGAACACCATGATATAAATGACATGTCCTGCCTGGTGGTCTGGTGGGAGAAGAGAGCGCATAAAAGACTCTGGTGTCATGGAACACATGCTTTATTAGCATTTGCTAAAAAAATTGAATCTCCAGGCTGGGTGCAGTGGCTCATACCTGTAATCCCAGCACTTTGGGAGGCTGAGGCAGGAGGATCACCTGAGGTCAGGAGTTTGAGACCAGCCTGGCCGACATGGTGAAACCCCATCTCTACTAAAAAAATTACAGAAATTAGCCAGGCATGGTGGTGTACACCTTTAATGCCAGCTACTCCAGAGGCTGAGACAGAATCGCTTGAACGCAGGAGGTGGGGTTTGCAGTGAGCCGAGATCATGCCACTGCACTCTAGCTTGAGCAACACAGCAAGACTCTATCTCAAATATAAAATCATAATAAAATAATAATCTCCATACGCTAGAACCATGCCTGGCCTGTAGCAGATGCTTAACAATATTGTTTTAGGGTTCCCTTTTCTGAGCCCCAACAGGGCAACTAGAAAATACTGAAGACAAAGAGGAAACGGCCAGCAGAGAATCGTCTCTCAGTCTCCCCTGAGGCTAGCCATACAGACTAGAATCCCTCTTCCCCAAAGCATAAAAATAGTCAATGTATTGTACATTTCAAAATTGCTGAGAGAGATTTTAAATGTTCTCACCTCAAAGAAATAACAACTATATGAGAAAATGAATATTTTGATTAGCTGTATTTAATCATTCCACATGGTAAACATATATTATTGCATTGTTCCCAACAAGTCTACACAAGAATTATTTGTATATATCAAATGATACGTATATATATTTGTATAATTGTTTGCATATATCAATTACAATTTTAAAAGATAGTCTTTCTGGTAGTGTGTGTATGTGTATTTGTGTATAAAATTTTTTCCCAAAGAAATACTATTTTCAAGGTGCTTGAATTCATATTAATCACCATATAGAGAAGGAAGAACAGAATTAAACAACAACAACAAAAAACAAATACAGACAATTTTCTATTAAATCTCTTCCTGAGTTGGGTCTTTGGAGGAAGTCTCAATAACATAATTCTTCATGCACTGATCCATAGAGGGTAACAATAAGTCACTTCATAGAGACACAACAGAGACTTACCTTTCTCTGACGGAAGATACCATATTAGGCAATTAACTTGTAGTATTTTGTGAATTTTCAAATCGCCTGCTATGATAATAGGTGGATCCTAATCAGAATGGTGGCAGACATACTTACATTATCTGTGGTCTTTTTTTCTCCCCCTTTTTTTTTTTTGCAGGAACACTGAGACTCCGTTCCTGCTTGTCTTGTCCTACCTCCATGTGCACACGGCCCTTTTCTCCAGCAAGGACTTTGCCGGCAAAAGTAAACACGGAGTCTACGGGGATGCTGTTGAGGAAATGGACTGGAGTGTGGGTACGTTTCTCCTCAGTGAATTCTTAGAAAACTGCTAAGTCTTTGCCTCCTTGTGTTTTCTTTCCTGTGTATTTCCATCTATGTTCCTAATGCCTTTAGAGACAGCAAATGTATGGGGTTTTTTGAAAGTAACCAAAAATGCATTGATTCTGAAAGGTAAATAGAATACAAAAAGCACCTTCACCAGTCCAGGCAACATAGGGAGATCCCATCTCTACAAAAAATAAAAATAAAAAAAATCAGCTGGGTGTGGTGGTACATGCCTGTGGTCCCAGCTAATTGGGAGGCTGAGGTGGCAGGAGGTCTTGAGCCCAGGAGGTTGAGGCTGCACTGAGCTATGATTGCACCACTGCACTCCAGCCTGGGTGACAGAGTGAGACCTTGTCTCTTAAAAATATATATATATCTTTACCCTCTTGTGCATGTCTGCAGTTGCCAGTGGACACATTTCAGGGGAAGTCTAGTCTGTGGGCTGCAGATGGAAGAGATTCATGGAGGAAAGGAGGCAAAACTTTAGTCCTTATTATCCCTTATTCTATCAACAATGAAATATGAACAATGCCTTGTCATTAGCAGTTAGATGTGTGATGGATTTTGGATCCAGAATACCTGCAGCTGGCTACACACTTGGCGAGGCTCTCAGGGCAACAGTGACGAGGTCCTTGTGTTCTTCTTGCTGCATCTAAGGACGGCAAAGCTTTCCTTGTTCTCCAAACTCCTTCTCTCCCTTCCTGAGCAAATAACCCTATTTCTGAGAAACGTGGCATTTTTCACTGACATTGGGAAGACTTCCTTACTGAAGCTTTGTTTAAGTTAAAATGCATGTCTTCCATATCTACAGGACATCATCATCCCTATGCTTTTATTTTCTCTTGCAGAGCTCAGAGGTCCCAGGATGGAGGATTACACCTGGGGTCTCTTAGCTGTACACAGCTAAGGAGTTGGCTAGCATGCAACCTCGTGCTCAATGAGGTAGGGAAGGCCTTGTGTGTGAGTTACACAAAGGAATGAAAAATCAGCATTCCAGTCCACTCGGAACTTCTCACAATTTCAAGTCTTTTCTAGCAGCATTGCCTCTTACTTTTACATTGCTGGGCCCATCTGGATGGTATCAGAGTGACAGAAGAGACCATTTTGTCCATATTCCAGTACTCACTCAGGTTGCTGAAGATTTTCTTTTTTTTTTTTTTTTTTTTTTTTTT
>NW_016812977.1:128418-130579 GCF_001698545.2 Rhinopithecus bieti | reverse complement strand
ATCTCCTGACCTCGTGATCCGCCCGTCTCGGCCTCCCAAAGTGCTGGGATTACAGGCTTGAGCCACCGCGCCCGGCCGAAGATTTTCATATGTTTGTTCCCTTTTACTTTTTCTCTCTTTCATTCTTCTCTCCATTTCTTTTGGTGAACTAACTCGGTAGTTTCTAACCTTTGGATCCAGATGTTTTGGAAATGCATGAAGGTTGCTTCCCAGTTATGTTTGTTTGTTTGTTTGTTTAAAGCAGCAAATTGATGGCGGTGGTGGTCACCTACTATGGTGATTGTCAGAACAAATTTTGTTCTGTTTTGTTTTAAATCATGGAAGGAGCACCTTCTTAAGAAACAAGACTGGACTCTTCTTCCAGCTTCTAGGTGTTTCTTTAATTATTTCTGTGAACTTGGGAGATGTTTTATATCTTCAGGCCTCTGCTCTGTCATCTTGATAGGAGGATTCAAATTAGGCAAGTTCTGAGGTTCTTTCTTCTCTAATAGTCTGTGATTCTATAAAGTAATGAGAGTGAGTATCATTTGTAATACTAACTAGGAAAAACAAAACCAGAACATTCTCTCTAACAAGATTTATAAGAAGAGTACATTATGCTTACGGCTCGTACATATACCAATACAAGCCTGCATCCTTTTATTGTTTTCCTTTCTAAAATGTTGCACATAAATCAATTTATATTTTTCACATCTTAGTAGTGTAAATCAGTAGAATGTTTTCTCTCTTTAATGAGTGTTCTATTTTAATGTGTCAGGCTGCTTATGCAACTCTAAGACTTCTGTTGGCTATCAAGCAGCCTCACACTGATCTCATCACACCTGTTGATTACATTTTATTTAATTAGCATGACATACATGCCTGACTCATTAGAAAGTTTAACTTCCAGTGTTGTATCACTACTAGTTCTCTCTAAAGTATTTGGAGAGTGTTTTCAATCTTCGAGACCTGCCTTTGCCCCTGATTTATAGAGGATTGTGGGGTTTTTGTTTGTTTGTTTTTGGCCAAAAGATAAAATCCTTCCCCTAAGCATTCCATGANAAAAAAAAAAAAAAAAGAATAAAAAAAATATTTCTTCTTTCCAAGAAGGGCTTTTCGTTATTGCACAGAAGGGGACTATTGCATTCTGAATAATTATGTAATAAAATAAAAGGGGGATATTTGCTTAAGAAGAAACACTGCCTGCACAAAGGAAAACTGAGATGGAAGCAGTTAACTTGTAAGGGCGCATCTCAGTCACTCAGAACATGTTCTCTCCACATGTTTGAGGTCTGTGTAATTCTATGGATCATCACTTTGTCCCCCGCAGGTTTCTTTAAGCCTGGAAAGGCATATTCAATGACCAAGAGCCTTTATTATGTAACGGTACACCAATTCTACTGCCCATGATTGTGACTTTCTGCCTTATCTTTAGCTGAGTGAGTGCTGTGTCTCATTGTTACCGTAACTAGAGAAAGACTGACTTCGTACAGATGTTGTGAGAGCTACAGAAGGGGCCTCTCAGTACAACTATGCAAAGGCAGTTGAAATCCAGGAGATCTGATTCTTCTGTGCGAATTCACGGGGTGGTCAATATGATTTTAATCATCAGAGTGACTAACATTGAGAGCTGGCCCCATGCTGGGCCCTGATAGCACATGTATTTGTGGGAACCATAGGCTTTTGGTCCCATAAAGGTTGTCAGGAAATCACTGGCATGAGGCAGATTGATTCATAGGGGAAAAGGCATACTAATTTATTGAATGTGCATACACAAGAGCCCTCATAATGAAGACCCAACCTCCCAATGGGGTCCAGAAGCTTATACACCATCCTGAGGTTACAGAAAGGATGGGGGCTTGGGCCAGGCCTGGGGACTCACATCTGTAATCCCAGCACTTTGGGATGCTGAAGCAGGCACATCACCTGAGGTCAGGAGTTCGAGACCAGCCTGGCCAACATGATAAAACCCTGTCTCTACTAAAAATACAGAAATTAGCCGGGCATGGTGGTGCGTGCCTGTAATCCCACCTACTTGGGAGGCTGAGGCAGGAGAATCGCTTGAACCCAGGAGGCGGAGGTTGCAGTGAGCTGAGATCATGCCACTGTACTCCAGGAAAGAAAAAAATATATATATATATATTTTATATAGGATGGGGCTTAGATCCTGGTAACACAGGTT
>NW_016812977.1:105745-126874 GCF_001698545.2 Rhinopithecus bieti | reverse complement strand
AATCCCACCTACTTGGGAGGCTGAGGCAGGAGAATCGCTTGAACCCAGGAGGCGGAGGTTGCAGTGAGCTGAGATCATGCCACTGTACTCCAGGAAAGAAAAAAATATATATATATATATTTTATATAGGATGGGGGCTTAGATCCTGGTAACACAGGTTATGCGGGTCAGGGAGAAGAGGAGCTCTGTTGAGGGGCAATAAATGATTGCTAGGGAGAATTATTGATACAGGAACAGAAATTAACTTGTAATTTAAATGATCCTTGGAGATCGTACTTGGAAAAGGGTCTCCTTGGGGTTAGTCATACCTTGGTCTTCTTTTCTGCAATAGACAATGAAATTACAGGGAGGGGAAGGGGAAAAAAAAGTTCTCCTTGGTGGGGTCTGGATCTTAGGCAGATAAAAGAACTTCACCTTCTATGGGAGAAACTGTGTGTGGGATGAAGGGGAGGTTAGAGAAACTTGAGGCTTCTTCGGTTTAGCATGTCAAAAGGCAGTCTTTGGGGATATCAGTTTCTGAGTCTCAGCATCTTACCTCATTTTGTGCTGCCAGTGGTCCCTGTGCAGCAGGTGATGTTCTCATCATTCCCATTCCACAGGTAAGGCTAGTGAGGCTTGCAGGTTAAGTACACCCACCTCAGATTACAGAATTCATAATGGATGAGCATGTGTTCAAATGCAGGTGTCCCACCTAGAACCTGAAATCTACACCACTTTATTTCTTTTCTTTCCATGTAATAAGAAAGCGTGCATCATGTCAGTGCACCATCAACAACATATCTCCAGGAAAGATCTAGTTCATTCATTAGTCATGTTGACTGGATGCTAACTGTGTGCTTAAATGTTTTTTGGCAGTGCAGGGTGGGAGTGGGGTGCAATGATGATAAGACTACAGGTTTAGGGGAGAATGTTCAGCATACAAGATACTAAGAAATTTAAGATTCTTTCAGGAGATCCTATAACAATTCAGGGCAGAAAGTGAGGAATGTCCTGAGGGAGGTGCAGATAAAGTGCTTGAACAGTTTGGAAGCAGGAAGAGCAGGGGTGCTGTGCATGTTGGATATAGCAGTCATATCATTTCAGCAGGACACACCCACAGTGGAATTCTTTGGGCAATCATGGTGCTATTGCAAAGTCTGATTTTCAATTCCAGTTAATTCTGAAGCAGCCCAGGCATCAGGGAGGAACAAACGTGTAAAATGTCATTGTTCTCCAGTATGCAACAAGCATTTTGGAGGCGTGTCCTTCTGGCTGTTTCTCTTCCTTTGGAAATAGACTGACATTTTTCATAAACCTGTTCATGGTTGGGGGTCACATGGAAGGACGGCTGTAGTTCTGACCAGGGGTTTCTTATCTACAGCTTACACCATTATATCTATCACAGCTAGTCTGTGAAGTGGAATTTGCATGCAATCAGCGTTCACTCAGAGCCCTGTGCTATTAATAGAACCACATGAAGGAATCATAAATCAGCCTTTGCTCAGGATTAGACTAGCAAGTTCTCTACTATTACAAAGAAACATTCAAGCAGAGAACAAGAAGGTAAATGCTAAAACAAATATCTGGCTTCCACTCAAACATTCCTAGCCAGGTGTGGTGGCCCCTGCCTGTAATCCCAGGTGGATCGCCTAAGGCTGTCAGTTCAAGATCAGCCTGGCCAACATGGCGAAACCGTGTCTCTAATCAAAGTACAAAACTTAGCCAGGCATGGCGTCACATGCTTGTAATCCCAGCTACTTGGGAGACTGAGATGGGAGAATCACTTGAACCCGGGAGGTGGAGATTGCCATGAGCCAATATTGTGCCCCTGTACTCCAGCCTGGGCAACAGAGTGAGATTCCATCTTAAAAAAAAGAAAGAAAGAAAGAAAGCCTTCCTGTGAAAAAAAAATGAAAAAACACCCTTCCACTGCTGAGAGTTGGAATCAACTGTGGAATCAACTGGTTTTATGAGATTCTTTCAAACAAGAATGGCAAGTCTTTATCTTTAGATGGAGTTCTAGAAGTCTTTGTGCATTTGTTGTTCAGTTGCTCGGGATTGGTAGCTTGAGGCATCCCCTGTTGACTGAGCATGACAGGGCAACCCTCAGTTTGATTTCTCTCCCTCCCCTCCGCCTGCCCTGCAGGAGGACCTGGACATTGCTACTGTACCCTCTGGGCACAGAGAACCAACCTGGAGGAGAAATAAGTGGTGAATTCATGCGAAGAGCTTGAGGGATGTTACAGAATGAATGTGTGTTTACCATGCCTGACATTTAGTCAGTCGTGTGCAACTCAGTGTAGCAGCAAGGACCATGCACTCAACTCGTCTTGAGGGATGGAGAATAAACTGGAGAACCTCATTCATAAGAGCTCAGGATTGTGTCAAGAACCTCAAGAAACACAAGAAAACTCTGGGAATGGGGAAGCATAGGTATTGGTCTAAGCCCTTCAAACTTGCAGCATACTTCTAAGCAGGGCCTGGATTGTCAGACATGGTTGTAATGGATTATTCATTTTAAAACAGACTCTTTCTAGGAGGTTTGGACTACAATAATTGTGAAAGTATGGACTGTAGCATGCAATGAATAACCCCTCTGCAAATAGGTTCATTTACATGGACAAAAGTCCTCTGATTCAATGTATGTAGAAGACATCTACTTTTAGAATCTGTAGGGGCCACGGGGAAAACTTCCCCTTCACCCTCTGAAGTTTCTCTAAAAATCAACTCACAAAACGCAGATTAATTGGAGAAAAGTCATAAAAACTGTATTAATCTGCACACAGGGAGCATCACAGAGTGGTTACGTAACACTCTGTGGGATACCGAAGCTTGTATACCATATTGAGGTTACAAAAAGAATGGGAGCTTGCATCATGGCAGCCCTCCGATAAAATAAGTGGCAAATGGTTTGTTTGTTTGTTTGTTTGTTTGTTTGTTTGTTTTGAGACAGGATCTTGCTCTGTCACCCAGGCTGGAGGGTAGTGGCTCAATCTTGGCTGACTGCAGCCTCGACTTCCTGGGCTCAAGCAATCCTTCCACTTTAGCCTCCTGAGTAGCTGGGACTGCAGGTGCATGCCACCACACCCAGCTAATAATTTTATTTTTTGTAGAGACAAGGTCTCACTACGTTGCCCAGGCTGGTCTTGAACTTCTGGGCTCAAGTGATCCTCCCACCTTGGCCTCCCAAGGTGCTAGGATTACAGGCGTGAGCCAACATGCTTGGCCAGTAAACATTTCTTTCAGATCTTTAAGGTGTAGGACTCTCATTTCATATTTCCTAGATCTGGACGAGGGAAGTCCTGGTTGCATGAATACAGAGTTTCTACAGATGCAAATCTCCTCCACAAAAACAGCTCTCCTTGCAGGCTCTCTGACAGCCATCTCAGCATATATGAAATTAATATATTTTGTGGTAAAATATTTTGATTTCCTTCAAGTTCTATAGACCAGGTACACATTAGGTACTCAATAAGGAAATTTTAAAAGTGAAAGTATGGAGGTCAGGTGCCTGATATTTGCAAGGCCTGATCTAAGGTGCCAGGAATTACTAGGAACACAGATATAAATAAGGTTGACTTGGCTTTCTCCTATGTATGGAAATAGTAGTCCAACCACGGGCATGGATGAGATTGTTCTGCAAGAATATTTAAGTCAGTTGAGCAACTTGTGACCCACAGTTTGTTTCCATCTAATCCAGGATAAGAGTTTAGAAATCAACCTTCATGTCTCTCCTTCTCAAAAACTGTAAGACCCAAAAAAGCAAAAGCCCATGTTCTATTTGACATTCTTTGTCCTATACAGAGTCTAGCCTGGATCTTAAGGCTGTATATTTCCCCTGGGATTTAATGCATCACTTTTCTATCTTGAATTTCTTAAACATTCTTATTTTTGATCAATGCAACCTTCTTTAAAAAGTGACAATAATGTGCTCACTTCTGGTGCACAGTGAGGATGGAAGATCCAGTCTAGCATCCAAAGGAAAGTCACAGCGGGAAGAACCCCCAAAAGAAAACCAAAAGAACAGCCAGAAACTGGTAAGACAGACTCAGAGAAGTGTGGTCAGGGAATTCAGGAGCAAAGAGCATTTCAAGAGAGAAGGATCAATACCAACAAGTACTTCAGAGACATCAAGAAGGGCTGAAAAGGGACAAGTGAATGTAGCTCCTGTAAATTTTAGAATTATAGTGTATTACAGAGAATGATATTTGAGGAGCTGAGGTCAATGAGGTTGGATATTTCTTTCAAGAGAAATGGAAGAATTTGTGCCAAGGGATGACTTATCAGGCTTTGTCTGAGCTCATCTCTGCTTGGAGACCATGAATTGGGTGTTGGCACATAGGTATGTAGATTTTCAGTTCAATGCAGAGCCAGGAAGTAGGATCACCAAACTTATTGATTGAAGTTTTGCTAGCAGGGAGCATCACAAAAGGCAACTGGGCAGTGGAATTTGAGTGATTAGCAACAGAAGGACTAAAGTGGCAGATGGTGGTGGGGGATGAGGAAGGAAGAGAGCTGGTGGCTTGTGATGATGGACTGGAGATTCAAACAAGATTGTAGCAAAGGTGTTGGAAGGCTGGGACAGAGTGGAAGTGTTTATATTCCAGAGGCTGAATCACTCCAGGTATTCCCAGGTGCATGACGTGCCTGCTGGATGATGAATGGAAGGCAAGTTCCTGGTGTTGGGGAGATCATGGAATTGGGAAGCCAGTGTGTTCAGCTGGTGCCTTCATATGACAGTGCACCAGCAAAGATGCCATACACAGCTGTCCTGTGATTCCTAGGGCTGATTATCTTTATTCACTTTCATGGTGGAGGTTTATAGCCAGGCAGAGAGAGGGGATGCATAATGGTTTACTTTGTAAGGAGGAATGTAGAGCCATTATGGACCGCTCATTCATTAACTGAGCTTCCAATATTATCAAACACTCAAAATTGAGGCTTGAAAATTATTTCAATCGTTGGTTACCTGCCAATGTTTCAGGTTTTTAATACGTTTCAGGGAGTCAGGGAGGTGGTCCGTGCACACTAAGCAAGCTGGCTTCCTTCTTTGTCCAGCACAGCCCCATCTGTTAGCTCAATGGCATTAGGACAGTATTAAGAGCTAACTGCTGAGACTATACAACTGGTTATCTCTTCATGACTGTGACACACATCCCGGTGGGATGTGATGTGCAGGGGGATGCACTTGGAGCAATAAGAAATAGAACGTGGAAGCATTTTGTCTTAAAACTCTTAAGAAAAGCAAATGTATCCCCTAGTCTCTCTCTCATCTGCTTCCACAGCAATGGTTGGGTGTGGAATGAATTCTTAAATATGTTTTTAATTTTCATTTTGTTTTAAACATGCACTTCATAGAATTCAAATAAAAATAAATAAATAGAGCCATGTGATACTGGCTCCAGACTAGACAGCATGATGGAACAGAGCAGGAAGCCCAGAAAAAGAATTTCATGTAAAATGTAAATGTAAAGGTGATCCTTCAAGGCAGATGGCTAAGAATGGATTATACAATAATTGTGATAGTATGATTAAACTTTTAGGAGAGTGATTGTAGTTAATTCCCTAGTATCTGGCATTGTGGTGTTTTGCATGTGCTTAAATGATATAATAATGGTGTTGTGTTGATGATGATGATGATGATGATGATGATGATGATGGTGATGGTCGTGATGCTGATGAGGGTGGTGATGATGATGATGCTCATGATGGTGATGATGGTGATAATGGTGTGATGATATGATGGGTATGATGATGGCGATGCTGATGATGGTGGTAATGATGATGGTGAAGATGGTGATAATGATGAAAATAATGAAGATGAAGAGGAGGAAGCAGGGGGAAGCATGCTCAAAATAAAGAAGTCAATTTTACAAGAAGTGTAGAAGATTAAAGTAAGTTGCCCAAAGTCATGGAGATGACATATGATGACTAGGATTTTAATCTGGTCTGTCTTACATACTGTGCTATTCCTGCTGTTCCTCATATATTCAAATAAGTTCCCCATGCAGATTGTGTTTGGAAAATGGAACTACTGAAGAATTCCAGAAAATATATGGAGATGTATTTATCTGATATACAGGATAGTTGAGAAAGGTCTTTCTGAGCACAAAAGCCAAGAAATAACTAACTCAAAGGAAATGATTGCTGAATTTTACTTCATGAAATCTAAAATTTCCTGATGTCAGGTAAAATATAACATAAACTGAACAAAAGGCCAGTGACAAAAGACTTAAAACCATGTGCATCATCAACATAAAATAAAAGAAAACTCCTGAGATATAGGAAGAGCTCATACAAAGCAAATGGTAGAAAGATAAATATCAGAAAAATACATTGATTGTACCAATTTATTGTACCAGTTCACTACACATGTTCTAGCATTGGGCATTATGATTTAAAAAAATAAAATATTTGCTAAAATGATGACTGAAAGAGAGCAGCTCTTTTTAAAAATTACACATACCACATTATATTGATTCCCAAATAGGTCAGACATTTTTCTTGTGTTTAAAAAAAAATAATTAAACTACAAAAAAGTCTGTTGCCATTTATCCAGTGGAGTCAGAATCTTTCCTTAATCCCTAATGCTTATCGGAGGACCTGGTGAAATCCATGACCGCTTACAAGGCATATTTTAAATATTCAGCCAACACTTTTCATTTATGAATCCCAAGTCATCTATGACACAATGATTAAAACTCAAGNTACAAAAAAGTCTGTTGCCATTTATCCAGTGGAGTCAGAATCTTTCCTTAATCCCTAATGCTTATCGGAGGACCTGGTGAAATCCATGACCGCTTACAAGGCATATTTTAAATATTCAGCCAACACTTTTCATTTATGAATCCCAAGTCATCTATGACACAATGATTAAAACTCAAGTGAAGCAACAAATTGGGCTTGATTTTCACAGTGGTGTTTTTCTTCATTGGATAGCCCCTTTAGGAAATGTCTTTCAAAAGGCTTTAAGTTATCTGTGTGTGTGTGTGTATGTGTGTGTGTGTTTACACATGATATTTTACATTAAATTTATCTCCCACTGCATCCTAAATCACACTTTTTAAAAAATGAGTTTGTGAAATCTACTTATTTTAATAATGCTAATGTAATGTTAATTCCCCACAGTGGAAACTGCAGTTTAAAAAAATAAAAAAGGAAATCCATGGTTTATTCAGACTATCAACTCTTGGTATATGCTTGCAGTCATAGCTGAGCTCTGGATCAGATGAAATATGACCTCTGATCGTGTCATTGCACACCCGTATTGCTGAGATTGCTATGATAATCATGAAATTGCAGATAGACAGTATCTTCTCAGGGACTTTTGACAGGGGCTGGTATTAAGCCTCCACTACCTAATGAACCAATTTTTTATTCAAGCAGATCTAAGACAGGAGAGAAATGAAATCATTTCCATTACAGACCACTGTTTACCTGAATGCAACATACATAATGAGGTTTTGAAACTTCAAGGAAACATCTAGGAGGTGATGACAACCCCTACATTGCAAAGGAATGACTAATACAAACCCACTTATGCGTGATTCTCTTTCCGTGATTGCCAAACATATTTATTAAAGAGACAGTTTAAAAATCGTCAGTTACATGCTTGACTGTAAAGGTATATAGAACACTTTAGGATATGTGCTGTTTTGCTGTTTGGGTGTATTTTGTGTATACTTTTTAAAATACAAGGCTTTCTCAAATAGGATAGACCATTTGTTACTGGAATGTAATTTTATCTAGGGTTCTTATTCCTTTCATTACTGCAGGAAGAAAGTGAGTTTTTGGTCAATCGAAATAAAATCACATATGTCAAGATTTTCTATTGATTGTCACTTTCAGAAGTGTGTGTTTGGGAAGTCTTTGTGAGTGACGAGGCGTGGGTTGGAGGAGAGAGTAGCTGTAAGATGTTCGCTGACTGTCCCAGAATTTATGCTTTTCTTGTGCCTTTCTACGATGTCTGTACAGCTTTCTCTTCATGCAGGGGCTTAAGATGAGGTCACTGAGAGCTAAGGTCTATGATTTAATGTAGTTCAAAAGCAGAGTTCTGGGGATGAATGTGAAGTAGCATGTCACATACCACTTTGCAACAGAAAAAAATTTTAAATCGCTGCCTCAGTCTTCTGTGGTTTTTTTAGTGTTTTCCACACTTTGTATACATGGTTTTCTGATTACCAAAGTAATCCGCAGTATGCAAAACCGAAGAATATAGACACAAACAATACAGAAAGTGAATGCCTCATGAAATCTCACCCCTAAATAGGTAGCATCACTAACAGTTTGCTGGATAGATTTATTGTTTATATGTTGCCAGTATGACATAGTAATATCAAGATATGACTATTAAGAATATTTTACACAAACTCTATATGCTATTCTGCAGTTTTCTCTTTTCAGTCAACTATCTATTTGGTCATTTTTCCATATCAGCATTTTGATGTTCATTTTACCTTTCTTAGACTACAATTCGTTTAATCATTCCTCTGTGAGGGACATCTGAGTTCCTTTTTAAACAATTTATTTTATTTTTTATTTTATTTTTTATTTTTTGTATTTCAAGTAGTGCTGTAAGTGAATATTCTGTAAAGCTGTGTGAACTGGTGAAACAGTTTTGAAATAAAAATTCAGCCAAGATCAAACTTAGCTGGATCAAAGAGCATAAAAACTTTGCTTTCATTTGATATTGCCTAAAATAGGTATACTCTTTTTTTCACCATGGTAGTAGGACACCCATTGATAATCAATGAGAGCGCTAATTTCCTCATGCTCTTAGCAACCCTGGATATTATCAGTCTCTTTTACATCTGTCAGGTGAAAAATGCTAGTTCACTATTTTTTTTCTGTTGTGTGTGGGGTTAGTACAGGGTTATATTTCTTCTCCCAAGGATTGTTGGTGCATACTCTTTGGTCACTTTTCTATTGGATTGTAGATCTTTTTCTAATTGATTTGTTTGCAATATTTATATGATAAGAACATTAACATTTTACTTATTGTATGTTGCAAATATTTTTCCTACCTTTTTTTTTTTGTCTTTTCATTCTATTTAAAGAGTCTTTTGCAATAAATGTTTGTAGTTAGACCTGACCTTTCCTTCATGATATCTGGGGCTTATAATTGGAAGATTTTTTTTTAAATAAGCTTTTCTTACTCCTCTATAAATTACTGGTTGAGTATCCAAAATACTCAAATATTCATCCAAAATACTCAGGACCAGAAGTGTTTCAGATTTGGAATTTTTTCAGATTTGGGAATATTTATATTCTACTCACCAGCTCAGCATCCCTAATCCAAAAATCTGAAAGTCAGAATGCTCCAATGAGCATTTCCTTTGTGTGAGCATCATGTTGACACTCAAAAAGTTTAGGACTTAGGAGCATCTCAGATTTCAGATTTTCAGATGTGGGATACTCAACCTGTATGTATACACCCTTTCCCTTGTATTTTCGCCCAATATGTATATAGCTTCATGTTTTACAGTTAGATATTTCATAAGTGGAGGAAATTGTGTGTGTGTGTGTGTGTGTGTGTGTGTGTGTGTGATGGACCATGTGTTATTTGCCTATTCTTGTGGATTTGGGTCTTGATTGATCAGTACTCTCGGCTGGTATGGGGCCTCTTAGAACTTGGGTAGGACAAGTGTTGGTGGCCCAGTGCTATACTTTGTCTTCAGGTGGTAGGAATCCAGTTAGGATCTTTTCTGCAAGGGCTATGCAGAGGGTCACCATAATGAAACCACTGGAAGCCAGGTGGCTGTAGCCCAGTAGTCTCTTCCCATGAGGTCTAGCATCGGCTGATTCATCAAGCTAGATCCACCCTTGAGTGGGCAGGAATACTTAGTTCAAACCTACANAAACAGTTTTGAAATAAAATTCAGCCAAGATCAAACTTAGCTGGATCAAAGAGCATAAAACTTTGCTTTCATTTGATATTGCCTAAAATAGGTATACTCTTTTTTTCACCATGGTAGTAGGACACCCATTGATAATCAATGAGAGCGCTAATTTCCTCATGCTCTTAGCAACCCTGGATATTATCAGTCTCTTTTACATCTGTCAGGTGAAAATGCTAGTTCACTATTTTTTTTCTGTTGTGTGTGGGGTTAGTACAGGGTTATATTTCTTCTCCCAAGGATTGTTGGTGCATACTCTTTGGTCACTTTTCTATTGGATTGTAGATCTTTTCTAATTGATTTGTTTGCAATATTTATATGATAAGAACATTAACATTTTACTTATTGTATGTTGCAAATATTTTCCTACCTTTTTTTTTTTGTCTTTTCATTCTATTTAAAGAGTCTTTTGCAATAAATGTTTGTAGTTAGACCTGACCTTTCCTTCATGATATCTGGGGCTTATAATTGGAAGATTTTTTTTTAAATAAGCTTTTCTTACTCCTCTATAAATTACTGGTTGAGTATCCAAAATACTCAAATATTCATCCAAAATACTCAGGACCAGAAGTGTTTCAGATTTGGAATTTTTTCAGATTTGGGAATATTTATATTCTACTCACCAGCTCAGCATCCCTAATCCAAAATCTGAAAGTCAGAATGCTCCAATGAGCATTTCCTTTGTGTGAGCATCATGTTGACACTCAAAAGTTTAGGACTTAGGAGCATCTCAGATTTCAGATTTTCAGATGTGGGATACTCAACCTGTATGTATACACCCTTTCCCTTGTATTTTCGCCCAATATGTATATAGCTTCATGTTTTACAGTTAGATATTTCATAAGTGGAGGAAATTGTGTGTGTGTGTGTGTGTGTGTGTGTGTGTGTGTGATGGACCATGTGTTATTTGCCTATTCTTGTGGATTTGGGTCTTGATTGATCAGTACTCTCGGCTGGTATGGGGCCTCTTAGAACTTGGGTAGGACAAGTGTTGGTGGCCCAGTGCTATACTTTGTCTTCAGGTGGTAGGAATCCAGTTAGGATCTTTTCTGCAAGGGCTATGCAGAGGGTCACCATAATGAAACCACTGGAAGCCAGGTGGCTGTAGCCCAGTAGTCTCTTCCCATGAGGTCTAGCATCGGCTGATTCATCAAGCTAGATCCACCCTTGAGTGGGCAGGAATACTTAGTTCAAACCTACACTGTCACTGCAGAAGATTGGTGGTGAAGCCAAGCTCCCCTTACAAGTACATGAGGTCCTCATGGTGGTCATGGCATCCACCAGCCAGATGAGTTAGGACCACAAGGAGGGCTTTAACTGCTAGAGCTGTCAAGAACAACCTATGGTTTCTGGGAGCTGCTGATGGCTTCTGACAGCCTCACTTTTGGACTGGCTTCTGTAGCCACCATTTCTGGATAGGGTTTTAGGAGGAGGTGAGGGTCATCAGGTGGTTGGCCTTCCCTTGGTCCCATGGGACAGCAACAGTGATCTGCAACCCATGTGAGCAGGCAGGGGCAAGGTTAGGGCTGGGAAAGTAGTTTGCGCACAGGGGAGGGAGGGATGGTTTGGTGACTGTACCCTCCAAGAGCTATTTTCCTCTGGTGCTACCATTCCCACTTGGACGAGGAGCACAAAGCCTTGAAATCAAGTGAAGGAGGGGCTTTTCTCAATTGTCTCCAAAGGGAGCCTCCTGCTTTGCTCCCAGATGTCTTCCCCAACCAGTGAGTAGGGAACAGCTGGCTGGTGCTACTGTGCATCCTGCCCTTACCTTTGGGTCCTTACCTGTGGGATCTCATTTGTATCCAGGTGTACAGTCATGTCCCCGACTCAGATTCCTATGATGGTCATGAAGCCAGGAATGTGTCTCTCTTTTTTTTTTTTTCCTTAAGAGATGAGGTGTCGTTTTGTCACCTAGTCTGGAGTGCAGTGGCGTGATCTCGGCTCACTGCAGCCTCAAGCAATCTTCCTGCCTCAGCCCCCCAAGTAGCAGGGACTATAAACATGTGCCACCATGCCCAGCTAAAATTTTGTAAGTATGTATGTATTTTGTAGAGACAGGGTTTTAATATGTTGCCTGGGCTGGTCTTGAACTCCTGAGCTCGGTCAATCGCCCACCTCAGCCTCCCAAAGTGCTGGGATTACAGACAGAATATGTTTCTTCTAGAGTAGTTATGTTACTTTTGCAAAGAGAGCTAGGGAAAAGAAGGAGGCAGAAATTGGTCTATGTTCTCCTTGTTTCTGGAATCTTATGAAACCAGTGCTCAAGCTGTTTAGATTTCTGCATTTAGAAAAGAGGGAAGAGAAATACAACTCCTGAGATCATTTGAAGAGAAGACATTTCTATCCCATGAATGAATGCATACTTAATTGAAAGCAGACAATTCTTGATCTGAGCCCTTTCTTTGGCGTCATGGGACCATTTTCAAAAACCAAAAGGCCCTTAATGGTACAGGCAGTATTAAATTAGGGGTTCAGTGCTATGTCGCCATCTCTTCTCCTTGCTCTTGTGGTTTTCACTGTCACATTAGACTGTGTCCTGTTGTCATGCTGCCACTGCCATCTGCTCCACTGATAATACTACTACTAATAAACTTACTTGTTCTTCTCTTACTGTATACTTACTGTCTGCCAGGTGTTATGCATTCATAGTAGTTCTCATGGCAGGCCTCTGAGAATGGAACTGTATTATCCCATTTTAAAGATGTGTAAACCAAGGTGCATAGGAAGGTAGTAACTAGTCTCAGCAAGCTCACAAAATCAGCAGGTTGCAGAGGCAACGTTCAGAGCCATGTGTATATGGTTCCACCCCCCACAGTGTATACTGGGACAATGATATCATACCACTTCTGACTTCAACATATTGATGGCAGCAGCGGTGCCAAGAAAGGGCACGGGCTGTGACAAGATTGCATGTGATTCTATCCCCCACTGACCAACCCCTGGCTGTTAAATGTGGGCAGGTGACCTCTCTCACTGAGCCCCGACTTCTTTCTCTGTAAAATGGGATCATTTCATTGCCTTTCTTGCTGGGGATGTTTTGAAGAGTGCCTTGGGTGTATTAAGCACTGGACAAACGTTCACTATTATTAGGAAACCTCCACACAGAGCTTTTGTTGCATCACAGCATTAGTTGATTCTCTTTTCTGTGCGTCTTGACTTTGCCGTCTCTCCTCCAAATATATTTTAGTTTGCTTTTTGGTAGGAAAGGGGAGCAAATGGCCATAGCTCTCCTGGGACACAATTTCATGTGTTCGAGTCTTGTGACCTTTCGTTGGTTTGGTATCTCACCATGAGAAAAATGGAGTAAATGAAATATTTCCATAGCTTTGTCATCTGAGATCATGTGAGCACACTTCTCTGCCTGCAATCTGAAGAGTCACTTCTCCGACAAGCCTCGTGGAGTAGGAATCCAGGATTGCTCACAGAGTCTGCTGGGAGCTAACTGTCTGTCTTAGGTTGATTTCTGGGCTCACCACTTGGACTGTATCTCTCAACATGGCATGCAGAGCCCCTGGTTTGGGGGCAACAGTGGCTTAATGCTTTTTTGGGGAGGTAAGCACTTGGGAAGGAAAGTTTCTTTACAACAGGATTCTGTAAGTCATTTTATTTGCTCTCAAGAAGTAGAAAAAAAGAGAAGATTATAACATAGCATATACTTTCATACATGACTCCTTCCCAATGCAAAATGGATCTCTTTCATTGGGTACCTCAGATACTGTTGAAGCAAAAAATGAAAACAGAACAGACCTCTGCTGTTTCTGGGATTACCTTGGTGCTTGCCATACTTAACACAACATTTGGTTTATTTAAGGTCACTCACGGTGGGTGTACCCTGACTAATTTAGCTCATCAATTACTTAAATTTTAAAACAAATACTCAGTGATGCTCATCCAAATGAACTCCATTTAGTCAGTCATGGCAAAATCTAACTTTTGCACCTATTCATGCTTCCAGTTTGTAGAAAATTGTTAGTGAAAGAACATTGTTGTCATCATTTTTTTTTAATTCTAAGGTAAAACAATAGCCAGAACAAAACAAAAATGACAAAATTACAGCATTTTAAGTCTTTTAACTTTAATCACTTGAAGGTGGAATTACCTGTCAAATACCTATACCGACAACAGCTATTTCTTGTCTGCCAAGTTTCGTCAGTAACAACCATCTATAAATGCATTTATGCATCCGATTTGTAGCAAGTAAATATACCATACTTTAGGAAGAAAAAAACCTAGAGAAAACAAGCATCTTTGACAATCTTTGAAGCTTTGAGCACTGACTTTGAGAAAAACTATTTTGTTTTGTTTACACGACTTGACATTTTGGTTTTGCATAGTGCTGCCTTGCAATTAAGCATAGGAGAAGGAGAGACGTGAAATGACATTACAATTTATTTGGAAACAGAGAGAATTACCATACTTACAGACAGAGTAGATGCTTCTGTGTTACTATTTCTTTGTAACTTTATCCTTGCAGAACTTCCCGAGAGGGTGTCCCAGCATGGGGATGCATCTGTACAAAACACAGCTCTTGTAGACAGGAGTGGGTCTTGCTCAGATATCATTAGCCAAGAAGGGTTGCAGTCTATTCAGTTTGGGAGATGGAAAGGGAATCTTTGCACAGAACAGTATACATTGAGTTATAACATCCACAAGTGGTGTTACTGCCTGGATCCACACCATAGAATATACATCTACATTCATATGGATTTACATAAAAGCACGCACCAAACTACACATAATATGTAGCATATTTCCTTCCACCATGTCTCACCCAAAGCCAATAAATCCTTTAGCTACTCGTGGCTCTGCAGATGGCCTCTGCTTGGTTTGGTCCATAGTCTTGTCATTCCTTACCATGTTCTGCATTGCATGCCATGTGCTTTGATCCACTGCATGCCATATGCCAAGATGACCATTCACAGAATAGTCATTTCCTGGAGGAAGATCTTTATTCTAATGAAATTCCTCAGTCCCTCTGCTTGCAATTGCATCAGAGTCCTGCTTGAAGCATTTCTTAATTTAAGAGTATTCTAAGGAATACTCTTCTCACTTTGCCACTGAACCAGTCTAGTTAGGACTGAAGATGGAGGTCACTGGGCAAGGTCATCTTTTCCAGTACATGCTACCTGACTTCAAACTATATTACAAGGCTACAGTAACCAAAACAGCATGGTACTGGTACCACACTGTCTCAATGCCAGTTGCCTGGTATTTGGCATTGGTTTCTCTTCGTGCTTTTAAAGCAAGAGTGGATAGGGTGGCAGGACTTGCCTCTGTTTTGGGAGGGAGAAGAATGACTTTCAAGGTGACTGCTGTCTAAACGCTAGTTCAATGCAGCAAGCCTCATTGGTTCTCTGTTGCCATCTCTTCAGGGTTAGACTTCTGTGCCCTTGAGCAGCCTCCTAGAGTGTGATAGTTGAACTATTCATGCCCCTGAACATGAGCCCCACAAAAATGTTTATTTTGGACTTCTTTACTTGGTACTTTTTAAAGAGTAGAGGCATGGAACTTCTACATAAAGGCAGTATCAAGAATTGAACTATGATTAAAGACAAGGCAAGTTGTAGCCACTAGGGACATAAAGATGAGAAACTCTTCATTGCCTCTCCTCGGCTATCTGGTATGAGTGGCAGTCCTGGAGTTGTTTTCCACTGAATTCCTCAATGATTCTTTGTGTGACCCATTTGCCCACTAATTTGCTATTCCCCATATGTGCTGTAGTCAGAATATAGCATGCTTTCAATGGCATTAATGTTAAATCCCTTGCTCTTGCAGGTGAATCCACATCTTCAAAAATGGCATTTTTTTCTTCCATCATCCTATTCTTGATTTTAAATGTATGCCTCAGTTACACTCATATGGAAAGCTCAAAGTAAACTAGGGTATCAGAAAACCCAGTGATAACAGTGCAGCAAGAATGGAGGATATGTAGATATTGTATATGTTTTTCTTCTCTCTCTACTTTCTATTTGAGTTTCCAGTAAATCTGCATTTGTGACAAAATGGTAAACTTTTCAGAAAGAGGTTTTTGCAACCTCAGATTAGAGATTGAAACAGTACATAGCAGGAAAAATAGAAGAAGGGGTAGCTTGAGACCAGGTGTTTGAGGCTGCAATGAGCTATGATTGCACCACTGCACTCCAGCCTGGGCAACAAAGTGAGACCCCATCTCTAAAATAAATTTAAAAAATAAAAATTGAGAGAGATGGCACGGTAAGGGCATTGTGGCCAGGACAGGGTAGGTCTGGAGAGCCAAAAAACCTTTTTTTAACTGTAATACATAGTTGAAAATCCATTGTATAGAGTATTGATTTTGGTCCTCTACATTAATTTAGCTTATAAATCATTAATATCTGAGTCTTATCAAGTCTATAATGATGTTACCATGTTTAAACAGCTGCAAACCTAATTTCAGGTTCTTGAGCCTGAAACTAATATTGTCTTACCTGGAATTTACATCTCAAATTAAAATTAATAGTGTTTAATGTTGTTTTATAAATTATTTCTATGATTTCCATGGTATCTTCCATTTATTATAGTATCTTCCAAGAAGATACCATAAGAAATTATCAAAGAATCAAGTTATCAATTATCATGACCATGTTAAAATGGTCATGATAGAATGACCATTAAAAGACCATTAGGCTAGTTAATTCAGATGGGATTAATAAAAGTACATGAGAGCATCTGAATGCTATCAATAATTAGCTGCAACACAATTACACCACAATAATAATAAACATTTAAGACTTACAATAGCTAAAATGCAAAAGCATTTAGTCTATTTTAGTCACGTCTCTAAACACTATCTTAGTCATGTGTCTAAACATGGATTACGTAGTGTAATCCCTACAACTATGCTACGAGATACTTTTATCATCACCTCTGGTTTAAAGGCAACAAAGCAAAGTTTGGGTAGGTTGAGCAACTTGTGTCAGGATTGCTCAACAGCCACTGCACTATAGAGCTTCTTGGCTGCATGAGAAGAGTTCTGGATTGTGAATTGAATTCAGACAGTAGACCTATCTGGTTGCTAGGGAGAGTCTCCTGCTCTGGAGCTGCAGGTTGTGTATAAGACAAGCCCGTTTGGACCAATGGCCTCTGACAGTTTTCTTCTCACTCCTGTATTCTAGTATTCCATCAAGTCCTGAGTTCTTGAGTTTGCTTCAGATACTATAAAGATGTCTGGGTTCAAAATTAAACAAGGGATGTGGAGGAGGTAGAAGCTATGGGTATACAAGAGTGTTTTGGGTAATACTTTTTCTGCCATCTAACCATTCCAAGCACATTTAGTTTTGCTAGTTAAGTCTTTCAAGGCATAGAAAGGAAATATATATTAGAATCCATGAGTTCGAGTTAAAGCTGTGTTCTAAATAATACTCCACTGAATACCAATATGTATATTTCAAAAGTGAGGTCAGAATTAGGGGTCAGGACTAGAGTTGAATACCTGTTGCTTTAAAGTCATGGCCCAATTATAGCTCAGTCAAAAAATCTACTGCAACATTCCTCCTCCATGAATTTATTCAGCCTGCTTGAAATAATTGAATTAATTAATTGGATTAAATGAAGTCATATATTTTGAATAGAGAGCTTAGTGCCTGGCTTGCAAGACAGGCTCAATAAATGGTAACTGCTGTCGTTATTCTTACCATTATTGTTATGATAACTCTTCTTTTCACAGATGTGTAAAGCATCTTTGCTTAAAATGTGCCTATACCTCCATTACATTGAGTAGAAAAATCATAGATGAGAAAACATCTATAATGGAAAACTACGCAGATATATGCACCATCTTATCTTTTTTATTACTAGCTCACCTTATATTTAAGATATCTCTGGTAGGACCCACAGTCCCTAGAAGGGCCCACCAATAGCACTGGTATTAAGGATCTTGGGGAAAGAAGTGCTTCTCTCAACTAACACCATAAGTCTGCGCATAAAGCAAACAGATCACCCTGGAGTTAGAAAGATATTACAAAGAAGCTGTGACTGGCAAACTGAAGGTTGCATGGATTAAGGAGGTTGCAAAACATAAACGATGAGTTTACCAAGGCGTTAATCAGTCTGTCCATGTTTTAATTCAAGTGGAAAGAAAGGCTTGGACCTATGACTGATGTACAAGGTGTCAGCAAAGGAAAACATCATTTTTAATTTTGTATCTTCAGCTTTAGAGATGGCAAAATCCAATGCGAAAACCTAGTTGTAACATGAACTTGAGTCTTGATGGTGTGGTAGAGCATCACAAATATGAAGAATTCTGAAGGGCTTTGTTTCCTGGTCCATTATTCATAGCCTCTGGCCATTCTCGACTCACAGTCCTCCCTCCCTTGTGGCTCAGGCTGGAGGTTTAAGGATGCACCTCCAGTTGGATATTGCAGGTGAAGTTCTGGCTGATCTGTGTCCAGAGCTTTGCATTGACTTCTGTCATAGAAATGATGCAATGAGCATCTGTGCAACCTCCTGCTCCATGGCACAGGCTGGGTCACCTCCCAGGGCAAGTTCAGCTGGTAGCCATACCAAACAGCAAATGGCTGTACCTGATTACCCAATCTCTATCTTTTGCAAGAAGAGAAAGTCCAGGAAATACAATAGCATTACTGGATTAATAATTGAAAGACAATGTGTTCACTCTGAACTCTGCTCTTTCAAAACATTTCCTGCTAGTCTGAATGCCCATGGCTCAGGGAAACCACTCTATTGTGATGTCGATAACCCTATGGAAACAATGTCCAAACTGGCTTCCCTTGAGCTACAGACACACTGACTTTGGGTCTTCTCCCAGACACTGGAGTATAATTCCACAGAACAGGTACAATGACTTTGTTCTTCCCCGTGCCTTTTCCCCATCTGTGCAGGAAAACACTGGTATGCTCCATGAACATGAGAGCAAGTTGGAGTTATTTAAATTATTTCCAGCAAATGCAACACCCTGGAAAACACACAAGTTATTGTTAAGCCAAGAAAATAGTGGAGTAGAGCCGTGAAGGCATCCCAGATGGTGAGAGCAGATGCAAGTGCAGGAGGGTAAATCACACGTTACGACTACCATTAGGGCAAAGATGGATTTAATGGAGGAAATCACAACATTATCACAACAAGCAGGTACAACACAAAATAAGGATTAATTACCGGGGGACAATGTGAACTCAGGAACAAACCAAAGAGGGAAACCCAGTCAAGTGAAGGCAGGATTACCGGTAGAATGGCGGCATTTCACTCCTACAGTTTTCCATGTGTTAAGTACCCTAGTAATTACAATTCTATGCATAGTATGAGTATTTACTGTGTTTGGAAGTTATGTGTCAAATTGTCTGAACCTAGCCAAGTCTCATTATGAGCATAGTTACTGAGATATGTGAAATTCCAGCCATCTCTTTTTATATGTCAACATTGATTAAGCATTTAGTCACAGGTAACCTTTCCTCTCAAAGTGTGGTTCTTGGGCAGGTACCATTAGCATTATGTAGGAGCTTTTTTTTTTTTTTTTTAAGAAATTCTCAGATCCCCACTCTAGGTCTACTGAATCAGAAGCTTCATTTTAGCATGGTCATGAATTAGCCAATTAAAATTCAAGGAACATTGGTATATAAGGTGACTACACTATGGAACCTATATGCTAAGTACAAGGTCTTGTGTGTTAGTTTGGTTCAGCCAGCAGAATTCTTTAAAAAAATTGTGTAAGTTAATCTAATCAGTTTCTGAATATCACATTTTCTTACTTTTCCATAGTTGTTTCAAAAATGATTAGGGATGTCCTTCTTAACATGTTTTGAATGAAATTTTATGTTAACTTATGGCATGTGAAAGTGAGTAAATTAATAAAAGCATGATGATACACAAATTAATGGATGTAGTGGCTCTAGTTAAATGGGAAGATCTTGCATTGGGAATGTCCAGCCATCACTGTCGAAGAGGAATTTATCCTCTAATCCAAAAACTTCAGAGAAGATGATTCTCCATTATCTATTTGAGGCAGGCAGATTTGCATGCAACATAGACTGCCCATGGCAGAAGTTTGAGGCCCTTGTCTCTTGCTCAGTCATTAGGGGGAGATAGGAGCCACTCTTCTCTTGTTATTCAGGAAGTAGATACAGTATGTGCTGGAGTTCACCATCTACCTCCCAGTTCCTTAGTTCCTGCAACTATCCTGCAAGAGTTTCATTTCTAGTGCCCTTCTTAGACCTTGCTGTCCACTTGGCATTTGACTGATTGAATCCCAGATGACCTTTTATGCAGGAGTTGCATTAGATCCAAGTTGAGTACAGCAAAGCACAACTTCTCCTATTTAACTATTATGCCATTTTGCATTCTTCTTTTGAAAAACAAAGGAAAAGCCGTAACAAACACCAATATTTCCTGCAGTTACATTGAGTAGGTGGAGAGATTTTCTTAATAAACCCCCCAAAAGACAACACATCACTTTTGTATCTCAACCAGCATATAAAATGCAGATTGTCAACTTTATGCCTTTTTATTTTGGTCCTATACTATTTTTCTTTTATATATAAACTTGTAGATTTGATTTTATACTGTAGATAACTCATTTGCTTTCCAATGTCCGATCTGAAGGGTCCCTTGAGCTCCATATGGCTGGAGGAGATCAGGACTTAAGTTTTGGAAATCTTGACCATTTATTTCAGGAAGAAGTACTAGATTGAGTTCACCTGTATGAAATGGACATTGTTTCAAACTGGAGATGATACACCTATTTGTGCAATGACAGATAAACCCTGATCTATGGGACACTGGTGATACTTCTAATCCAAAAAAGAATTCCCTTTCTGTGACAGCAGAATTTCTCTGTGCCACTCCACAAATGGTTCAGGAGAGCATGAGAATAACGCTCCAAAGGCCACATCCCTGAAGTAACACCTAACATTTCATATGGCCAGCAGAGAGTCGTAGCCACCCCCAGGTGGTAGAATTACTGCAACTCTTCTCTATCTTAAAATTCTAGCTTTAGCTGAAATACTGGAGTCTTGCCATCTCTGTTGGTCAGATGTAGGAGTAACTTGCTCACCAGAATAGCTTCAGGGAGACTTTAGGATACCATTGTGCCCTGGAGTTACACTGAGTAAGTGGAGAGGCTTTCTTAATTATTAACAGTGGGTACCTGCTTAAGGGGATATATGTATCTCTCATATATGATATATAAAACACACATTTTATATTAGAATGGTGACATTTCACTCTTACAGTGACTTTGGGTCTTCTCCCAGACACTGGAGTATAATTCCACAGTATATAAATA
>NW_016812977.1:100055-104674 GCF_001698545.2 Rhinopithecus bieti | reverse complement strand
ATGGCACCTCACTCACCTAAGACCTCGAATTCTGCTTTCGTGTTTGAAACCCTTCTCTCTCGGCACTGTGTAGCTCAGTGCCTGACTCTTAATAGTAGCTTAGTGCTTGTTTGTGGGCTGAATAAATGGAATGACAGGACTTTCTAGAATTTAGGCTTCCTTGGCAACCCACATCCACACTTGACAGAGGAAGGATCCAGATTTTTGCATTTCCAAGGTTTCTTCTTTGGGACTACCAAAGGTCTGGTTAGGAAGCCCTCACTTTGATAAGCTTGTTCTTGTTATCTCCAGTTAAATAACAAAGTGGTCTTGAAATGGCTCATTTTCTATATTTGTTTCATTCAGAAAACAAAGGGAGAAAGCTTTGGAGATAGAACATTTCATTTACAAGCTATAATGCAGCTCACCATCGGCAATTCAAAACTATCATTCTGTATATATCAGTATCATTATATCTTGAGAACCTTACTGAAAAATAATATTTGCAGACCTCTGATTTGTAATAGATTGCTCTGAAAGCAAAAATAATACAGCAGCATTTGTTCTTATGGGAGATTTCTGTTCACAGTGTTTATGAGGGAAACATGTTAGACCTTTGTAGGATCAATGTTTTAAAAAATTAAATGTCAAATGGTCTCTGGGATTTACAAATGAGATTCTGGCATAAGACCTAAGTAGTATGGGATCCAGACTGTATCTTTTGGGAAAGAATGGACTAAAAGGAAATTAGAAAACTGACCATTTCTCAGGAAGTTGAGCTAAATATTCTACCATGCATACATGCATGGCAACCTCAGCCACTTTCTCTTGTACTAATAATCCCAGCCCAGTTGTATAGGACACATTTAATGAAAGTGATCACTCTAGGCAATGAAGAAGAAACTTTGATGAGGACATGTTAAATATCATGGTCATTTGAAATATTGGAATTTGGAGGGAATATCCAGGGCGAAGTATTAAGATGGGGAAGGATGCAGGATATTTCAGTTGAGAGAATCTACATAATAAATGCAGCTGTAAATTTGTCTGGAGTTAAAAATAGGCAAGAGGAGAAACTGTGAGTAGGATGTAGCTGGCCTTGGCTTTGGGGATAAGAGCTGTCCCTGAAAAACTCTGTGGCACTGCAACCTTTAGCCCACAGCCTGTGTAAGGTGGGCACTTCATAAATCTATGTTGAATGAATGCATGAGGAAGTCTAAGAGTCAAAATTGCATTTGAAAGCCATTTAAAAAATTAACAGAAGGAGGCTGAGGCAAGGGGATTGCCTGAGCCTAAGGGTTTGAGACTAACCTGGGCAACAAACTGAGACCCAATCTCTACAAAGGATACAAAAAAAAAAAAAAAAAAAGCCGGGCATGGTGATACTCACGTGTAGTCCCAGCTGCTTAGGAGGCTGAGGTGGGAGGATCACTTCAGCCCAAGAGGTAGAGGTTGCAGTGAGCCATGATTGTGACACTGCACTTCAGCCTGGGAGACAGAGTAAGACCCCGTCTCAAAACAACAAAAGTAGTAGACTATTTTGACCAGTTTTATGTTTACAGAAAAACTGAACAGAAAGTACAGAGTTTTCATACACTCTCCCCTGCACACAGTTTCCTTATTATATACATTATGTATACATTATATTATTATATACATTATGTGGTACATTTGTTACAATTGAGCCAACATTGATAAGTTGTGATTAACTGAAGTCCATAGTTTCCATTAGGATTCACTCTTCCTGTTGTATGTTCTATGGGTTTGGACAAAGGTATAATGGCATGGATCCACAATTACAGGATCATACAGAGTAGTTTCACTGCCCCCAAATTCCTCTGTGCTCCGCCTCTTCATCCCTCCTTTCTCCCAAGCCAACAGTAATGACTGATCTGTTTACAGTCTGTATAGCTTTGCCTTTCCCAGAATGTCCCATAGCTGGGATCATAGAGTATGTAGCCTTTTCAGATTGACTCCTTTCACTTAGAAATATCTTAGGATCCTTCCATGCTTTTCATGGCTTTATAGCTCACTTCTTTTTAGCTCTGAATAATGTTTCATTGTCTGGATGTACCACAGTTTATTTTTCCATTCAACTGCTGAAGGGCAGTTTCGCTGCATCCAAGGTTTTGGCGATTATAAATAGATGTGGTATAAATATTTGTGTGTGGGTTTTTGTGTGCACATGAATTATTACGGGAGACACATTTTATAGGAAATTTCTTTGCAGCATTTTCTTTGTGCGGATACTTCTGCATATAGAAAGATGAATTTTGTTTCAAAGGAGGGTGTATGGTCATATGCCTTTCACTAAAGACTAGCTACAATACATGGCAGCAAATTCCTAAGTCCTCTGCTACCTGCCTAATCTGTGTTATTTTACACGGAAGTCGTTGTATGAGCAAAAGGGGACATTTTCCTTTCAAAGTATAAATGGGGGTTATAGCGCCTTATTGCTTCCTTCTATTTCAACTCATTAAGCTAATTACCATTTTCAAAGTAATTAGGCTTAAATTAGTGTCTCAGCCAAACAACCCCAAGCCCAAGCGCACAGGTGGTTTGCTTAGCTGCACCAGATAACACCATAATAAATGTCTGCCTGATCATGATTTATCACGGGAGACAAATTGCTAAAACGGCCCTCGGGTGTCTTATTTTTTGGTTCTGAGTATGACATTTACATATATGGTGTGGGTTTTGGGAATGTTTATCATTTGAGTTAAAAATTGAGAAACATTGAACATACTCTAGCCCGTGGCACTTGTAATCAAATAGCCAATATATGCCTTTGCACAGATGACTTGGGTGTTGTTTTTGCATCAGAAATCATCTCTGCCACCTCCATGGGCAGCTCACTCTGCAGTCCTTCTCCTTCCCCTTTTTGGAACCAAGTACGTGTGAGTACAACCTGGAGTGAAGGGTCTGGCCCTGCAGGGTGTGATCTGGATAGGATGTATTCCAAATCCTATATTTAATTATTTCTACCACAGAGGATGCCTGGGGCCATTGTAGAATATCAGTTGTTGTGGACGTCCTAGTGTGACTAAGAGCCCACCCAAAATTTGATTCCCATGTTGAGACCAGTGACAGCATGCACACACTAAGAGGATATGAAAAGGCTTGTTACTCATATAATGTGGCTTTCTAAGGACAGCAGGTGATATGGTTTGGCTGTGTCCCCACCCAAATCTCATCTTGAATTGTAGTACCCATAATTCCCATGTGTTGTGGGAGGGACCCGGTGGGAGATAATGGAATCATGGGGGCGATTCCCCCCCGCCCCGCCACTGTTCTCATGGTAATAAATAGGTTTCACAAGATCTGATGGTTTTATGAGGGGGTTTCCCCTTTCGCTTGGCTGGCTCTCTCTCTTGCCTGCCGCCATGATTGTGAGGACTTCCCAGCCACGTGAAACTGTGAGTCAATTAAACCTCTTTTCTTTGTAAGTTACCCAGTCTCGGGAGTGTCTTTATTTGCAATGTGAGAACAGACTAATACAGCAGGTTACTAAACCAGTACAAAAAATAGCTTGAGAGAGCACAGAAAAGAAACGGATTCTGCTTTTATGGTGATTAGGACTTGGGGCTGGGATAAGGGTCTCTTGCATGCAGACAGGGGCTTGCATAGTTCCAACCTCCCACTGGCGGTGAAGGAGGGAGCACCCAGGGTTTCTTATCAGCCTGAGTGGCATGAGCAGAAGAGGGAGAGATGAGGCTTAAAACTCTTGGCACTCAAACGTTAAGAAGTGGAGTCAGGCTCTAATATACCAATCAAAGCCTAGCAGTATACAATGACTTATTAAATTAAATAAGCAGCATATGACTATGTAGAGCCCTGTGGAAACTGTACATTGTATACCTCTAGTTTGCTTATCATTGTCTTCTGATTTGAGAGCGGGGTGATAGCTTCCTAATCAGAAAGTCCAGGTTTCAGCTCCTTCTTCAAACTTCACCTTTCCTCTATTTTTTTCTTGCAGAAAATTATAAGCATATGCAGATATGGAATAGTACAGTTAAACCTCCATATGCCCTTCACTCATATTTAACAGTTATTAACTCCTGGCTAATCTTGTTGAATCTATATCCCAGACTCATTTATTCTCGTCCTGCATTCTTTTGAAGAAGACAGCAGCTATCATCTTCTTCACCACCTCCATTTCATCCTCGGGTATTTCAGGATGTATCTCTACAATATTTTTTTTCTCTCTGGTGTACGTTTTACTCCTCTGTGATTCTCCCTGAGTCTATCTACTCATCTGTTCAGGATTTGAGCATTTTGAGTTTTCAATCAGATTTGATTCTTACTTTCTGGTTCGCCCACTTCCCAACTATCTGAACTTGAACAAGTTGCCCTTTTACAGCATTGTTGCTCTACCGCTAAAATGAAGCTAGTGCTATTTACTCATAGGGTTCAGTGTGTTCTAAACAAGAAAATATGTAATACAATTCTCTATGTGTAGACAGTGCTCAACAGATGGTAGCAATTATTATTATTATTGTTGTTGCTATTATTTTTTGAGGGGTTATCTGGGGTGGTATACAATGTTAGTTTTGGGGAAAGAAGGTGAGGACAGGAAGAATGTTGATATTTGTGATGGACAGTTTAGACTTGGGGAATAACTCCTGGTTCTTCCTCTATCA
>NW_016812977.1:53806-98710 GCF_001698545.2 Rhinopithecus bieti | reverse complement strand
CCCCGCCACTGTTCTCATGGTAATAAATAGGTTTCACAAGATCTGATGGTTTTATGAGGGGGTTTCCCCTTTCGCTTGGCTGGCTCTCTCTCTTGCCTGCCGCCATGATTGTGAGGACTTCCCAGCCACGTGAAACTGTGAGTCAATTAAACCTCTTTTTCTTTGTAAGTTACCCAGTCTCGGGAGTGTCTTTATTTGCAATGTGAGAACAGACTAATACAGCAGGTTACTAAACCAGTACAAAAAATAGCTTGAGAGAGCACAGAAAAGAAACGGATTCTGCTTTTATGGTGATTAGGACTTGGGGCTGGGATAAGGGTCTCTTGCATGCAGACAGGGGCTTGCATAGTTCCAACCTCCCACTGGCGGTGAAGGAGGGAGCACCCAGGGTTTCTTATCAGCCTGAGTGGCATGAGCAGAAGAGGGAGAGATGAGGCTTAAAAACTCTTGGCACTCAAACGTTAAGAAGTGGAGTCAGGCTCTAATATACCAATCAAAGCCTAGCAGTATACAATGACTTATTAAATTAAATAAGCAGCATATGACTATGTAGAGCCCTGTGGAAACTGTACATTGTATACCTCTAGTTTGCTTATCATTGTCTTCTGATTTGAGAGCGGGGTGATAGCTTCCTAATCAGAAAGTCCAGGTTTCAGCTCCTTCTTCAAACTTCACCTTTCCTCTATTTTTTTCTTGCAGAAAATTATAAGCATATGCAGATATGGAATAGTACAGTTAAACCTCCATATGCCCTTCACTCATATTTAACAGTTATTAACTCCTGGCTAATCTTGTTGAATCTATATCCCAGACTCATTTATTCTCGTCCTGCATTCTTTTGAAGAAGACAGCAGCTATCATCTTCTTCACCACCTCCATTTCATCCTCGGGTATTTCAGGATGTATCTCTACAATATTTTTTTTCTCTCTGGTGTACGTTTTACTCCTCTGTGATTCTCCCTGAGTCTATCTACTCATCTGTTCAGGATTTGAGCATTTTGAGTTTTCAATCAGATTTGATTCTTACTTTCTGGTTCGCCCACTTCCCAACTATCTGAACTTGAACAAGTTGCCCTTTTACAGCATTGTTGCTCTACCGCTAAAATGAAGCTAGTGCTATTTACTCATAGGGTTCAGTGTGTTCTAAACAAGAAAATATGTAATACAATTCTCTATGTGTAGACAGTGCTCAACAGATGGTAGCAATTATTATTATTATTGTTGTTGCTATTATTTTTTGAGGGGTTATCTGGGGGTGGTATACAATGTTAGTTTTGGGGAAAGAAGGTGAGGACAGGAAGAATGTTGATATTTGTGATGGACAGTTTAGACTTGGGGAATAACTCCTGGTTCTTCCTCTATCAGTGAGGAATATTGATATTCATGTGAGGGATAGTTTAGATTTGGATATCTACCATAAATATTAAAAGAGAATATTCTCATAAAATATCTATATACCTATTTGTTCACATAAGAGGAACATCACTGGTTTAGTTTTCCCATCCTTATTTAGTTTTCCTTATTTCCCAATAAGGAAAAATGATAGACTTCTTTATAGCCTTAGGGCCAACACCAGCTGGTGAGAACAACCTTTCAGCTTCTTTCTTCTGGCACCTGCCTCCAAGTGGCTCTCCATCAATGGACCTGGTACTTATAGAATACTTTCTCAGGTCTCCCTGCAGAATTACTTCATGATACCCAGAGGTTCAAATGGCCCCTCTAAATGGCACTCAAGTCAATGAATCTTGGTGTCTATTCTAAGAACACAGCCACAGCCAGTCTTGATTGCATCACGTCTCATGTTGGGATAAAATCCAATTTGTAAGAACATTTACTTCCACCTTGAGAAATTAGCTGCCCATTGAGTAGGGCAACCATCTCCCTTTGCTTTGTGAATATGCATTTTACATGGAGTCTTTTCCCCTCCAGGGCAGATCTTGAACCTTCTAGATGAGCTGAGATTGGCTAATGATACCCTCATCTACTTCACATCGGACCAGGGAGCACATGTAGAAGAAGTGTCTTCCAAAGGAGAAATTCATGGTGGAAGTAATGGGATCTATAAAGGTGAGAAATGCTGGGATGGACAAGCTCTGGCCTCTTAGCTCATCTGCTGGTCACTTTTTTCTGATTTTAGAGCTTTTCCATAGTTCTTCTGCTACTTTGCAATAGGTAGTACTTCCTTCTGTCATGGAGACAGTTGGAAGGCCAAAGTGACCATTTCTGTTCTGGTTCCCACAGATTTTAAAAGCCCACATCCTGTGTCAAGACATTAGAATGAGATTATGTGTCTCCAAATGTTAATGCAGCCTCATATAATGTAACTGATTAAAACAAGAATTCCTCTACCCCGTATGTGGATTTCCTGTCACTACTGTAACAAATTGACACAAATTTATGGGCTTAAAACAAATTTATGAACTTACAATTCTAGAACTCAGAAGTTCAAAATGGATATCTCACTGATCTGAAATTAAGATGTCTGTAGGGCCTTCTACAAGCTCTTGGAGGGAATCTGTTTCCTTGACTTTTTCAGCTTCTGGGGACTTCCCACTTTCCTTGGCTCATGTCCCCTTCTTCATGCGGAAAGCTAACAATTCACTGTCTTCAAACCTCCCTGTCTGTCTCCGACCTTTGCTTCCATAATCTCGTCTCCTTCACTTACTCTGACACCCCCGCCTCCCTCTTATAAGGACCCTTGAGATTACATTCAGCCTGCTCGTATAATCCCACATCATCTTCCCATCTCAAGATCATGAACTTAATCTGCAAAGTCACTTTTGCCATGGGGTGTAACATGTTCACAGGTTCCAGGGATTAGGACGAGGGCATCTTTGGGAGACCATTATTCTGCCTATGTGAACCCACAATAGTATTTTGAGCTGATACTTCTTTTTAAAAAAATTTTTTTTGCAGCATTAGCTGAGCTACTTTCATGATGGGTCGGGCATCATGCTAGTCATTGGAGATATTTGATGAGACCCAGCTACTGGTTTATATAGTGTATACTCTTCCAATATAAGATAGACATATATAATGTCTAATATATACATTTAGATATATCTAATCTACTTAGACATAACTAATGTTTAATGTCTATATACGTTAGACATATCTAATGTCTAATATATACATATCTAATGTCTATCTTATATGACAGACATTACATGACATACAACGTGGCCCATTTCATAAAGTGATATGATACCTAAAAGGGCGTATTCATGCTGAGGGTTAGGACTCCCCAGCCAACTCTGCGGTGGATATGGGTTGAAGGTACAAGAAGAGATGATGCCTTAACCAAAAGGGAGGGTGAATCACAGTTTACCTGCAAGGTATGAAAGGATGATATAGGGAATGCTTTTATCTATCAATTTGTTTTGGAATATTGATTATCTTCTGTGTATCTTGCATTGGGTCAGACACAACAGTAAATATAAAACATGGTGTCTGCCCTGAAGGAAGTCATATTGAACTGGTAGGTGGGTGGGTAGATGATGGCTTGAAGCCTGGGAAGACCCAGTGCAATTTGACAAGGGCACTAACACTTGCATGCACAAGATACTAATGGCACAAGGGGAAAGAGAGCCTCACTTGGCTGAGGAGTTCCCAGGAATGTTTGCAAAGGAGATGCAGCTAGAAAGGAGGTCACCAGTGGGTCTGTGCATCTGCTCTCACTCCCCTTCTATCTCTTTCTGCCTTTGCAACCCCTTGCTCTCTTTTGTCATGCTAGAAAGAGGGAGAAGCAGCAAATAGCTTATTCTGCAAACTGCAAGGAGCTCAGTAAGGCCAGATTACACCACACCTGAGGCAAAGAGAAATAGTCCTCTGTAGTCTATCCCTCAGGCTGCAGATAGCTTATGAAGCCTTATACTTCTATTTACATCTCTATGTGCACATCTGGAGCCCTATGACCGGCTGAGCACCCAGACGCAGGAACCCTCTCCTACATCTTTTGTTACCTGGCACCTAGCACAAAAAGATGCCTGTTAGGTGCATCTGGCCAACCTTCATAGGCTGCTCAGACCTCCTCCCAGCCCCTTCCTTTAGGTCGTGTTACCTTGCTCAATGCAGGCAGGACACATGATCAATATGTAATGTGGGTTTGATTAATCAACCGGTGTGTTTAATCTGAACAGGATTAACCCCAGTAGGCTATCACTCTTTCAGCCCTTCTCTGTGTGCCATGTTACTTTAAAAGTAGTAAAAAGTGGAGACATGTATTTCTAATATATGAAGACATGGTGTTACCGGGCTGAACTGGGGTCCACTCACCCAGCGCAGTAAGGCCAAACATCCACACCGAGGTTTTACAGTGGGAGAAAGGAGGGTGTTTATTTGCAGGGCTACAAGCAAGTAGAATGAGGCATCTCTCACTTAAGATACCACTTCTCCAATGGTTTGCAAGCAAGGATTTTTAAAGCCTGGGAGGCAGAGGCTACAGGCAAAGTCATAAGTCGGTACATGGAGATTATACGTTGCTTTGACCTAAAAAGGCAGGACATCCCAAAGGGGTGCCCGCAGGTCATAGGTGGCTTCAAAGATTCCCTGATTTGCGATTGTTTTTTTTTGTTGTTTTNTTGTCTGAAAATTTGGGGTCAGCAAAACAAACATATCTGGCCTGTGGGCATGGCTTCCTCCAGGCCCCTTGGGAAGAAATTTGGAACAAAGAATGTCAGTCAGAGTTCAGTCCTCAGTTCCTCTTTACCTGGAGCCTAGATGCCAGCAGATGGCATTTTCCATTTGGAAGGGGTCCACTTTCTGAAAAACAACTATGGGACATATGTTAAAGTGTTATCTTTTGTTATTACAGGGAACCAAACATTTTATGGCTCTAACTTCCTTGTCTATTGTTTTACTCTATGATCACCTTCTTGCTTATCAGTTGCTCATTTACTTTTCAAAGCCTGCTAGGCGCCTGGAATTTTCTTTGAAGGAACTCAAGATTTTTCTTTCTTTCCCTGCCTGGGAGAGTCCAGCAGGCCTCTAAGAGGGGTCCCTGCTCCGTCTCATCGGTGTTTCAGTCTTATTTTCACGAGGCTATAACCTGTGTGGAGAGAGTTGTTTTTATTTCATTTTGTAGATGCCAGCGTCTCTAAAGACTAGAGTTCCAGGCTGCATTCCACGCTGCAGTTCATCCATCCATTCATTCTCTCTCTTAGTGCCTGTTCAATTCCAAAATAGCTTAGCAGCTGCCGAGGAGGAGAGATGTACATAAATCACAATACTAGAAGTGGTTGGAGAGTAATAGTTACTTAAGAAAGTTACATATGCAAGGCTGTAGAGCCTCAGGGCAGGGAGAGGGGACCCCTGACTGACAATCCGAGGGAGGCTTCATGGGGCAGAGAAGGAGAGGCATCACGTTTTGCATCGATAGTTCACCAGGGTTCAGAGACAGGAGAGGTATAGGTCAGAAAGGGAGCCCCAAGGGTCTTGAATGATGGCTGGGAACCCCAGTTTTATCGTACAACCCTGCAAGCATGTCAGGAGCTACTCCATGAATTTCTTTTTTGTTGTTTTAAAGAAATGTATTCGATGTATTAGAAATGTTTTGCTTGCATGCTAGAAATACCATGAATGCGCAACACGATTAATGTCTCAGCCACCGCTCTATTGCAAAGTATTGTCCTTTTGTCAAACTTACTTGCAATCAAGTTCACAGTGAAACGTTGTTAAAATACAGTGCCCTAAAAGGAAGATAAGGTTTCCTTCTAGTTATGGGAAGTAGGCTTCTTAGTGTCAAGACATCTTGTTCTCTAAAGCTGCAAACTCAAACACACACCTATGGTTTATGCAGACACAGAGAAATCATAGGATTTAACACCCTGTTTAAAATAGCATCTTTTTCTAAACAATCATGACTTCTACTATCCATCAAAACCCTTCAATGGACTTTGCTATTTGAAATTTTTTTTTTTCCTTTTGAGAGAATCTTGCTCTGTCACCCAGGCAGCAGAGCCATCTTAGTATTTGAACTTAATGATTCTCCTGTATTCCCAAGTCAAATCTGTTTCCCTAGTGAAATCTATAGGCTTCATCAATGACGGGGTAGATAAAGAAAATGTGTATATATATACCATGGAATACTATGAAGCCATAAAAAAGAATGAGATCATGTCTTTTGTAACTTAGATAGAGCTGGAGGCTATTATCCTTAGCAAACTAATAATGCAGGAACAGAAAACCAAATACCATGTGTTCTCACTTATAAGTGAGAGCTAAATGATGAGAACTTACAAACACATAAAAGAAAACAACAAAGACTGGGGTCCGTTTGAGCCGGGAGGGTGGGAGGAGGGAAAGGAGCAGAAAAGATCACTATTGGGTACTAGGCTAAATACCTGTGTGATTAAATAATTTGTACACCAACCCCCATGACATGAGTTTACCTGTCTAACAAAGCAACCTTCACGTGAATCCCCAAATCTAAAATAAAAGTTAAACATAAATAAATAAATAAAATATACCAGACTTCCTGTTTAAAAAAAAAAAAAAAATCAGTGGGCTAATTTGATAGAATGGCTAGGATTAAATCATCCTTCCATTAAATTCAGCTGGTTATTCCTTTTAATAAGAGATACATTACATGTCTACCGCAGTCTACATTTAAAAAACAATTATTTAATATTCCAGGGGTGAGGGAGTAGTAACAGGACTGTTTCATTTTTTTAAGGAAATGACTTTGCAGTATGATTCTTCTGTTTAGATTTGGATATGGGTAAATTTTGTCTTTGTCAAAATGTTCTAGCATAAAGGGAAATTGGGAAATAAGGGTAGGGTCAAATGTATACTTTGGGTATAATTCTGTTCAAAGTTTAGAAATCTTGGCAATAAGTCCTTTATAGAGTAGTTGCTAAAATATTTCCCTCTGAGATCCTTCTAAAATAAATTTTCTTGTATTGTCCACATGCTTTGAATGATCGTGTCAACCTAATAAAACCAATTTTCTAAGGAATAATTTATCTTCCCATTTAATAATTGAGAAATCATTGTCTCCATTAGGGCTTCCAGTTAATTTGACTGTGTTCCCATATCATGTGATTATGATTTTCACAGACAACAAGATAAATAAGTAAACCACTGAACATCCCATAGCCTGTGACCCTTTGTAGCTGTTAAATATAAAATTTTCCATCAGGGCTATTGACATTTGAAAATGTTCACATTGCTTCTTTGGAACCTTAGGAGTAGAAAACATTACTTGAAACTAATAGAGGATTTAAGATTTCTACACAATCCTTAACTCTTTCTAGGGAATTTAGTTGATGGCTCTCAATGTATATTCCTGCACCCTGGACAGGCATTGGATCTATTTGGATCAGCCTGGTGGGTGAGTCTTGAGAAGACACTTCATTCTGCACTTGCATCTGTGTCAAGGCAGTAGAACAGAAAGGAGTTCAAGCTGAGAATCCTGAAAATTGCAGTTCTCTTATTGAAGAAGCGAGTGACCCCACCCCTAGCTTCACTTGTCTAAATCAGGGTTCTAAGCCTTTGAGCCTCTCTTTGCAAACGGAGTTGCAAATGAATTCATGGAAGTTTCTTCTCAACCTTCACTGCAGCTGCTTCTTACCTGATCCACCTCTCAATGTTGGAGACCTCCAGGGCTCTGTCCTGGGCCCCCTTCCCTTCTTTATCTTCACACTTGCCCTACCTGATGTCATCCAAATCCAGGACCTCATATGACATCCAACTGCAGGGCATCCCACATACAGAGCCAGGACCCTGCTGTGGAGGTCCACATTGCTATGTCCAGCTGCCCGCTTGCCACACGACCTGGAAGCTCAGTAGGCATGTCATCTCGGAAAGATGCAAGCTAGACATCAAATGCAAGCTAGCCCAAGCCCACACATCCCCATATCTGCATGATCTTATTGAATGCTTTACCCAGTGACTGAACCTCAGTGCTACGATGTTTGCTGGTTGTGGGCTTGTTTTATTTTGCCTCTCTTTAACCCCTATGTATCCCATATTTTGGAATCACATCCTATTCACTTTATTTTCTAAGTTTATCTGACATTGGTCCTCTTTTGTCAGTTGTATCAATTTTCCATCTTGTCCAGGCCACTGTGGTCTGCCCTATGGACTTCTCCAGTGTGCTTCTTGGTGGTCTCCCTAATTCTTTGTTCTCACAAAATTCCATTCTCCACCCAGACACTGGAGTGAGATTTCATAAACATAATGTCAATGTACTATATTGAATTTCTAAGGACTGATGTAACCATTAGTACCACAAACTGGGTGGCTTAAAAGCAGCAGAAAGTTGTTTTCTCTCAGTTCTGGGGGCCAGGAGTCTGAAAGCAAGGTGCTGGAAGTGCTGGGATCCCAACAAAACCTCTAGGGGAGAATCCTTTGTTGTTCTGCCATTAATTCTTAACCTTCCTTGACTTGTAGATGTATCAGTCCAATCTCTGCCTCCACCTTCACATGTTTTTTTTCCTTTCTTCAAACACTCTAGTATCAACCAGGCATGGTGGCTCACACCTGTAATCCTAGCACTTTGGGAGGCTGAGATGGGAGGATCACTTGAGCTCAGGAGGTCGAGGCTGCACCACTGCACTCCAGCCTGGGCAACAAACAAACGAACAGAACAAAAAACCACTCCAATATCTTCCCGTCCACTGAAAATACAATGTGATGTCTGTACCCCAGCTGTACAGTTTTCTCATCCTCTCTTCCTGGCTTTTCCTGGGTCCCCCAACCCCTTCATCCTGTTCCCACCTTAGCGTCTTTGTGTTGGAAACTCATACCTGTTTATTATTTTATTTGCTCATAGTCCTTCTCCCATGGAAGCTGGGATCTGGGCTGCCTCATTCACCACTGTGTCCTAGTGCCTTGAATAACCATGGAGTAGGCATTCAATAAGAACTTACTAAATGAATAGGGATATAGTTTGGCTGTGTCCCCATCAAAATCTCATCTTGAATTGTAGCTCCCATAATCCCCACATGTCGTGGGAGGCACCCAGTTAGAGGTAATTGAATCATGGGGATGGGTCTTTCCTCTTTCCTGTGCTGTTCTCATGATAGTGAATAAGTCTCATGAGAGCTGATGGTTTTATAAAGGGCAGTTCCCCTTCACATGCTCTCTTGCCTAATGCCATGTAAGACGTGCCTTTGCTTCTCCCTCACCTCCCACCATGATTGTGAGGCCCCCTAGCCATGTGGAACTGTGAGTCCGTTAAAACTTTTTCTGTATAAATTACCTAGTCTCGGGTATTTCTTCATAGAAGTATGAAAATTGACTAATACAAATAGTGATCACTTCTTAGATTTCTCTTCCTTCTGTTTCCTTCTCTCCCTATTTCTTCCCTTTCTCCTAAAATATCATCCTTTACATGGGACCAGAATAACTTCCTTAAGATATTCTTTTAGTTGAGTTTAGAGTTTGTGTTTTCCTCATACTACAAGATTTCCTGTATTCTCAGAACAGAACAGTTAAACTCCAATGTCTGGCTTCATTTCCATCCCTCTCCCAAGTCAAAGTCACCCTGAAGGAGGCTCTTCCTCCCTCCCTTTTTCTCTGCCTACAGGCAAGTAATAAATGTCAATGGAATGGATAAATTAACTCTATAGATGGCTTCTGCAGAAGTATGGGGGTGGGGGATCATATTTTCCAGAGTGTTCAAGAATATAGACTTTTTTTTCATGTGCAGAGAAATGCTTTTAAAATTCCCTGATGGCTGCATGGAAGGCACTGCTCTTCAGGCATTTTTTCCTTACCCTAAGGCCAAATTCCAAACACACGGCTTGAGTCCATGTCACTTATGAGTTGCTTCTTACAGTCACTGATTTTGACATCTCTTTCCCTCATTCAATAATGCAGCTTTCAGAGAGCAATTGATACTTTTATTGTGAGAAAAAAATAGTAGCGACTGACTCTGGTAGATTATTACAATGTTCAAATGATGTTGGCAAACACTGTCATTGGCTTCCCAAGGGTAGGCAAAGCTGCCCCTTCATGCTAGTGTCAGTATTTAGTCCTCCAGCAGATATCCACAGCCTTTTCACCTTTGAAAGAAGATCACATTAGTCTCATTTATATATTCATGCATTTGGTTGAATTTGACTGACATGCATTTATATATTGATTCTATAGAACATGCCAGGCACAGGGCTAGCTGATAGGGTATAAAGGCAAGAAATAAACGGCCTCCGACTGCTACTAATTTACATTCTACTAGAAGCTAGTAGCTTAAATTCTACTAAAAGACATAATGCCTCTAAATTCTACTAGAATTCTACTAGGTTTTAGGATAGAGATATAAGAGACTGCTTCAGTGTAATATACTGGTAAGGGAACTGTTAAAGTATGGTAAAGGCAGTTAGCCCAACTTGGGAATTGAGAGAACCTTCCAGGAGGAGCTGACATTTTGCAGGTTGACGTTTTGCATTGTTGGCTAGGAGAGGACAGGTGGGAAGTACGCAGGGGGCAGGTGTGAAATACTTATGGGGAGTGAAAACTCAGCTCAGTATTTCTAGGGATGAAAGTGTAGCAGGGCGCAGTGGCTCATACCTGTAATTTCATCACTTTGGGAGGCCAAAGCAGGAGGATCCCTTGAGCCCAGGAATTCTAGAGCAGTCTGGGCAACATAGTTAGACCTCATCTCTAAAAAAAAAAAAAAAAAATTAAAATTAGTCAGATGTGATGGCATGTGCTTGTAGTCCAGCTACTCCAGAGGCTGAGATGGGAGGATCAGTGGAGCCTGGGAGGTGGAGGCTGCAGTGAGACTTGATTGCACCACTGCACTCCAGCCTGACTGACAAAGTGAGATCCTGTCTCAAAAAAAAGTGTGAGCAAGGAATGACAGTGTCAGGTGATGGAGATTTGGTATCATGTCCGGGCACTGAGCTCTGCCTTGTGGGTTATCTGAGCTGGGAGCAGGGACCAGACAGATGGGTTAACATTAGCAAACACCCTGAAAATGGAAGGGCCGTTTGGAATGATTGAGACTGTCCACTTCAACAGAGAATGCAACTGCTGGATCACCACCGTCTCAGGCATTGCCATAAGCAGAGTGATTTGATTGCATTGGCCTCAGTTGACAAAATGTATGACCTTAATACTACACAGTTAAATGTGGCAGAGCTTGCACATGTTGTTGAAAAAGTCACATGGACAGGCAGGAGATTGTGATCCCGTAATGGGAGGCTTGAATTTCTCACTTTTGAGATGGGCAAGATTGAAGTTGTGTGGTCGAGCATGCTCTGCAGGAGAGAAAGGTTGGGATTCTGGGACAGCAAAGAGGTGTGAGAAGGATGTGGCCGCGGTGGGTAAACTGGGCTCTGTGAGGGCAGGGAGTGGGCATAGCTCATGCTTATGGGCTCATTTTCTTTGATGACATTCAGGGAGAGTTTCTCTTTTGATAGTCAAAGGTCAAGCTGTTTAGTATATGACTCTGGTGGAGAAAATTTTAGGAATGTAATGTATTAGGGAAATGAAGCATGTAGCAAAATAGAGACCAGAAAAGGTTAGAAATAGGAGTTTGTAATCACATTCACCTGTAGGCTTCTGTTTTTTTCCCACAGCAATACTCTTCATTGATTAATTCATTATTTCATTTGTTACACAAAATATATTGAGTACCATCTATTTGGAAGGGATTACACTGTTCAGTTGATTTAACAATGCATCGGACCGTTTGTTCTCAAATACTGTTGATCCTGTTGGAATGAGACATGCATAGAATTGGTTGTCATATGTCCCATAAACTAGAACTTGAAAAATACTGTGGAAATTGAAAGTAGGAAAATAATACCTGATCATAGAAGGCTTAATGAAATCGGAGAGGCTAGTTATCTAGGCTTTTAAGGAGCTTTGTAAATGATTTGGGTGTGGGGGCTGTATTAGTCAGGGTTGTCTAGAGGGACAGGACTAATAAGATAGATGTCTGTATGAAAGGGAGTTTATTAGGAGAATTGACTCACACAATCACAAGGTGAAGACCCACAATGGGCTGTGTGCAAGCTGAGGAGCCAGGAAGCCAGTCCGAGTTCCAAAACCTCAACAGTAGGGAAGCTGATGATAGTGCAGCCTTCAGTCTGTGGTCGAAGGTCCGACTGGCAAATCACTGGTGTAAGCCCAGCAATCCAAAAGCTGAAGAACTTGGAGTCTGATGTTTGAGGACAGGAAGCATCCAGCATGGGAGAAAGATGAAGGCTGGAAGACTCAGCCAGTCTAGTACTTCCACGTTCTTCTGCCTGCTTTATTCTAGCCACGTGGGCAGCTGATTAGATGGTACCCACCCAGATTGAGGGTGGGTCTGCCTCTCCCAGCCCACTGACTCAAATGTTAATCTCTTTTGGCAACACCTTCACAGACACAGCCAGGAACAATACTTTACATCCTTCAATCCAATCAAGTTGACACTCAATATTAACCATCCCAGGGTCAAATCCTAGCAGAGCAACCATCAAGAGGGAGCGGCAGAACTTTCCAGAGAGCAGAGGATGAGCTGTTGACCAGGACATTTTCGTGGGACTCAGCTCAACCAAGGTGTGATGTTGGAAAGGTGGACCCCAGTCAGGACATGCTTAGCTTCACATTCCAGAGTAAGATATATTTTCAGTTTTCATTCTTTCGGACAATATTAAGTAGGAGTTCAATTAAGTAACAAGAAAATGTTAGTAGACGTTGCTGTGACACTTCCCCCTGATACTGATGGATTTAATATTATGGAGTAAGGTCCAAGTTGGTGTGCTCACCCCACCCCCAAAAAATCAAAATTTAGTAAATTAGAACAGGACTGGCCTAGCTGTAGCATGTGGGCCTAATGCAAACCAGCCCTTGATTTTCTAAATAAAGTTTTATTGAAACCCAGCCATGCTCATTTGTGAATGTCTTATTCCTGGCTGCTTCTTAATTACAACAACAGAGTTGAGTAGTTGAGAAAGCCACCGAAAGAGCCTGAAATATTTACTATCTGGCTCTTTAGAGAAAAAGTTTGCCAACCCTTGACTCAGATTCCTTAGCAGTTGGATGTATTGCTTGAGGAGTCATTCTTAATCATTTGAGCTGTGTCAATTAATTTTAAGGATATTCTTCAATTCTTGACCTGTTGTTTAACAACTGATATCACCAGGTTCCTTATTTTTGCCCTCGTAATAGGTGGGTAATACATTGGTGGAACCTGAAAAATATTGTTATATTTCCCATCTGCAATTCATGGGTTTTAGTCTTTGGCATGAATAAATCAAGGAGAGTGTAAAATGTAGCATCTTGTGTGAGAAAACATTTCGCGTGAATTATCGTCACACACTTCAATGGGGTTTGCCTCAATTCAGAGAATTAGTGTTATCTCGGATGGGAAGATTTGAGGAGAAAAATGAAAAACAGAATATTTCATAAAACTCTGCCCAGATCAAGCATAAGAATGACTAGCATATGCTCTTGCCATTAAAAGTGATTTGACCTGCTGTGTGGGAGCATTCAGAAGGACAAAAATAGAAGCCTGGTTTGCAAACAGCTGTTTCTAACAAGAGTCTTAGAGTAAATTGTAGAAGAATCCTTGCTATGCTTGCCTAGAGAGATTGAGTAACTCAGCCATCATCCTTCTGTGATGAGAACATCATCACAACATGCCATCAGGATGTTAAAAGTGTGAGTTGGACAATTACTCTACCAAATTTTAAACTCAGACTATGGCTTTTTCTCTGCTTATAAATTTTCAGAAAAAATAAATCATACTCCTTCACCTGTTTTTTTTTTTTTTTTTCTTTCCCCCATATCCTATTCTCCAACTTTCCTAAGTTAATTTCTCCTTCAAAACCCAAGTCAAAATCTATTGGTACGGGGCAGGTTTGCCCAGGTAAAAGACATTTCTTTTGATTTTTGTTGGTACTTAATCAGAGTTATCTGTGGGCATATCTTTTGTTTGTTTGTTTGTTTGTTTGTTTGAGGCAGGGTTTCACTTTGTCACCCAAGCTAGAGTGCAGTGGCATGATCACAGCTCACTACGGCCTCAACCTCCTAGGCTTACTCAATCCTCCTGCCTCATCCTCCCATGTAGCATGCACCACCATGCCTGGCTAGCTTTTTTATTTCTTATTTTTTGTAGAGACTGGGTCTCACTATGTTGCCCAGGTCTCAAACCCCGACCTCAAGTGATCCTCCTACCTCAGTCTCCCAAAGTGTTGGGATTACAGGTGTGAGCCACTGTGCCTGGCCTGTGGATATATCTGAGCTGTCTTTTGAGACTTTTAATTTCTGTAGGGCAAGGTCCCTGTTCACTGTGTTCTCTCTGGGATTCTGTTCGCATACAATCACAGTTCTCAGTGGGTATTATCTGAGCTATCTTTTGAGGCTGTGAGTTTCTGTAGGGCGTAATCTCCATGATATACCTTTGTGTCCCATTTGGGGATGTGAAAATCAGTAAAGCCTAGCATTTGGCACGATAGGTTCTAGAACTATACCTAATACCACCAATTACTGGCTGTGTAACCTTTGCCAAAGTTTTCTTGGCTGTGCAATGGGTTACTTGCCTTGCAGAGTGATGGTGAGAATCAAGAGTTAATATTGAAGTCATGAGTTTGAATGGTTTGGGGGACATGTGAAACTCCATCATTAGTCCTGATCACAGCAAGTCATTGCTTATTAAATGTCTGCTGAATGAATGAAGCATCCCGTGTCCACCCTCTGAGTTCCTCTGAACTCTGCTCAATGATAATGTGAGTGGTGCCTGGGAGAGCAGATTTCGGTGCTTTTTCAGCCTGACAGACACATTTGGCGCATCTCATTTTCAACGCAATATCGCAGGAGGAAGGAGACTGAAAGCTACACCATCTGACAAGCAAGGGCACTTGCTCATCAACACATGCCTGCAAATGTGTGATCATGCTTCCTCCAACATGTTTTTCCATAGACAGTATGTGCTCAGATGTGTTCATCATCTGTTAAAAAAATTTTAAAACATTTTTTTGCCATGACTGTTGTAAAAACTCTCCCTTTATAGCTTTAGAAAATTGCACAAGATTATGTTTATGGATACATTTCTTTAGGACCTGAATATAGACTCAGAACTATTAATACAAGATGGGAATCTCGTGATGTTCCACATAGTGGTTTCAGAGCTTCCAACAGAGCGTTTCTCGAGTGTGACAATTTGTTAACACTAGCTGCAGACGAAACCATGCCTGGTGCTACCATTCAGGTGGTCAGTAGGTGGCTAGATCTAGGGGCTACAGGCACATAGTCCCGTGCCTGCAATAGAGGTGCTCTGTGCATCTTACCTGAGCAGAGGTAAGCCATTTCTTTGCACCCAGACAGAAGTGTTGCCACCAGGTGGCCATTTGTGGCTTGGAGCTCCTTTGGGGATCTGGAATCTCTGGCAGGCTGTGATATTTCCGGGGCCTCTGCAGGAGATTTGTTTTATTTTGTTTTGTTTTCAACGTGGTTATACATCAAGCCATGTTCTTATAAGATGTCTCTTCCATCATCTGGAGTTCTGGGATATTCGCAAATTCCTCAGAGGGGAATAGATCACTGGCACTTGGGTTGTAAAATACACAGACCTTGGATGTGCCTGTGGATTTTTGTGAAACTGTGTGCTTGGTTTTCTGTTTTTTAAGACATGTTGTCTCTCTGTCACCCAGGCTGGAGTGCAGGGGCACAATCATAGCTCACTGCAGCCTCAAACTCCCAGGTTCAAGCAGTACCCCCCACTCAGCCTCCTGAGTAGCTGGGACTACAGGTGTGTGCCACCACACCTGGCTAATTTTTTTAATTAATTTTTTTGTTTTGTTTTGTTTTGTAGAGATGGCATCTCACCACGGTGCCGAGACTGGTCTTGAACTCCTGGTCTCAAGCAACCCACCTGCCTAGGCCTCTCAAAGTGCTGGAATTACAGGCATGAGCCACTGCACCCAGCCTCTATCTGCTGTTTAAGGGCCGTGTTTTTCAGCCACTCTCTCACATGGCTCTATAGCCAGATGCATCCCTTGGCTTCCCCTGGTGAGCCCTAGTAAACCATCCTCAGACATTGCCTTTCACCTTAAAGATGATGCACAGATCAACTCCTGGGAGGGTACGAAATTTGCTCGGTGCCTCAATCCTTAATTCTACTGTTCAGATGTATCTTTCTGAGTTTCGACATAGGCTGTAGAAACTAAATGTGGTTTACAAATTTGGTGTGATCCTCTTCTCTCAGGACATAGACAACTTGGCACCAGTGCTCTTGCTGCAAAGATAAAGTGATACCGGAAAACTGTTTAAATTCACAGGCTTTGGAGTCAGTCAGACAAACCTGGATTTGTATCTGTAACTCTACTGCTTACTAAATAAGTGACCGTCAGCACATAACTGAAGTTCTCTCAGCCTCAGATTGTACAACTATTATACATATATATATATATATATANTTTTCCTGATTTTAATAGTTTGGTTTTGTTCCCATTTATTTATGCTGTTTTATTTAAAACAAGGGGGCAATATTTGTATATCTAAACCATTCATGAAACCAGCCCTTTTTTGTTCTATAACAATCACTTATTTTGTTGCTGTTAAATTTAAAGTGAAGATGGTGTGAGTTTGATCGAGTAGCAGGATAAGCAGGTGAAAATTTTATGAGTTTGATGGAACAGAAGGAAAACTAGACTGTAATTCACACGTTGAGATTCCTCCCAAAGCTCCGCTTTCAACTACTTGAATGAACTACGGCAAAGTAGTTAAACTTCCCATTTGTTGGCTGTGATCTCTGTGAAGCAGGAATCACAGTATCTGTCAGAGAATTACCTTCAAGTGATGTTGAAAAGATAAAATAAGGGGAAGAGTTTTAACTTTCTTAGAAGGCCATCACAGAAACTACAAAGTATGATGTGAACTTCCATAGGAATCTCCCCTAAGTGACTGTGCATGTAGAATCTCTGAATGTCTGCAAAGGTCAGAGCCTGCTGAGGAGAGGAATTCAGTCTACAGTCTTCAGCTGTAAGAAATGAGCTTTTAACTATTCACAATAGCAAAGACATGGAGTCAACTGAAATACCCATCAACAGTGGACTGGATAAAGAAATTCTGGTACATACACACCATGGAATACTATGCAGCCATAAAAAAAGAATGAGATCCTGTCCTTTGCAGCAACATAGATGGAGCTGAAGGCCATTATCCTAAAAGAATGAATGCAGGGACCAAACACCAAATTCTGCATGTTCTCACTTACAAGTGGGAGCTAAACATTGAGTACACATGGACACACAGAAGGGAACAACAGACACTGGGGCCTACTTGAGAGTGGAGGGTGGGAGAGGGAGAGGACTGAAAACTACATGTCAGGTACTATGCTGATTACCTGGGTAATGAAATAATCTGCACACCAGACTCCCAAGACATGCAGATTACCTCTATGACAAACCTGCATATGTACCCCTGAACCTAAAATAAATAAAAATAAATACATAAACAAATACATAGATAAATAATGTGACATCTGAAAAACACACTAGAGCAGAATGCAATAAAAGGAGGCATTCCTGTAAAGGCTAAAAAAAAAAAAAAAAAGAGAGATGAGCTTTTAACAATGGAGATTTGCTTCAGGACCCCGAAACCGCTGTCTCTAGTGGCATTGATTTCCAGTGTGACTCACACATGATATTCCCGAGAGGAATGAGCATTTTTTCATTGGCTTCATTCTCACTTAACTATCTATTTAATGCTTCACACCAATTGTTTAAAACAGCCTCTTTTTTGAGTAGCTGAACTTCAACTCCACTCCCTTTGTCCCCAGCCTGACTTCCTGATGGCTACTTCAGTACCACTTAGCTCTATGCTGCCTTTGTCATAAAGGGTGAGGAAGCAGTGTTTATTCCCCCAGCCATGGGTCACCTGCCCAGCTGGAGTGACTTCAGGCCTGTCCTGTCTAAACCCTGTACTGGAGCGCTTGGTCTCCATCCCTCAACGGGAGGTGTTGGTCATATAGGGGCCACAGGAAAACTGCCCCTTTGCCCTCTGAAGGTTTGCTAAAAATCTGCTGACAAAGGCAACTGAGAAAAGGCACACAAATTTATTAACACGCATGGAACCTTACAAAATAGATCTCAAAGAAATGGCTAGAGGGTTGATGCTTTTATACCATCTTGAGGTTACAGAAAGAATGGGGCCTTGCCTCGTGGCCACATGGGTTAGGAGAGGGGAGAAGAGGACGCCTGGCTAGCAGAGGTGGTCTTGCTATGCAGATGAAACCTCCTGTGTAGCAATCCCCAGAGAGAAGAGATGGTGAATGTTTCTTGCAGACCTTTAAAGGTGTGAGTCTCTCAGTTCATCTTTCCTAGATCAGACAAGGGAGGCCTTCAGAGAAAGCCTGGCTGCCTCAATGCAGATTTTCTCTCTCTCTCCTTTTTTTTTTTTTTTTTTTGAGACAGATTCTCACTCTGTCACCCAGGCTGGAGTGCAGTGGCGAGATCTTGGCTCACTGCAACCTCCACCTCCCGGGTTCAAGCAATTCTCATGCCTCATCTTCCCAAGTAGCTGGGATTACAGGTGCCCGCCACCACGCCTGGCTAATTTTTGTATTTTTAGTAGAGATATGCTTTCACCATGTTGGCCAGGCTGGTCTTGAACTCCTGACCTCAGGTGATCCACCCGTCTCAGCCTCCTAAAGTGCTGGGATTACAGGTGTGAGCCACCACGCCCAACCAGATTTTCTCTACAGATTCAAATCTCCCCCACAAAAGACAGTTTTGCAGGGCTGCTTCTGTTTGCAGACCCTCTGAACATCCATCTCAAAATATGTCAAACAAGAGTATTTTGGGGTGAAATGTTTTGGTTCCTTCAGTGACCATCTTCTGAGATTATCTGCTGACATTCTGATCCACTCTGAACTTAGTCTTTCTGCCTCTGCCAGTACCCTTTCAATGCTGTATTTAATTATATTCTAATTGCCTCATAGGCACAAAGCCTGTTTCCTCAACTCTCCTGGTAAGAGCCATCCTGGTAATAAAATAATAACAGTGATGATAATAGCCATTTTTTGTGCCCTTCCTCTCTCTTGCAGGCACTGAGCTTGGCAGTTGGGATAATCATTCCATATAATACTCGCATGGAAACGTTGTGGGAATATGAGACCCAGACAGCTGAAGCTATTTTCTCAAATGCAAAGGGCTGGTGTATCTGTTTCCTATGTCTGCTGTAATCATTGACCACAAATTTAGTAGTTCAAAACAACATGATTTTTTAAAAAATTTTAGATTCAGCGGGTACGTGTGCAGGTGTGTTACATGGGTATATTGCATTATGCTGAGGTTTGGGGTTCTAATGATCCTGTCATCCAAGTAGTGAACATAGTACCTGATAGTTTTGCACTCCTTGGCCTCCTCCCTCTCTCCCGCCAGTAGATCCCAGTGTCTATTGTTGCCATCTTTATGTTTATGAGTACCGAATGTTTAGCTCCCACTTATAAGTAAGAACATGCAGTGTTTGGTTTTCTGTTCCTGCATTAATTCACTTAGGATAATGGCCTCTAGCTATACCAGGTTGCTACAAAGGACAATATTTTGTTCTTTTTTATGGCTGTGTAGTATTCCATGATGTATATGTGCCACATTTTCTTTATCCAATCCCTGTTGATGGGCACCTGGATTCATTCCACATCTACTATTGTGAATAGTGCAGCAATGAACATACAGGTACAGGTATCTTTTTGGTAGAATGATTTATTTTCCTTTGGGAATAACCATGAATTAAATGGGTCCTCAAGGTATTGGCAGGGCTGTTTCTTGCTGAAGGCTCTAGGGGAGAATCTTATTCCTTGCCTTATCCAACTTCTAGCGCCTGCCTGCATTCCTGGGCTTGGGGTACCCTTCTCTGCCTTCAAAGTCAGCAGCGTAGCATATACCAGCCTCTCTCTGTGATTATACCCCTCCACTTCTCTGACTCCCTCTTTCCCTTGAAAGGACCCTGTCTACAAAAAGAGTCAGACTCTGTAAAACGTTTGAAGAGATTTATTCTGAGCCAAGTAGACACAGCCCCAGGAGATCCTGAGAACATGTACCCAAGCTGTTCTGGCTACAGCTTGATTTATACATTTTAGGGAGACATAAGGCATCAGTCAATACATGTAAGATGTACATTGTTCAGTCTGGAGTCAGAGTCGGGGGGTGGGGGGGTGAGGAGGCTTCAGGTCATAGGTGGACTCAAAGAATTTCTGATTGGCAGTTGGTTGAAAGAGTTGATTTAAAGACCTGCAGTCGATAGAAGGGAGTGTCTGGGTTAAAATAAGGGGGTTGTGGAGGTCAAGGTTCTTATGATGCAGATGAAGCCTCCAGGTAGCAGGCTTTAGAGAGAATACATTGTACGTGTTTCTTATCAGACTTTAAAAGATACCAGACTCTTGGTCAGTTCACTTCTCTCCCAGATCAGGGAAAAGACCCTGAAAGAGAAGGGGATTGTCTTGTAGGTTTTCCTCACAAGAGACAACTGTGTGGGGTTATTTTGAAATGTCAAAGAAATATATTTTGGGGTAAACTACTTCAGTTTCTATCAGGGCCTGCTGTCTGTCGTGTTAGTATCTTATTGCTACAAAGAGTCTGTTTTGTCCGTCTTAAGGTCTCTGTTTTAATGTTAATGCTGGTCAGTTGTACCTGAATTCCAAAGGAAGGAGGCAAAATGAGGCATGTTCAATCCCCTCTTTCCATCATGGCCTGAACTAGTGTTTCAGATTAAACCTTTGGAATGCCCTTTGCTGAGAGGAGGGGTCCATTCTGTTAGTCGAGGTGCTTAGGATTTTATGTTTTGTTTACAACCCCATGATTACATTGGATCCACTCAGACAATGCAGGGTAATCTCCTCATCTCAAAATCTTTAGTCACATGTTTAGAGTCCCTTTTGCCATATAAGGCAAAATACCCATTTCCCCAGGCTCCAGGCTCCAGAAATTTTGATGCGGACACTTGGGGGCACCATTATTTTGCCTAGCACAGCTGGTGTAAAGTAGAAATGGAACTTGAATTCCCTGACTCCAGAGTCATTGATTTGAATCTTTGGTGACTCAAATCTTTGTTGCGTTGAGTCCCTCTGATTACAAAGTTTTTGTTCAAGATGCCATACAGTGCTGACCATGTCACGCATGGTGGTGACTGTGTCATATATATTCCTTTTTTCAATACAACATATACAACATATACTATATTGCTCATGGAATACTCATGGATGGAATGTATGTAATTAGAGCAGTTGGTTATTCTACACTGAGCACAAAAGAGTCCATTGAAGTGAGCGTTTAAAGCGTTGAAATCTCCCTGTTGCCTCTTACTTCTTTTTTGATCTTTTAGGAGGAAAAGCAAACAACTGGGAAGGAGGTATCCGGGTTCCAGGCATCCTTCGTTGGCCCAGGGTGATACAGGCTGGCCAGAAGATTGATGAGCCCACTAGCAACATGGACATATTTCCTACAGTAGCCAAGCTGGCTGGAGCACCCTTGCCTGAGGACAGGTACTCTGATGCCAGGGTGGTTGGTATTGTCGAGCTCTGATTTCACAGCCCAATATGCTCCAGTTTGCCTGCATAATGGTGTGGGGACCAAGGCCTTTGGCCCCCTGGAGTTTTCCTGAAAATCACAGGTTTGAGGCAGGTCAATTAGTAGGATAAAAGGCATATAAATTTACTTAACGTGTACACAGGAGGCTTCCAAAGGAAGACCCAAAGATACAGGGGAAATTGTTCGTTTTTATGCTGTGGTTCAACAAAGTACGGGCAGTGTGTAGAAGTAGAATTGGAGGGAAAAGTCTGACCTCATGCTAACGGACTGAGTGGGGAAACCCAGCCAGGCCTGTCTATCTAGATGCTTCTTGGCCTCTCTGAGCAGTGTTCCTTCCTTCTGGGCATGGGACAGGGCCGTCTCTGGAACAGGGGTCTTATGACCTACAGTCAAACAAGGTAGGTCAGAGGATTTATTTATGGGCAGTTTTTACACAGAAAGGCAGGGGGAAAGTTGGAGTCATACTTTTAGGTTTGATGATGGTTTTGGGGATCAGGGGTTTTGGTTCTTATGGGGAAGAGGGATTCTAGTTTCTCTGGCACCTTGGGGTAGAGTGGGACTGAGAGCCAGGAGGGCAGGAGAAGGTCAGAGGAAAACGTCTGCCCTGAGGCCGCTGCTGAGGCCCTCTGTTTGGAGTGTCACACTGCCTCCAGCTGGACTTGTTATCTCTGTCCAGTCTGGGGCTTTACCGGTGGGTTTGCCAATGTAAAAACCCCTCTGCCAATCTCTTTATCCAGAGGGAAATAAACTCAGAGGCACTGAAGGTTTTTAGTGACCAGGAAGGTGGATGGGTGGTGTTTAATTCAGCCTTGGTCTTTCAACATTGTGCTGATGCTGTTGTTCTCTTCTGTTCTCCCCTCCATTGCTTGCCATTGTGCAGCTGGACCACAACCTCTTTGACCTCCGACATTGGGATCCCACACCTTTTCCTTTGTCCACACTCAGCAGCCCTTTGCTGTAACAGTGAGAAATGCAGCCGGTTCCCCAGCTAACGCCCCATTTCCCAGCACGTCTTCACCGAGAAGTTCTAAATGAAATGTCTTTCTCTTAAATTTAAATACGACTTCATATGACATTGCCAGTGGTTTCTTCCTAAGTGTTATTACCAATCTGAAGAGTTTTAAGTGAAGCACACTGATTAATTGTTTTCATTAGTTTGGTGACAGACCAGGCTAATGTCACGCAGGCGGCTGCAAATCTTGTTTAAATTCAGCTGCAATGAGAAGGAAGAGGAAAGGCGAAACGAAAGACAAAAACAACTGCACTGCCAAAGCAAGTCCAGAGATAGGTTTCCTCCCCCTCCCGCTGTATTCGACCTTGTTCCTTACTGGTTTCAACTCTGCTTTAGATACACACCCTTCCTCAACACACACAGACACACACCAATGAGAAATGCAGCTTTGACAGTTCAGCTATTCTCAAACTTTGAGGTCTCAAAACCCCTTTTCATTTCTTCTATGATTGAGGACCCCAATGATCTTTTGGTTATGTGGGTTGTGTCAAGAGATGCTTATTATATTAGTAATAAAAAATGAAATTTTTTAAGACACCAAAGTACTCCAAGCTCACATTCCATTGGCTAATACATCAATGATGTCATCATTCACCCTGTGGCCACTAGGAATGTTCACTGTACACTCCTAAAAGAGTGATAGTGAGAAAGACAAAGAGTGCCTTCCTGTTGTAAAAATAACGTTGGCCTCACAGACCTCCTGAAAGGGTCCCAGAGAGTCTCTGGATCACGCTTTGAGACTAGCGGGTGCTGTGGCTAAGAGTGGAGATTCTAGACCTGCACTGGTTGAATCCATATTCTTCTTCTTTTTTTTTTTTTTTTTTTTTTTTTTGAGTTGGGGGTTTCACTCTGTCACCCAGGCTGGAGTGCAGTGGCGCCATCTCAGCTCACCAGCTCACTGCACCCTGCTACTCCCAAGCTCAAGCGATCCTCCCACCCCAGCCTCCTGAGTAGTTGGGACCACAAGCATGCGCCACCATGCCCAGTTAAGTTTTTGTATTTTTGGTAGAGATGGGGTTTCACCATGTTGCCAAAGCTGGTCTTGAACTCTTGAGCTCAAGAAATCCTCCTGTGTCAACCTCCCAAAGTGCTGGAATTACAGGCTTGAGCCACTCAGCTTGAGTCTGAGGCCAATAGGGGAATTGTAAGATCTCCTACTCCAGTCAAACTATTCTTTTTTTCCACTCTAGTGATGGAAAACATGGCAGCAGTGTCTTACAGAAAGTTTTCCTGTATAAAGCCAAAATCCCATTCTCTATTTGACCTCCTCATTGGCTGTAGTTCTTACCTTTGGAATAAAGCTTAATACTTCCTCAAGTAGCTAGAACAGAGTGTTCAGTCAATCTCCTTTATTAAATTTGTCTCTCATGACCCATAATGTTAAAACCATCACTACTCTTCACTTTCATAATATCTTGGAATGGTTTTCTACCCAGTGGGGAAAAGCAAGGTGAGGAAAAGTTCAGAGGCAAAGAGGAAGATTCATAAAGGGAAATCTTACTGCTTCTACCTTCTAGCCGCTCTAGTCTGAGGCTGATGGAGGTCAATCTGTGTTTCTTATATGTGCTCAATGAAGAAGGTAACAGCGTCCCTCTTAGAAGACCCAAGTATCTTGTGTGTGGGTTTGTGTCATCAATAGAACCAACTCTCAATATTGAAGATTCCCCTCTGTTTCTGATTCCCTTCATGGACCTTGGAGGTGCTTGTTGACCTCATTGGTTTTTGTTTTGTTTTGTTTTGTTTTGTTTTGTTTTGTTTTGTTTTTTTGAGACAAAGTCTTGCTCATTTGCCCAGGCTGGAGTGCAGTGGTGCAATCTCGGCTCACTGCAACCTCCACCTCCACCTCCCAGGCTCAAGCGATTCTCCTGCCTTAGCCTCCAGAGTAGCTGGGACAACAAGCATGCACCACCATGCTTAGCTAATTTTTTACATTGTTAATAGAGAGGGGGTTTCACTATGTTGGCCAGGCTGATCTCAAACTCCTGACCTCAGGTGATCCACCTGCCTCAGCCTCTCAAAGTGCTGGGACAACAGTTGCGCACCACCTCGCCCAGCTGATTTTTGTATTTTTAGTAGAGACAGGGTCTTACCATGTTGGCCAGGCTGGTCTTGAACTTCTGACCTCAGGTGATCCACCCACCTCGGCCTCCCAGAGTGCTGGGATTACAGGCATGAGCCACGGCGCCTGGCCAGTTGACCTGGTTTTAAACCACATAGGTTGCTTCTGTGTTGAGGTCCTAGCTTCTGGTACTAGTCCAGCTGTAAAATGCCTTCATCATCCTAGAGACAGCACAGGTTAGAAAACAGAAATGTGCTTCCAAGTGCCTCATGGGAATAGAATTATCACACAGTACCTTATTTAAAGCATATTGCCAACCAGGTCCAGTAATATTCTTATGTATTTGTCCAGAAGACTTTGAATATCTAAAGTAGTGTTTTCCCCCAGGGGTCACTTATCAATGCCTGGAGACATTTTTTATTGTCTTGGCTCAGGGTGCTACTGGCTCAGATGTGCCATCAAGCATCCTGCAATGCACAGCACAGACCCCTACTATGATGAATTATCTTACCCATTATGTCAGTAGTGCTGACGTTGAGAAATCCTACCCTGAAATTTATTATTGCTCTTTTATGGAAAATGTTGTTATAATGGAAAATCCCATCAAAACTTTTCAATAAAAGCATCTAGACAATACCCTCACATCTATATCCATCTATAAATGTGATACACAGATGTCTGCCTTTTAGAAAATAGCCTTAACTCCTTCCTGCTCAGAGTGGTGCAAATAAGCTTTCTCAGCTTCCTGCTAGAGAGATACTAAATTTGCACTTCTCAGGAGAAGAAACTCATTCAGAAGGTTGGACCCAAGCTGTTTGATGGGCACTTAACAAAGTGCCTTCGCTTCTTTCTGCATTTTGTCTGAAGAAGATAATTTCTGTTCAGCAGACCTCTATTCTTCAAGCACTGTCCTGTAATTCTCAGGAAGCATTTTGGATCTAGTGGGAGTCCTTCCTGGCCAATCGAAGCATGGTGGCACATCAGAAGCCCTTGGATCCAAGGTTTCTACTTAAGCCAAAAGAAAGGTAGTCCGGAGGAACACAGGAAAGATTTCTGTTGTTGTTGTTGTTGTGTTTTTGTTTTGCAGCATCTTAACACTGCAGTGAGAATAGTTCTCTAATTCAACCCTATGATGTGCTTACGTGAGGTTTCTCTCTGGCAGTGAATTTTTCTTTCATATGCATGTTAGTGATTCATTTTCATTCAGTGGCATGACTTATCAGAAGAACTTTCAGTGTCCATCACCCTGGGCATATTCAGAAAATTAATTTCCCTCCAGGTCTCCAAATAAGCTGATCCTTTTGGAAATAAATGGAGGAACAACCCTTTTTGTGTTACAAAGGCGCAACAGGGGCTTGCAAAAAAGAAGAAATCTAATAACCTAAGTGTTTTAATTTCAATTAACGTGAAAATTGTTTTTCTTTGGGTCTCATCTTGCAAGGAATACAATATTGCCCATAGTATGAGTATGACCATGCCCCTTTTCCTAACATGGTATTAACATCAGTAATAAGAGAATGGGCAACAAGTCCCATAGTTTGGTTACACCTTTTGGGAAAAACCCAACATTTTTTAAACCATTAGACCCTTCAGGCTGGGACGGCAAGGGAAACAGGAGTGCTGGCCACCTTCAAAGAAATAAAATTTTTAGAGGTGAAATATTTAGAACTTTCTGGTTCCATAATTAAAATAAAAATTGGACTTTCATTTTTTAAAGTTTCAAAACCAAATTAATGCTTTAATGCTCAAACACTTTTGTTTAATGGAGGAAAGGAATTGTTTTAGGGCCTTACTTCTCCCAGTAACTTTTTTCCGGACTTATAGCCGAAAGCACTACGAGAAACCCTTTTTCAAGAAGAGTATACAGATGAAAAAAGTCAGTTGAGCTATATTCAGGTTCACATCAGTTTTGGCAAATTAAAGGTGAGCTTCTTCATGGGGAAAGAATCCCAAGTTCTGTGTGTGGTAACACTTATACTTTTGAATCTTGCTTTTCGTTCACTAGGCAGAGGGTTTAATTTTACAAATGGAAAGCATATTTTTCTAAAATTGTGAAAATAACTTCTGGAATACTTAAGATTCCCTTTAGTTTATTACAGATATATGGTACTTTCCTCCTAATAATGTTTCCTTAAACTATGATTGGGTCTACATTGGAAATCGTCTGTTCATTTGGGTATATCAAATAAGCTGCTAACCAACATTGTGCCCCAACAATAAGCTTCCTCTATTAGTTATCTAAGACCTTACTCCTGTATCACCCCAAACCTTTTCTTTCTTTTCTTATGATCTTCAGTCCTTCCAGAGTTGGTAGGGCAATGGGCGGGTGGGAAGGACATTCCATGTGGACGGGACAAGGATGTTGAAAAGCCTCAGAGGCTGAGAGAGAGCCCACAGTACATTCTTAGAGAATGAACGTCAATACGGTTTCAGGGAAGGGTTTCCCAGACCATGCCCTTTTTAATTATGTAAAAATTGTCTGTAATATGGTATTTAACTTGACCTGAAATTCTTTGACCGCAAGGGATGCCTTGCTTAACAACCTGTTAATAGCGCTCCCATCGTTGTCAGGTCCAGGAACTCAGGAGAATAACTCACCTTCCAAATTAAGAAACCACTCCAAACCCACTCCCTTTTTCCACCCAACAGCCATGAGGGCACTAGGGACAAGAACAACCATCAGTTTTTTTAGATTGGGCTGTTATGCAGGGACCATGCTACAAACTTGAATTAGGTTGCAAGGAAAAAAGCCCGTTAGGGACTGTTTCCAGAGAAAAACAGCATGCTTTGGGTCACTTGAAAGTTGAGTTGGCCAATCTCCCAGGGGAACACGACATTCTAAAAGCATTTTTGTTACTAGCAGACTAATGGGAATGGTGCTATTCTCTGGGTTATTGCCATGGTTAAACTGTGAATCCACCAAGGTGGTTTAAAAAACAATCCCAAAATATTCGATAGCTTAGACCCACCACTTAAAAGGTTTAGCTCAACAGAAGTCACTTCCATTTTCATGGCAGAAATTGAGCTTTCCTTTGACAGACCATATTCTGCAGCACTGTTAATGGTGGCTTTCATAGCAGCATTGATTTATGGCCTGCCTCTAGGAAGGGACCACGTTAGGTGTTAGGATATTAAAAAAAAAAAAAAAAAAAAGGTCTGGTTCTCCACTTGAAAGAAAAATAAGGTTTGCAGAATAAACTTGTTGGTCCCTCCTTTAAAAAACCATCTCCAAATAATTTCATTTTAAGTAGAGGAAAAAATAATTAGGAGACTTGGAGTTCTATTTTGGTTTTAGTTAAATCCCCCCTTTCCTGTTAATCCGTGATCAATTTCCCAGTATTCAAATACTGATCTTGGGCCAGGGGACCGGAGTAGAGCTTGAAGCCAGAGGTTCAAGCGGGGGCAACATAGCCAAGACCTATCTCTCGAAAAGAAAAAAAAAAAAGAAACAATTGAAAAAATAGCTGAGCATGGTGACATGTACTGGGGCGCGTGGCGAGTCCGCCACCGGCGCAAGGGACCACCGTTGATACGTGGTAGGATAGATTGAAACGAGATGGGCAGAGAGCGAAAAGGGCTCAGACACCAGTGCGGCTCGAAGCATGGGCGTGTGGGCCGCGCTCGATATGGGTGTGTTGGTGCGGAAGGGGAGACAAGAGCGTGCAGCTGTTGGCGTGAGATGAGCAGAGGCTGAAGTGTCGGCCGCCGCGCGGCGCGGCGTGTCTGCGCTATAAAAAATTAAATAAAAATTAGTATGTTCAGTGTTATCTGGTAGAGGCGTAGACAGAGATATCCATGTAGATAGGGTTATGAGCTGCGTGGTAGCGCGTCATGTTGGTGTATATATATACTGGTTGTTGTTATGTTGGAACTACATCTCGCACACACACCAAATATTACAAAGCTGCTAAATCTTCATATAGATATTTTATCAGTGTATATACTGACTCTTGGGCCAAAGACGGAGAGAGCTTGAAGCCAGAAGTCCAAGGCCAGTCTGGGCAACATAGCAAGACTTCAGTCTCGTCAAACCGGAAAAAGAAAAAAAAAGCGGAAAGAAAGGAGAAAACAAACAGATGGCGGAAAACAGGTAGCGTGAGATTGGCTGGGGGAGGCATGTAGTGTGGTCATGGTACTTGGCGGCGCAGGCGGGTAGTGTGAGGCCAGGGGAGGATCGGTTGAACCAGCGAGGTCAAGGCTGGCAAGGGCTATTGGTTGGCTCCACGCACTCCAGGCCCTGGATGTCAGAGCAAAGACCTTGCTTTAAAGAAAAAAAAATTTTGGAAAAATACTGATCTTTAAGACAGCAATTCGTTCTCCCATTGTTCTTATTCACGTGCTTTGAATTTTTGTGGACAAAGGAAAAAAAAAAAAAAAAAAAAAGCAAATTCAAAAAGTAAAAGTTAGTTTGTGTTCCAGAAAGGGAATTCCATCTTGCTTTTGAGAATTGAAAAGGACATTCTTCCCACTCTGGGGAAGGTGGAAAATCCCGTCTGTCCCTCTGTTCTCTCTCCTTTCAGATCACTTTCCCATTGGGGGTTTTCCTTTGGTTAATTCCATGCCTGCCCATTCCCTCTTTACTTTCTTCCTTCCTTTCAAACTTATTGGATCTTCATAAAGCCGAGTCTTCTGAAAGGAATTTGAAAAAGAACCAAGACGATGGACTGTCATTTTCGGGATGGAAACCAGTAATTTCAGGCACACGCTTGCGTCTCAATAGAATTCTTCTCTACATGTGTTTTTCTTTTCCCATCTGGTTTCACAGGGAACCATTGGGTTTGGGGAAGTGAGCCAAGCCAGTTTCTTTTGTTCTATTTTTACTTTATTGGATAATTAGGGAAATTTTCAGTCACGACTTCTGGCAGAAAGCGGTGATTAATAACAAGGGTTGAGGCCAAAGAAGTGCTAACAACAAGGTTGTAATTACATTATGGGTTTTTAGTGACAGCAAAATAAACCATGGGAGAAAGCTTAAGGGACATAGGACCTCTAAAACACACTTACCCAAGTTATACAGCCACGTCAAACTTCTAGTTTCTAAACGCCTTGTAACAAGAGATGACAGGAATGTAGTGTTTTTAATCAGAGAAAGAAAATCCTCAAGTTAAACACTCAGCCTTTCAAAATAATTCTCTGCCTCTCATTTTGATGGCAATGGCCTAATGGTATCATGGTTTCAATTTCTCATGTAGCTGTTAATTTATGTTTAATGTAAAACACAATTTTATACTTTATTCCTTTCTTCAAACTGTAAGCAATCTTATTTTGCTCATCACCAACTGCATATGTCTTATTGTTTGCAAGCAATCTGGAAAGTTCTCCTTCTTGGCCTAGTTAGATACCCAGTAGTAGAGGAGATATATTTTCATTTGGGAATAATCTGTTCCCTGGTTATTTAATGGTATCATTATTATTATATATGAATTAATTCATTTTAATGAGAAATTTGCATTCATTGCAGTCTACGAATCCAAGTTGCCTCATGCAATATAGTATCTTTTAATTTTAATCCCAAATTGTCAGGTGCCCGTCTTTTCAGCAGACCTGTATTTCATGAATAAAGCTTTCCCTTTGGTCAGGCGATAGACAGAAAATTGTGTTTTGGAGAAGCAATAGGAAGAATAAGGGTGTGAATGCCAGATCAGCTGGATTTCAATCCCATCAGTTCTTACTCTGAACAAGGTCCCATGACCTTGGGCAAATTACTTAACCTTTCTGTGCCTCTGTTTTCTCATCTATGCAATGGGGATGACCGTAGTTCCAGTTCATGGTGCTCTTTGCAGATGTAATGCATGGACAGAGCTGGGATCAATGTGTTGTTGCACAGGGCACCCAGGTGGGGTCAGTATTCTTTGTATTCATTACGACTGGAGCTCCCACATGCTCTTGTTGGTTCAGAAGGACATTTGAGAACACAGGACTGATTCACCACTTGATGCCTGGCTGTTTATCCCACAGGATCATTGATGGACGTGATCTGATGCCCCTGCTTGAAGGAAAAAGCCAACGCTCCGATCATGAGTTTCTCTTCCATTACTGCAACGCCTACTTAAATGCTGTGCGCTGGCACCCTCAGAACAGTGAGTAAACAGACCTTTCCATGCTTCTCATGCTCCGTGCAACCTATGCCATGGGAATAGTTAAAACTAAAGGGCAAAAAGGTGGCTCTGCTCAATGGAGGCCAACAGGTGCCTCAATGTGCGCCCATGCTTTGCTTTGTCCTCTTTTCCCTCCTCTTCCTCTCTTCTCCTTCTGGTGACATAGTTGTCCAGGTAGGAGGACATCAGAAGGCTATGTCATTCACCCACCTAAACACCACCCACAGCTTCTCTATCCCAGCAGAGGAAGCTCCCTGTTCTCAACAGGGCGCTGTGGCTGGTCCTTTATTGCATGCACAGCTTCCCAGCTTCATTCCTGGTACTCCTCCCACACTGAGGACAGCAACCCCTGTGCTCTGTGCATTGCTGTGCTTACACTTGCAGGCTCTTCTCCTGGAAGGGTGTCTTGCCTCATCCATCTTGGAGGGTACTGCTCAATGCCCCCCAGACTCTGCTGAAATGCCACCTCCTCTGCGTGTCCTCAAAGCATTCCCCTCACTCTTCTAGCATGGCACTAAAGGCTAGAGAAGGAATGAATAGCATTTAAATGTTTACCTGACTTATTTTCCCAGCCTAAAGATGATGGATCGTGACTCACTGAAACTGTATTTTGTGTATCATGCATATTTGCTACATTTGGATATTTAAAACAAAGATAAAATGTTCTTCAGTACTATCCCATTTCCTGAACTGGGGGTTCTTTTAATTGTGCAATCGAACAGGATCTCTTGTGGGTTTTCTAATACTTGTTTTATAGTGGCATTTCCAATTAGCATACAGGAACAAATGGTTTATAATCTTAGGTGTGGTTATTGATTTCAAACCTTTCTTTCATATTTTTGAAACTTAGAATTACAGTAATATTCCTATCACTAAGATACCTGGCAGTCAATGGAAAGTGATGAGCAATTTATAAAACTATTGTATGTACTAGAGGTACCTGTTGAGGTTGGACTTGCAGTTCCTTCTTTGGAGGTAAAATAAAATTCCCCTTTTCTCTAAGGGGCTTTGGAGCTCTGCTTCTAGAACCTAGGACTGCCCCCCTACCCCGCCCCGAAGGAGGGGTGTGTAATAACCTCCTAGCTGCTAACTTCTTCTTAAACTTAGGGTGATTCCATTCCATTTTCCAACAAATCTTTGTCTCTTCCCCACTCACCTAGCCAATTTACCCAAGACTTATCATTTAAAGAGCAGCCTCTCTTTTATTTTTACAACTTTTCCATGAAATTACAACCCTTTTATTAGCCACAGAAATCACAACAGGTTTATGCTTCAGAGTTTCTCCTTTAAGTCTGGGCAGTTTCCTCATGATATGTTCTAGAAGACAAAGAACAGCAGAAACATGGGCTTGCGATTTTACTTCTGGAAGCGTTTTATTCACATATCTCATCCATGTGGCTACAATTCCTAGTTTCCATAAGAATACTGCTTCTTTTTTAGATCAGTTTATAGCATCGACTTCTGAGCTTTGTAATAAATGAGAGCTCAAGGACTCTTAATTTCTTTTTATATGGAGCCAGCAAGGAATGTGAAGACAAAGTTTCTGTGACTACTGCGTGTTCAAATAAGTCTGTATCATGTCCTGAACCTTGCAAAATTGTATTTTAATAGAGCCAAATCCCCAGTTAGAGAAGCCGGAAGGAACATATTGGATCAGAGGCTGGAGGAACACATTATGTGGAGGAGTAAAGAGAAGGGGGACAGGAAGAGACAGAAAATAGGAGTGAGAAAAACAAGACCCAGTTTCTGATAGGCAACTGGCCCCGGGATAAAATTTACTTCTTAGACTCTGAATGCAATTCCTTCAACTCTTCTGCCTTGAACTGGTAACAAAAAAAGGAGAAATCACAGTATCTGAAGGCTAGAATCATTTATCGAGATAAAGGACCTCAGGAAAACATGATGTTTATGAATCATTTATGATTTATTTTTTCAGATGCTATCTGAAACTCAGCAACCATATTTGCTGTCTTGGCTTTTGTGTATGTCTTCATGTTTAGTCATTTTGTATTTTATCTATTCATTTTTTCTAGAAATATGTATTGAGCACCTACTGTGTGGAACATATCGTCTTAGCGCTGGCATCTGTCAGTGAGCAAAACAGACAAAGTTCCCTGCTGAAGAGTAGCTTACATTTTAGAGCATGAGGCACTGCTACCTGTGCCATGTGCTGGGAATACAGGGATGTGTAAGGAAAACGTGACTCTCATCCATATGGAGCTTTCTGTCACCTGGGGAAGAGAGATCTTAAACTAGTACTAGTTGAGTGAGTCTGCATAGGTCATCTCAGATAGACTTTGGTAGGAGCTTGTCAATAATCACTAGAGTGTGGAACATATTCCATGAATCTTAGGGATAAGAGGACTGTCGCCTGACCTCAGAATACTTTATTAGAAAAAAAAAATGTAGTATTAGGGTTTAGTAGCAGGCAGTGGTATGCTGGAATCAGCTCCTGATCGTTCAGGAATCTTGCCAGTTGGTTGTTAAACCATTGTCTGTCTTCATTTGGCTGTGTTGTGGGTGTTTACACCACGGCAATTGGCAAACATGACAAATACAGGTTGCCTTTCTCCCTCAGAACCCTAGATTAACGACAGTTTGTTGGTACCAGTAGAACTGACTGCAGATGTTTTTAAGATGCAGTTACCATTTGTCTTGATTACTTAGAGGATTAAATGTTGTAATTCCAAACTCATGAAATACTGATTTTCCAAAAACTTATAGCTAGGATTTCATTTCCACCCTTTTAAAACATGAATCTCTTTTAAAATTTATATATAATGTCTTCGCTATAATTTAGTTGTCTCAGCAAATTGAATGACATAATTTAATTATGATCTGATATCATTATTCCTATTACATTTTACAAGAACTCATGAAAGCATGATTATAACATGGATAACTTTTCTTGCACTAAAATAAGAATTTTGAGTTAAAATTTACCATTCAATGTGTATGAAAAATTTTGGCTTTAACGTTTGACATATGAATTAATGTTATTAAAAATTCAACACAATGACAACTTGATTTTATGGATGGAATTGATCTTAGAGGGTAGGTGGATACTTGGCTCCAGGATTTTTAAGCTGATGACTGTAGTCTGTGAGATAAATACTCACATTAATGGAGAGTCCCCAAACCAGCTGGTCATACTAAAATCCATGGGATAGCTGTAGATATATTCTAGAATGCAGTGCAATATAGTACATAATTAATAGCTTAAAGCGTTTTGTACAGACAAATATGGAATCTTAGCATAATGTAGAAAAAAAAGTCACATATATTTGAAATGTCACACTTTAGTCAGGAAAAGGGATCTCCATGAAGCTATAAAAATTACTTACAGAAACAGGGCACCGATACCATTCTTTCCCTAGGAGAAGGATATAGACATCCTCACATTGAACTAGCAGAGCCTCATAAATCCTGCTCCATTTTCTATTCAAGTTTTTTGGAAACTTTTTTCCAACAATAAAAAAATTTTTTAAAAAAAGCTTTATTTTAAAAAATGACAATACTAGGAACATTTGAATGATTATCTTCTAGCTATTGTGAAATATACAATCAATTAATGTTAACTGGTGATGGATATCCCAGTTTCCCTGATTTGATTATATGAGTGTTTCAAATGATCACGGGTACCCTGAAAATACGTACATCGAATATGCATCAATAAAAAGTAAATAAATAAAATTACAGCAAACAGCAATAGGGTAATGGAATTCATTCCAAAGGAATGTGTTCCTTTCCAGCTTTCTGAAAGATACCTTCATTTCAAAATAAGAGCTGAGTAATGGTTTAAAATCAAAACCAGCTTACCATGGTAACATAAAGAAAAATGCTTGCATTGCTCACTATCTAGCATTTTCATTTAATTAAAATGTAATTTTGCCTCTAAAACACACCTAATAAAAGAGAAGAGATTCTCATAACAGCCACTTATGAGTTAACAGCATCAGAAAGGCAGCACTTGGCTTTCATCATCACTAGTAATTTTGGTGAGTACTTGTCAGATGCCCTTTCTCATCTGATCCTCTGAATTAGGATCTAAAGTGTCAGAAATGAAATATCGAGGGCTGAAACTGACCTAATATGAGATGCAGCATTTCCAAATTTAAGCTCACCGGGAACTATCCTGTATTTCAGCTGACCTTATAAAAGGACATATTTTCATCCTCCTCTGTAACTGTTGTAGCAATTAAGAAAAAGCACATATATGTAAACCATTTCAAGGATAACTTTTAAGTATTAGGATTTCTTTTCTTTGTGAACACTTCAGATGCTGCATTGCCACAAGCTTTTGATAGTTCAGGCATGCAGCCATTATTTCACTCATGTGCCTGCGAAGCCCAGTAGCAAGGTATACAACATTTGTACTTGTAATTGTAGCAGCACAGGATGATGGTGTCCTGGGATGAACAGAATTTGCTTTGGAGATCCAGGAGAAGGAGTGATTTATGAGGTTAGAAAAGAATTCATTGAACTTTTAATTTTTTAATTAAATTTATTTTATATCATTATCATCCAAACACATCAGTAATAGCCTAACTTCTCCTAACAATCATTTCCAACAGTGGAAGAAAATCACCACATAAATAAATTTTGTGTTTTCCAACACAGTCTATTAAACATATATTTTCTTATGGAACTTCATACCTTATAGACAGTATCAGACAATATTTGAGATAAACATTCAGTTTAAAACCAAAGTTGTAGTGTGTCTGATCTAAGATTACACTAATACTGTGGGAAAAAAAGTCCTGGTCATTACTTTTGATAATTTGCTACAGTGCAAACTTACTTCCTTATAGAGACAAAGTAATCAAAATTGAATTTTCTTTCTTGAATACAAAAAAAAAACCCCAAAACTTGGTGTGGCTGAATGCTCAAATGCCCTCTTCCATCTAAACTTGGCACCCAGCTTATTCTGATCTTTTTGCCAGGGGTCACTTCTGATCTTTTCCCCTTGCATTCTCCGTCCTACCGTTTCGTTGATTTTCTACAGTATTTTACACATCTCTTTTCCCCGACTTCAACATGAGGTGTCTCTCAGTTCTCCCCGAATGTCTGCTTTTATGTCTCTAAACCCCCGCTGGATTTGCTTTCATATGCTCTCAGACCTGGTGTTTTCTAAATAGACATTTTAGTTCTAACCAGGGCATGCAATATTTAGCAATTTTTTGTGTCTTCCTTACTTTCGTATCTTCTATACAAAAATGTTTTGTAGGTGGTTATAGACGTTTCCCTTTGTTAATCTCATGTTCTTGAAATTTGTCATCTCTTTTTGTGATCATTATGTATCTTTTGGAGACGTGCTTGATGACAGTAAACACTGATGTTTATTGCATATTTACTGTCTGCAGGACACTTTGTCAAGAACATTGTATTTGATATCTCATTTAATCCCCTGAATTAGAAGAGATTATGATTATATTAGTTTCAGATTTGACTGTAACAGAAAACAATAAAAATAAAGTTTACATTAGAGAAGGTTTTTTTTTGTTTTGTTTGTTTGTTTGTTTGTTTGTTTTTTGAGATGGAGTCTCGCTTTGTCACCCAGGCTGGAGTGCAGTGGCGTGATCTCGGCTCACTGCAAGCTCCGCCTCCCAGGTTCACACCATCCTCCTGCCTCAGCCTCCCGAGTAGCTGGGACTACAGGCTCCTGCCACCATGCCCGGCTTTTGTATTTTTAGCAGTGATGGGGTTTCACCGTGTTAGCCAGTATGGTCTCGATCTCCTGACCTCGTGATCTGCCCGTCTCGGTCTCCCAAAGTGCTGGGATTACAGGTGTGAGCCACCGCGCCCGGCCTTTTAGAGAGAGGTTTATATCTCCATCTCATGGGCGACATCCAGAGACAAATGGTCCAGAAAGTCTCTGGGGTGCAGAATCTTTCAAGCAGCTTTTCCACCTCCTGTAGAATGTGACAGCTTCATCTTCGTGGTGAGTGATGGCTGTGTCTACCCTAAACGCATACAATGGTGGGATGGATGGGAAAGATGAGAAGAAAAAAGTGCATGGCTACTACTTCCCAAGGAAGATAATCAGACTCTTCACAGAGGCCAGAAGTTGGTCATCTGTTCACACTTAGCTTCACAGGAGGCTGCAAAGGAGAGTTTTGTTGTGGGTTTCCATGTACCCAGAGGAACGTTCAGTGACTGTGGGAGGCTGGGGGATCAGCTAGCTATCTCTTCTCCCAGTGTTATTTTTCCCAATTATAGATGGGAAGACAGAGAGGTAGAAGGTCATATTATTGGCATAGAGTTGCAAAGTTGATGGCCAAGTTGGGATTTGCAACCAACACTGTCTGCTTTTGAGTCTGTCTCCCATTAATCGAAATGTCTTCCCCTAAGACAATATGTTCTTTTACTCACAATTATAAATCATGACTCCTCTACCTAACTGTGTATCTGGACATCTCCATGCCCCAATGCACTGAGTCCACGATTCATTCACATCCTCTTATTCCCCAAATGTGGACATCCTTGGTGTTATCAGGTCTCATACTCCTTCCACTGGCTCCATGCCTGATCCTCGTGCTCTCAGCTGTCCTCTTCCCTCTCCGTGAATGTTCTTTCCTGGGGGCCAAATGACTTATGCCCCCTGCACAATTCCTGATGACTGCCCATTTTTGGCACCAAGCAATCCCAAAGCAAATGTACTTCCAAGCTCTCTGCCTTCCTCACTCTGTTATCTGCCGTGATCAGATCGTAACCTCCAGTGCCTCACAGTAGCCTGTTGGTCCTTCAAGCTGGAGGTGGTGCAGAGCCATTGTGTGATTTCAGGCAGGATGCTCCAGATGGATCCCAAGGAGACTGTGGAGTGTATTTGGCTTCTTGTCTGCTCACACTGGATTTCATGATGACGGCTGGCTCCACCCCTCTCTTTCCATCCCTTCCTCCTAATAACCATCATCTCCTTTTTAAAAAAATTTATCCAACAATTTTTTTTTTTTTTTGAGGTAGAGTTTCGCTCTTGTCACCTAGGCTGACATGCAATGGCACGATCTCATCTCACTGCCACCTCCACCTCCAGGTTCAAGCGATTCTCCTGCCCCAGCCTCCCGAGTAGCTGGGATTACAGGTGCCCACCACCACGCCGAGCTAGTTTTTATATTTTTAGTAGAGACCGTTTCACCGTGTTGGCCAGGCTGGTCTTGAACTCCTGCCCTCAGGTGATCCACCCCGCCTCGGCTCCCAAAGTTCTGGGATTACAGGCGAGGGCCACTGCACCTGGCCCCAACAATTTTTTATTGGGCCTCTATTCTATCTAAGATACTAGACACTACACATTTAGGAGATGTGGAAGATACAGTCCCTGCCTTCAGAGAGGAAATAATCCAGCCAGAGAATTGGAGACCTCAAGTGTTGACTGAGTGATGAAAACTGGTGAGAAGAACAGAGGAAGACTGGTGACTTCTAGCTGGGAATTCAGATGGATTCATGAAGGAGAACATAGCAGGGCTTTGAAGAACAGCTAGAATATCAATATGGAGGCAAGGAAGGGAAAGTGAGGGAAGAGTCTCATATACATCATACACCCACTTTGTTCCAGGTTATATATTTCTGTCCCTTACTATGCAAAACCCAAGGCTTAATAGAAGGGAGTATTTCGTCCTCAAATACTCAGGCATCAGTTGAGAAAGCTTGTGTTGCTCTCAAATTGCCTGGCTGTGAAGCAGGTGCACCCAGCCACTAGAGCTGCTTCCTCATCCTTCTCACTGTTGTATCGTGAGCTCTGGTGCTGCCAGCTGCAGGAAGCAGGCAGAACTTATCTACTGTCATCCATTTTATATTAACCAAGGGCTGAATAGTTAGGGGGTTTGTGCTATGGTAAACAGATGGCAGTGAACCTCAGGGGTCCGAAACAGAGCTTGGGGCCAAGATGCTTCTGGCGAATGTGCATGTATTAAGTTAGAAGACACGTGATCTATGGAGGCTCAGGTATGGACACACTGTAAAATCTTTGGGTCTAAGAAAAGATTTGAGGCATTAGTGTGAGGTGTCTGGATGAGACTAGGGTAATGTATGGAACAATTTTTTAGGTGGATCGCAGGAGTCAGGAGGGCACCATGGGATGGGTTTTCAGACATCAATTCAGTAGATGACATTAACTTTTCTGTAAACTTACTGAGGGGACAGGCCTACGGTTCTTTGTGTGGGGTTCCTCACAATGGAAAATGGAACAGTATGTGAAATGGTTCTTGAAGACCTTCAAGATGGCAACAGAGGTACATGCTGCCAAGACTGAAAACCCAAAATATCTGCGTATGCCTTCTATGATATATACATGCAGTTTTCCAAGCACCCAAAATAAATCTCGCCAAAACTACCAGTTGAACATCATTCATCAAGGGAAGTTTAAATCTGAGTGATACATTAAGAGCCAATGTGTTGAAGCCATGTAGATTTATTAATAGTTTTCCATATACTTTAAGAATCCTTAGCAGAAAAAAGTCTTATGACATGTATTACAGTAGCAACAGATTGAAGGGCAGATGGAAACTGAATTGTTTCTTGCGTTAATTGGCTGCAGCTTTCTGTTCACAGTTAACTCATGTATAGTCTCTACTATAGACCCAGCCTTCTTCTGACAGCATCACACATATAGGAACCAATTTTTAATCCTCAAAGCAGGGAAGAACTATTATTACAAACATATAACAGAGGAGCAGACTGGGACACAGAGAGGTGAGAGCAGCTATGCCCAGCATCACGTGTGTAAGAAATTACAGAGCTCATGGTTGAACCTAAACTATTGCTGCTCAGAGCTACGCCCTTAACCAAGTCAGTGGCATGAAAAACCTTGATGGAAGCACCTGCCCTCTAGCTAGTGCATTCTCTCTCTCTCTTCCCCCCACCCCGCCCCCGGGCTCCTCTGTCTTTGCAAGTCTCACAACACATTATCAGGCTAAGAAAGGCAAATGCTCTTTTATAAAGACATTGCTATCGTCCTGGAACAAGAGAGTCCTCAGGCCCCTGGCACCACCCCTTCTCCATCATATTTGTCTTGTAAAAGCACAGCAACTCTACCTGTCTCTGTTCCTTCTATACTGCCTATGGATCTTTGGTGCCTTTTCTGTCCCTTAGAGCTATTCGTTCATTCATGCAGTTTATCACCAAGCCTTGGAGACTTGTGAGGATTGTCTGTCTCAGTCCGGTTTCTGACTCATTTTATCAAAAATAAAGTTTGTTTTATTTTATAGTTTAGCTCTCAGAGGGTTCATGTGTAGGGAGTGGCAAATTTGTGCTGTGATAACCATTAGACCTGACATTTCAGGGGCTCAGCCCATCCAATATTTATTCTCACTCTTGCTGTAGAACGGAGCTTCTCAACCTGGGTACTATTGACATTTGGGGCCAGATCATTCTCTGTGCTGGAGGCTGCCCTGTGCATTCTAGACTGTTGAGCAGCACCCGTGGCCTCTCCCCACCAGGTATCAGTAGCACATCTGCCCCACCGCAGCTATGACCACAAAATGTGTCTTCCGACATAGCCAGATGTTCGCGAGATAACCGTGTGTTCAGTTCCTGTCTTGGTGGGAAGGTGGGGGTCTAGGAGGAAAGGGTTCTGCCATCCATTTGTCAGGGACCACCCTGACAGAGGCCCCATCATCTCGAATGTCACCGGCAGAAGAGACAGCTCCTCTGTGCTGTGGCTGGGAAAAGACATACCACATACTACCCACGTTTGGCCAGAACGGGCCATGCAGCCTTTCTGACTTCAAGGAAGCTGGAAAGTGTTCTGGAGCACTTGGATTACTCAGGGTTCATTATCCCCAAGAAGGAGGTGTAGTCTTGTTTTTGTAGCCTCAGAGTTCCAGGTCAGGGCACCTTGCTTTAGCCGCTGTGAGTTAGAAGCAGGGGCCATAAGGGCACAGTCATGTCGTGTGATGCCTCTGAGTGTCTGTCGTGTGTGCAGTGTCTTTACTTCTCCCAAATGGGCTTTCCAGACCTGGTTTTGTTTTGTCTCACATGATGGCTCTGAGACTTCTGCAAGACATCAGTTTAAACATTCAGAGAGGCCTGGAAACGAGTGTCCCAGGGTCCGGATTGTGCCCAGCTCTGTTATGGAGTGTTGTGACTGCTCTAAGTAGAGAATTCAGAATGCAAGACATGAGAGGCTTGCATCGTTATGAGAGGCCAGAAGCATTTGGGGCCCTTAGGATAAAGACAGAATGAGGCTTCGAGGACCCTTTTCAAGAGGACGTTGTTAACATTTGTAGGTGATGTAGCATGACCCTGTTCCCGGACCAAAGCGAGGGTAGGACTGCTATTTCTTGCAGCCCAACAAGAAGATGCAGATGAACTGGGGAGGAAGAGAGTTTTTATTTCTGTAACCGGTTACAGGGAGAAGGCCTGGAAAATATTGCCCAGACCAACTCAAAATTACAGCTTTCTGGAGCTTGTATACCTTCTCAGCTATAAGTTTATGTGCAAGTGTGCATTCATCTAAAGACATAAGTCATTAACTTCTTTTAATCTGTAACTAAGGTCTGAATCCTGGAGACCTTCCTCTGGAACCTCAGTAAATCGACTTAATCTGAATGGGTCCAGGTGCCTGGGGTGATTACCCTTATCTTGTCTCCCACTAAATCGTGGAGGTTTGGGGAGTTCCTTCAGACCCCCATAAACTTGTTTGTGGAGGTCTGGGGAGTTTCTTCAGACCCCCAATAAAACTTGTTTAATCCTAAACGGGTCCTGTTAAGAATGCCTTCGTTATGTTGTCATGCTTCGAGGCCCAGGAGAGGCCTGGGCAAAACTCTTGGTGGGCTTTTGTTCCATTCCAGCCTTTGTATGAAGACACTGGCTCTATCAGCTTTTAAGATTTAACTTCACCACTCGGTCAGTGCTGAAACAGTTATTATGGAGGCCTGTGTTAGTGAGACCTGGCCTGCCACAACCCGACTCCAAGAGGTTAAGAGGGAGCTTGTGCTAGATACTAGTACTGATTTTAAAAAATATTTTAGTACATAACGGAAGTTCTGGCTTGTGCCCTCTCTATTTTTGTTCTTGGGGAGCACGTGTGTTCATTTTCGGGGCTTCCTTGCCAGGGCTCCTGCTTCCCGTGGCTGAGTTGCTGTAACTCAAAGTAATAGAAATGACAACGTCTCTTCCCGTTCCAGAGTCAGAAGCCCCTGTGGTCCCCAGACAATCCCAGGGAACCCAGAGGCCTCTTTTTTCTCTTTGCTCGCAGCTTAGTTTATTTTTAATAAGATAGCTGCTTTAGGATCCTGTGTGGAGGATGCTGCATCAGTTCCTGGCTTAGGCATCAACTTTTTCTCACTTACATTCTATCTGCCTTTTTGTCAAATGACAATAAACTTTCTTCTCTCATGAGTTGAGTCACATTGTTTAGTGGTGATTTTATATAAAAGTATGTTTCGCCAGATGGATGATGATTTCCTAGCATTTTGTTCTAGCACAGTGACATAACAGTACTATATCATATGTCACTGATATCTTTGACCATTACTTGTGACAATTCGTTTTCTTAATTTGAGGGAGGATTTTAAAAATCTCAGTAGAATTATTGTCCTCATCACCACTTAGACTACTTAAACAAGTAAAACAAAACAAAACACAACAAAACTGTCCACTTTAATTTTCCTGCGTTCTGTATATCAAATTTAATAATTCCTTTTAGGTCATTGGATCTCAGTTATAAATGAGTCTCAGTTTCCAGTTTGGTAAAAATATTTATCTTTTTCAGTGGTGAGGGAGAAACAGTCTTTTATCAGAGCAGTTGATGATAATTTTTAAAATACAGTAGTGAATAAACATTTTTTAAAAATTTAACATTTTTCTAGTATATGAGGATACTCAGGATGAAGTATGTTATCAAAATAATTTTGGAATACAGGACTAAATATACCTATGAAACATATAAAATGATGCCAGGCATGGTGGCTCACACCTGTAATTCCAGTGTTGTGGGAGGCCAAGGCAGGAGGATTGCTTGAGCCCAGGAGTTCAAGACCAGCCTGGGCAACATGGAGAGACCCCATCTCTACAAAAAAATTTAAAATATAGCTGGGCATGGTGGCATACACCTGTGGTCCCAGCTACTTGGGAGGCTGAAGCAGGAGGATTGCTTGAGACCAGGAGTTCGAGACTGCAGTGAGCTATGATCATACCACTGCACTCCAGCCTGAGCGATAATGCGAGACCCTGTCTCTAGAAAATACAAATCGAAAATATAAATTAAACAAAAGAAGGTGACTCTGCCAGGTGCCTTCTATTTTATCTAGTGACTGAGTTGTGCTCTTTATCTTTGAAATGACAGTTTCAAAGATATCAGTTTGGAGATGTCAGTTCCTGGGTTCCTGATGAATAATAGAACAAGCTCCCAAAGTAGGGGTGGTTATCTTGTGAGCCACTATACAATAAAAAGTGCAGTTCTAGTTCTCTCTTTTCAGTAAATCTAAAGTGGTCCAGAGAAACAGCACAGGGACTAAGCAATCTACCTTTTATGAAAAGTTTTAAAATCCAAATGAAAGGATAAAAGGCAAGCAACCCCAGAGCATGCTAAATAATTCTTTAGAATAATTAATTCTTAGTTCTACACTTGTCTGAACTACCCAGCAACACCACTGCCGTTCCCAGGCCAGGGTGCCTGCGTCTCTTCACTGGGCCTGATGTCGATCTGATCTTCCACCTCACACTTGGGGAGGATTGTGCTCTGGTGGTAATGACGGGATCCTGTGAGTGTCTTTCAAAAGCAAATGGAAAATACAGGCTCTTTACATGAATTTATTCCAGGAGCCTGTATTCTCCTGGGGTTTTAAACACACAGAGGCTTGACTCGAATGTCAAGTTCAAAACGCCCTCTAAATTTGCATCACGGGGAGCACGAGCAAGAGAGGCTTCCTGGCTCGCTTCTCTATGTACCCACTTTCTCTCTCGGCTGACCCTGAGGAAGGATTCTAAGTGGCTGCAAATGGCAGGCTCTGTCAGCCTGTCTCCAAAAAGTCTTCTGAAGGAAATTTCTCATACCCTGGAAGAAAGTGTGGGATGAGAGGAGTGGATGGGAAGCATCTTAAGGTTACTTGCTGCCTTTTGAAACCCTGCTGGAGATGGTAACCAAGTCCCGGAATTCTTCCTGCAGCCTGGCGTGTCTGTGTGTCAGCTTGACCTTATCTTTCTGAAGCAGGTGCACTGAGCCCATGTAAAGTGCACAGATGTCATGTCCTGCTCTCGCAGAAGCAGCTATGCCACAGACTGCAGGCGTCTCATTATGAATCTTCTTTAATATATTCATCTAAACGTATTCACCTTGCTTTCCCTGTCTTTCTCAGCTTTAAAAAAAAAACCCACACACACAAAGAGGCTGACTTTTCCCATCGCTAACCTTGTCCAAGGTCAGGGGCGATTTGGGGACATCACAGGGCCCCAGTGACTGTCAGTTTAAACCCATTGCATTAATCTATTTTACATTTTGATCAGTTGATCATGAAATACCTATAATTACGAAAGTCGCCCATGCCATTATATGCACAAATGATCGGGATGACTTACACAGGAGCGGGGGGCTTCCTCGGAGGAATGCCTCTTTGGTTTTATGTAAAAGCTGTAAGGGCATTCAGGTTCTGCACCTGATTCTAGTGGGTTCATGCATTTTAATTCTCGGTTTTTATCTGCTACATTTTGCCTACCCAGGAAACATGTTTAGGCCTCTGTTAGAAGGTGTTCCTTCTAGAGCTCCTCAGAAAATGATAACATTGTCTGATAAATAGGAAATGGATCAATTATTTCATAATTATTCATTTGCTTGTAACTTAGTTTTTCCAAGCAATTTCAATATTTTGGAGTTTATTGAAATACAGAACTTACATTTAAAAAACTAACCATCCTATTCTGGTGTTGATGAATTCCCCTAATTTGGAATTTCTAACAGCTTTTAAAGGTATACGTTGCATGCCATTATATTCTAATTTAAAGATTTTTAGTAAATGTATAGAGTTGAGCAACCTACTTTCAGAACATCTCCTTCATCCCCAAAAGATCGTTTCCATCCCCCATTTGTAATCCCTCCTCACCGTCACTTCTAGCCTCATTTAATTATTTTTTATTTTTGTTTGTTTATTTTTGTGGGGTTGTTTTTTGTTTTGTTTTGTTTTGTTTTGAGACAGGGTCTTGCTTTGACACCCAGGCTGGAGTGCAGTGGCATGATCATAGCTCACTGAAGTTTCCACTGCCTGGGCTCACACAATCCTGCCTTAGTCTCTGGAGTAGCTGGGACTACAGGCACATGCCACCACACCCAGCTTTTTT